>NC_083317.1:66920039-67237094 GCF_963455315.2 Globicephala melas
CAATGGATTCTACTGGTGAGCTGAGGGGTAATAGACTAGTGAGAGTGTAACTTGGCTAGACCCTTCTGCAGAGCAATTTGGAATCTAATAAATCTATATATATGCACTTACCTTCTGAAATCTCACATCTAGGAATTTACTCTGAAGAAACATCACCAACAATATGAAAATACATATGCACAAGGTAATTCATTACAGATTGTTGGTAATGGCAAGCTATTTGAGACAATCTGAATGTGGATGGGTTTTCTGGCTTTTACGTACCGGGCACTGAAAGGGTGGCCAGTCTCCAAATACATCAGTTTCTATTCAGAAAATTAACATTAATACAATACTGTATCTAATCTACACACCTTACTCAAAATTTACCAATTGTTCCAAGTATGTCCTTTTTCTAATCCAATCTAGATTAAGGTGGTACATTTAGTTGTCATGTCTCTTTAGCTTGCTTTAATTGGAATCAGCTCCTCAGTCTTTGTTTCCGTGACCTTGATATTTTTGAAAAGTACTGGCCAATTATTTTGTAGAATGTCTCTCAATTTAGGTTTGTCTGATGTTTCTCTACAGTTAAATTTACATTAGACATTTTTGATAAAAATATTCCAGGAGTAATGTTGTGTCTTTCTCAGTATGTCACATGAGGAGGCAGATAATGTTGATTTCTCATATTACTATGTTTCATTAATTTTGATCAGTGAAGGTTCTGGGCTTTCAGAAGAATCACAGTCATGGCAATAATGGCCTTAGAATCACACAGAAGAGATTCCAAAATATGTTTACAAATTTTTTCCAATTAAATTTTTAAAAACGTGTACTGACTTCAGATGACTCCCTGGAAGGGTTAAGTATGATATGTGGTATGCTGTTACCACAGAGATACTCCCACATCTGAATTTTTTCACCTCAGGTCTTTTATTACATATTTCTAAGCAACTATGAATATATCCAAAGATTCTGTGAAAATCACAGGCTCCAGAGGAGATCAACACCTTTACAAGTAGGTTTTAAAGCATACTCTATGTAGGTTTCAGCCAGAGGCACACCCCAAAGTGACAAAATCTCCCACCAATGGATCTGCCAATCTGGGGTCACAGGGGATGACCCTGCCCCCACAGCTCCACATTCTCTGCTTGGGTTGCATATGCTTAAGACTCCAAGCAATTTCATCCTTCAAAATCTAGGTAGAGGTAGCTATACAGCTATAGCTATGCTGGCTGTAGTGCATGCTGTACTAGGGCCCACTAGTAGGAATCACACCTGCCGTTGCTGCCGAAGTACACGGAGTAGAGCCCATGATGTGAGATGGCACTGCGCAGTGAGGCCCTTTCTTTGACTATGCTCCCATCCCTTCACACATGTTTCAAGTTTCAGAGCATGTGTCAAACCAAAGAGGAAAGAAGCACTGAACTGGAAATGAGATTAATGCTCTAATTTAGGACAAATTTTTAAAACCTGAAAATAAAACTGTTAATACTTGAAACTGCCTAAACAGCTATAGAATCTAGCTAAGATTCCATATAACAGTGAGTTCAAAGAATAGTGGTTGAGAAAATAATTAAGCTATTCCTTGATAATATGCTGAGTCCAGCCCATTCAATGAATTGGTTACACACTTACACACACACACACACACACACACACACACACACACATCAAGAAGTCCTCTTCTCATAAACTGTTTTTGAGGGACTAGTATTCCAAAGAATAGTCAAGAAGAGTATATTTTAAAGTTTTCTTGCCTGAAGAAAATCTAAGATGAGTCCTGGATATATACTGAGAACTAAAATCCATCAAAGCAGAAACATTGGTAACTTAACTTTACTCAAACTTTCTAGGAGAGAGTTATGATACATTTAGAAGTGTCTTTAAAGTCATAAAATATATTTTAAACATACAAAAAAAGAAAAAAGTAACCCTCAAGGGGAAAAGGAGCCACATTTTCTTCCACTTATACCAAATATGGCACGATATTATCTAAGGGAAAAATATTTTAGTATATTATCTATTATTTACAAATTGACCTGTTTTCATTTAATAACATATGTAGACAAGGGGTTTTTTCTTACCTTTTAAAAGGCACAGCATTTTTCAGAACACTTTCCACGTCAGCAACATCTGCTCTGGCAAGATCGGCCACAGTAAGAAAGCCAGAAGCATAGAGGAATCTGGCTCTCTGTGCATTAAGTAAGGATACCCGGACCAGGTCACACAGCTCCCTCTGGATGCCAAATGTAAGACGCTTCTGAAACTGGGACAGTAGTAGTTCCATGTTGTGCCAGCCCAGGCGGTTAGAAAACACTGTAATCATCCCTAGAATATTCATATAATATTTATTGAATTAAAAATTCTTTCTAGACCAATTCTTCGTTTCTTGAGATGTATTTTTGTTTCACTGTTGTTGTTATTTTTTCTGCAGAATTATAAAGTTTAACAGGCCCAAGGTATAAAATAATAGGAGAGCAGACATCTTTAAGGGCCTAGCTAATTGGCTAGACACATTAAATATCATCTCATTTTTTCTTAATCATGAACTTGCATTTGAAAAAATTGAGGCAGAGCACATAAACACAAAACAAACAAAAAGCCCTCACTAGTTTGCCTCTCTCTCTCTCTTTTTTTCCTTACTTTCTTTAAAGAAGAAAGAACTCTTAAAACAGGTAAAGAACTCTTTTCACCTAGAGGAAAACAAGAGAGCTAATTTAAATTGTCAAGTGCTGAGAGGATTATTTACAAAGAGTGAAAGTCCCATTGATAATTTCATAAAAAAAAAAAAAAAGGTTGCCCAGCTTGATAGCTATACCCTCTTGAAATAAAGAGGCCAGAGTAGCCAAGTGTCAAGTCATTAAGAAAATCACTTCCCTACAAGAACATTAACCCTAGAGGTAATCTGAGATCTTTGATGCCAGTGAGTTGAAGGGTAAGTCTCTCCCTTCTTACTGCCCTCTCCTGGCATCTTTCCCTCGGTAATCTCTCATGCACAAAATTTCACAATGAAACTTCTTACACATGTAAACACACTCTCCAGCAGCCCAGGATTTCCCTCCTAAGGGCTTAAGGATTTCTTGGTAAAATCAGACCTAGAACTTCCCTTGTTTGCCTAGCTTAGAAGATAAGAGTTTAATTTTATTAAGAAAGACCAGTATTTCCTTAGAGAACAGATATTTAAAACAATGAGACAGAAGTCCAGAAAGCCCTCTCCACTTGCCATCTTCCACAATAACAAGTATTAATCAATAACTTGATGAAAAAATGAAGACCAGTGAGAACTGTGTCTGTTTCTTCTTACAATACGCTCCCCCCACCAAAAAAAAAAAGACAGAAAAACAGAAAGAAGAGCGATGGTCAGCAGGTTGCTAGGGAATGGAAGGGGACCAAGATCCAGACGCTCAGCCAGCTGCCAGTCTTCTGTAGCAGGGTAACTGAGCCCACAGGAGTCATAGTTTTGGGTGTTTTGATGATGACAGGAACTATACAAAATTATGGCTTAACATGATCCCCTCACTTTTAGAGAAACCTACAGTAAAATGGAATTTGAAAAAAAGTAATCTTAACTTGACCTCAAACCACAGAGTCTTAAATAAATGTGGGAACACTTGTTTAACTGACCTGCATAAACAGCAGCCGACTGTTGTAACGATTGAATCTGTCCACGACTGCATCCATATTTCTGATTAATTTCCTTTAAGGGAACTTCACTGATTAAATCTAATAGCACAAGACTGGTAAAAAACCTAGAAAGTAAATTACCAAAAGTATGGTAAGAGGTCACTTATGTCTACTATGAAAGTACAATGTATGTTGAGAAACAAGAAAGAACCAAAAAAGGTAAGAGGGTGAGAAGGTGAGAAGATTCCTAATAGGATATAGGATTAGTGGACAAAGAGCTCAATGTTCGTAAATTCTAACATACGTTAGTACTATAGCAAAAAACTAATATCTGTATAACAAAAAGATTTTGTTCATATTTCAATAATGCTAACTAATTTTAAGAAATGAGACTGGGTTCAAGAAATATGATGGCACAAAAATTTTAAAGAACACCTGATACACAATTATATCACCTAATCATATTTCAATCAAAATTTGGTTATAAAGAAGTTTTGATGTGAAAGGCAATTGTGCCACAAATAAGCCAAGTATATAATCCTTACAAAATTTACACTTGACTATGATGTAAATAATATGAGACTAATGCTTTAAGAAAAATAATTTTATTATATTTCAAAGAAGCTAAAGCCTGTACAATTTCCCCACCTGAATCTTTTAATTGGCTCTTCCCTACTGGTAACAAATCAATTCAAAGGATGATACAAACCATATCCTCAAATGGAGCCACACTAAGTTGGCAATTCTGATCATATCTTCTTTAAGGGAAGAAAGTAATTAAGAGTTCTACTTTAAAAAGTCTTGATATATAGTGGCTTCTTATAAGCTACAAAGAAGAAACTAAAATATCAATAAATTCAGTAAATACAAGAAGTTGAAAATTTTCACTATATTCAGCCAAAACTTTTATTTTAATGACAATGAAAGTGATTACAATAAACTGGACATCTACTGTATATCCAATACTGTGTTAAAA
Source organism: Globicephala melas (assembly GCF_963455315.2). NCBI lineage: Eukaryota > Metazoa > Chordata > Mammalia > Artiodactyla > Delphinidae > Globicephala > Globicephala melas. The sequence goes on from NC_083317.1 coordinate 66,924,622, forward strand.
ACTGGATAGTCCAGGCTCCTTGATATTTACCTTTTATGGATGGCCATTTGTCGGTGCTGTTTCTCAGTTCTGGCTGCTACTTTTCCTTTCACACAGCGAGCCAAGAACCCTTCTTCAACTCCCACTAGCTCTGCCACCCGTTTCATAGAAGCTGGCAACTTCTCCCATAAACAGAAAAATCGATACCAATCAATAGTAGTCCAATCCTCAAACACAGGTGTAACCTAAAGGGAAGAAGCATCATTCATTACCTAAAACTATTGCATTACAAAAGGGACAAAATCGTAAACGTAAACTTCATGTTAAAAACAAAGGCCTCATGGGCTTCCCTGGTGGCGCAGTGGTTGAGAGTCCACCTGCCGATGTAGGGGACACAGGTTCGTGCCGCGGTCTGGGAAGATCCCACATGCCGCGGAGCGGCTGGGCCCATGAGCCATGGCCGCTGAGTCTGCGTGTCCGGAGCCTGTGCTCCGCAACGGGAGAGGCCACAACAGTGAGAGGCCCGCGTACCGAAAAAACAAACAAACAAACAAAGTCTTCAGTATTTGGAAAAATTTCTAAATGTGATAATGTCTCACTTATATGGAAACTTCATTTAATCACAAACAACTCACTGACAAGAGAAAAGAAGAGACCACTAAGCACACAAGCTGGATTTTACAGAATCCAAGGACTTTAATCATAGACACTTTTAATCTCGGTATTCTGATGTTAAATACAATCTTAAGTATTTTGTATGACTTCTGAGAAAATACAGGGAGGGGAAAGAGGAATCAATATTCACAATTGCTATAATATATTTATTATCTGAAGTGTCCAGTATTCAACAACAACAACAAAAAACAATGAGACATTCAAAGAAACAGAAACATGTGTCCCAAACACAGGGGAAAAAGCAGGCAAAAGAAACACCTTTGAGGGGTTCCAGATGTCAGAAATATCTGCAAAGACTTCAAAGAGACATTATAAGTATGGTCAAAGAACAGGAACAACAAAAAAAAACATGCTTAATAATGTAAAGGAAAGTATGATGACAATGTCTCATCAAGTAGGGAATATGAATAAAGAGAAATGATTAAAAAAAAAGAGCCAAATGGAAATTCTAGAGTTAAAAAATACAACTGAAATGAACTATTAACTATAGAGCTCAACAGTAGATGCAAGCTGGCAGAATAAAGCATCAGCAAACATGAAGATAGATCCATCAAGATTATGTAATCTGAGAGGTCAGAAAAAAGGAAAAAAAAAATGAACAGAGCCTCAGAGAAATGTGGGAAGCATTAAAGTGTACCAACATATGCATAATGAGAGTACCAGAAGAAGACAGAAAGGAACAGAAAGAATATTTGAAGAAATTATGGCTAAAACCTTTCCAAATTTAACGGAAAACTTTACATATGCCAGAGACTAAAAGTGAACTCCAACTAGGAAAGCTCAAAAAGACCCACACCCTGATGCATCAGAGTCAAAATGTAAAATACCAAGAGAAAATCATGAAAGCAGCAAAAGAAAAACAATGCATCATATACAAGGGAAACCAAAAAAAATTAAGAGCCGACTTCTCATCAAAAACAATGGAGGACAGGGCTTCCCTGGTGGCGCAGTGGTTGAGAGTCCGCCTGCCGATGCAGGGGACATAGGTTCGTGCCCCAGTCCGGGAGGATCCCACATGCCACAGAGCGGCTGGGCCCATGAGCCATGGCCGCTGAACCTGCGCGTCCGGAGCCTGTGCTCCGCAACAGGAGAGGTCACAACAGTAAGAGGCCCGCATACTGCAAAAAAAGAAAAAAAACAATGGAGGACAGAATGCTGTGAAACAACGTGTTCAAACTGCTGAAAGAAAAGAAAAGTCAACAAAGAATCTTATATAAAGGAAAACTAACTTTATAAAATAAAGGCATAACAAAGACATTCCCAGATAAACACAAAATTTGTTGCTAGCAGATCTGCCTACAAGAACTACTAAAGAAAAGTTCTTCTGGTTGAAAGAGAGTGACCCAAAACAGTATATTAATTCCACACAGAAAAACAAGGAGTGCCAACAAAGGTAATTGCATGGGTACTTGTAAAGACAGTATTATTGCATATTTCCCCTCTTTTCTTCTCTTGACTGACTTTAAAAAGCAACTGTACAAAACAGTATGTATAAAACATATAAAAATACAAAATGTTTGACAATAACAGCCCAAAGGAGGCAGATGGGAGCAAAGCTATATTGAAGTAGGAAATAACAAGAGAGAGTAACTAAATCCATAGAAACAAAAAAAGGGAAGCACAAATCTTAAATAAAAATGTAAATATAACAAATTTTATATGTATACATTTGCTCTCTTTTCTACTCTCAGCTTCTTTAAAGACATAAAATTGTATAAAATAACAATTATAACAATGTATTGTTGGGTTTGTAACACATGTAGATTAGATGTAACATGTATAACACTAATAGCACCAAAAAGAAAAAAAAAAAGGAATAGGAATACAGCTATACAAGAATAATGTTTCTATATCTCAATGGGATTAAGTAAGTATAAATTTTAAGCTGTATATGCTAACCCCTTGAGTAATTACTGGGAAAATAACTTCAAAAAATATAGAGAAAAAGTAAAGAAATTTAAATGTTATACTAGAAAGTTTTGCTTAATTCAAAAGAAATCAGTAAAAGTGCAAGAGAACAAAAGAAGACGTGAGATATATAGAAAACAGACAAAATGTGGAAGATGTAAATCCAACTACATCAATAGTAACATGAAATGCAAATGGACTAAATAATCTATCAAAGACAGAGATTGACAGATTGGATAAGAAAAAAACCAGAATCCAACTATATGCTGTCTATAAGAGACACATTACAGATTCAAAAATACAAACAGGTCAAAAGTAAAAGGAAGTGAAAATATGCAAGCCACAACTATAACAAAGCCAGAGTAACTAGACTAATATCAGATAAAATAGACTTCTAAAAAAAAGTTCACAGAAGAGGAATATTTTATAATGACAACAGGACCCATCCAACAAACAAACATAACAACTGTAAATACATACAGGGTTCTGAAACACATGAACAAAACTTGACAGAAATGAAGAAACAGACAATTCAAAAATAAGAGTTGAAGATTTAAATACCCTCACTTTCAACAGTGGAAAGAAGAACTAAGAAGATCAACAGCAAATAGAAGGTGAAAACGATACAGTAAATCAACTAGACCTAACAGACATCTGTAGAACTTCAACCAGCAACAGCAGAATGCACATTCTTCTTGAGGCCACATAGAACATTTTCCAGGACAGACCATCTACTAGGCAATAAAACAAGCCTCAATAAATGTAAAAGGATTGAAATCATGTGAAATATGTTTTCTGACAATGGAATGAAATTAAAAATAAATTTTAAAAAATTTTGGAAATTCACAATGTAGAAATTAAACAAGATGCTACTAAATAACAATGGGTCAGAGAAGAAATCACAATTGAAATTAAAAACTACCTTGAAACAGATGAAGATAAAAAATGAAAACATAAAATACCAAAATTTATGGGATACAGTGAAAGTAGTGCTTTGAAAGAAATTTATAGTTATAAATGCCTATACTAAAAAAGAATAAAGATCTAAAATCAATATCCTAATCTTCCACCTTAAGACACTGCAAATTGAAGGGCAAAGGAAAGCCAAAGCAAGAAGGAAAAAAAAAAAAACTATAAAGAGCAGAAATTAATGAAACAGAGAGTAAAAAATAATAGAGAAAATCAACCTACCCAAAATAGGTTCTGTTAAAAGGTAAACTGAAACACATTAAAATTTTCAAGAGTTTATTTGAGCACGCACCAATTAGAATTGGGCAGTGCCAAACCAAAGGCAGTTAGGAGTCCTCTAAGGACAGGAGCTAGGGGCAAAGTTTTTAAAGAGAAGATGCTGAAGAAAATCAAAGCAATTACAGGACTGGTTATAGCTTCAGCAGCTGCCTTATTTGGGAGAACCTAGTTGGCTTTTTGTGATTGGTTGTTCTCAAGTTTCACTTTCTTGGATTCAAGTGCATTGACTAAGGCTTAAGTTCTTGTTTGCTTACATAAGCTGCTAAGACAGGCTTCCTTATTTAAGTATTGTTAACAGTTCTTTGAAACAATACTGAAACCTTTAGCTAGATTGATCAAGAAAAAGAGAGAATACTCAAATTACTAAAATCAGGAATGGAAGAGGGGACACTACTACTGCCTTATAGAAATAAAAAGAATCATAAAAAAATACTATGAACAATTGAATACCAACAAACTAGATAACCTAGATGAAATGGACAAATTCCTGGAAACATACCAACTACCAAAACTGATTCAAGAAAAAATAGAAAATCTAAATAGACCTAAAACAAGAATAGAGACTGAATTAGTAATCAAAAATTGTACTCCAAAGAAATGTCTAAGCCCAAATGGCTTGACTGGTGAAATCTATTACCAAATGTTTAAATAATTAACAGCAATCCTTCACAATTTCTTCCAAAAAGAGAGAGGAACACTTCCTAATTCATTCACTACCTCAAAACCACACAAAACCATCATGAGAATAAAGAACTACAGACCAATGTGTCTTAAGAATGTAGATGCAACAATCCTCAACAAAATACCAGCAAACCAAATCTAGCAACATGTAAATAGTACTATACAACATGATCAAGTGAGATTTACCCAGAAAATTCAAGATTAATATCATATCTGAAAATCAAATAATGTAATATCAATAGAATAATGGACAAAAATCCCATGATGATCTCAATAGATGCAGAAAAAGCACGTCACAAAATCTAACACCTTTTAGTGATTAAAAAAATTCAACAATCTAGGAATAGAAGGTAAATTCCTCAACCTGATAAAGGCTATGTGCAAAAAATCCACATCTAACATCATACTTGATGGTGAAAGCCTGAACACTTTCCCTCTAAGATCAGGAACAAGACAAAGATGTCTGCTCTCACTATCTCTATTCATATTTAACTAGAGATTCCAGACAGGTCAAGAAAAAGAAATAAAATTCATCTATAGTGGAAAGGAAGAAGCAAAACTACCTCTATTTGCAAATGATATGAACTTGTAGAAAATCCTAAGGAATCCACCAAAATACTATTAAAATTAATGAACAAGTTTAATAGGCTGCAGCATACAAGATCAAAATATTAAAAAATTGTTCATATATTTCAATAAACAATCTGAAAAGAAAATTAACAAAGGAATTCCATTTACAATAGCATTAAAAACAATAAAATGTTTAAGAATAAGTTTAACAAAAGACATATAAAACTTGTACTCTGAAAACTATAAAAACTGTTGAAAGAAATTAAAGACCTACACAAATGTGAAGACAGCCATGTACACTAACTGGAAGACTTAACATTGTTAATTGTCATCAAAATTAAAAATCTTTGTGCTTCAAAAGACATAATCAAAAACTTGAAAAGACATCCCACAGAATGCAAGAAAATATTTCCATATCATATATCTCATAAGAGACTTGTATCCAGAATATATAAAGAACTCTTACAACTCAATAATAAAATGATAAATAACCCAATTTAAAAATGGGCAAAGGATCTGAGTAGATATTTTTCTAAGGAAGATAGATATTCATGTGGTCAAGAAACAGATGGAAAGGTGTTCAACGTCACTACCCATTAGGGAAATACAAATTCAAACTATAATGAGATAGCACTTCAAGCCCATAAGGATATACTTAAAAAGACAGATAAAAACAAGCATTGGAGAGATGTGGAGAAATGTGAACCCTTGTACATTGCTTATGGTAATGTAAAATTATGCAGCTGCTTTATAGGACTTTGGAAGCTCCTCAAAATGTTAAAATTAGAGTTACCATATGATCCAGCAGTTCTACTTCTAGAAATATATCTAAGAGAATCCAAAACATATGTCCACGAAGACTTGAATATGAATGTTAACAGCAGCATTACTCATAATAGTCAAAAAGTAAAAACATATCAAATGTCCATCATTTTGATGAATGGATAAAGATGTAGTACATCTCTACAATGAAACATTATTCTGCAATATAAAGGACTTAAGAACTGATACATGATAAAACATGGATGAACCTTGAAAACATTATGCTAAGTGAAAGAAACCAGCCATAAAAGACCACATATTATATAATTCCATTTATATGAATAAGAATAGAATAGAAAGTCTATAGAAAAACAGAAATCACACTGGTGGTTGCTCAGGGGTAGGGGAAGATGAGGAGGTTGAAGGAAAATGGGGAGTGACTGCTAATGGGTACAGGGTTTCTTTCTGAGGTGATGAAAATGTTCTGAAATTAGATGTTGATGACTGCACAACTCTGTGAACATACTAAAAATCATTGACTTGTACACTTTAAATTATATACTATGTGAATTGTATTGCAACACAGCTATTTAAAAAAAACTCAAATTCCCTATGAGAAAATTTTCAGAACACTCCTGAAAGCCCCAAAGTAGACTCAAAGAAATAGAAAAACATCTCTTTTCATAAATAAGACCAATCAAATTAAAAAGGATGTCAGTCAGTTCTCCTCCATGTTAATGTATAAATTTAACAATACCAATGAAAATACCAAGTTAATTCTAAGCGATATATGAAAAGGGAGGTAAGTAAGAATACCTATGAACACTAAAAAAGGAGAGCAATGAAACTAACCCTACTAGATAATACAACAAAAGCTTTTAATTAAAACAGAGGTAGTAGTGTACATATTGGTAAAATTGGTCTGTTGTCAGGTCAACAAATGAAATAGAAATATACCCAACAACAAATGGAAATTAGAAATGCATCTAAACACAAATGCAAATTAGTACATAAAAATTGGAGAAAAAAGTTAAATGAAAGCTGAAGAAAATTTTTCAGTCACTGTGTGTAAACAAATCTTTTTAATAAATAAAGATGTGACTACAGATAGCCATTATGAAAAAAGATAAAATTGAAGAACCATATATTAGAATAAACTCTAAATGGAATAGAGCGCAAAAGAGAGGGACTACAATCATATAATTACTTGAAGAAAATGTGAGAGAATTTATAATCTCAGAACAAGAAAAGCATTTCTCACTGATTCTAAAGTTCAAAATTCAACTACATTTTTTTTAAATGCTATACAAAACACACAATAAACAAAGTCAAAAGCCAAGTGAAAAACTAGGAGAAAAATATTTATACCACAAAGAACTACTCTCCCTAATATATGTAAAAGAATTGTTAAAACTTAAGAAAAAGACCAAAAATACAATAGAAAAATGTGCAAAAGACATGGACAACTCATAGAAAATAAAAGAATACTACCTTAAACATATAGAAAAAATGTTCAAATTTATTCATAATAAAAAGTGTAAATTAAAAGTATACTCAAAAATGTAAAAGCTTGACAATATAATTTTATTTATGAGGTTGTGGGAAAATAACCACTCTCATATAGCACTGGTAAAACTGGAAAATGATATAAACGCTATAGAGGGCAATGCAAAACCAAAATCACCTATGTCTTTACACTTGACCCAGCAATCATACTTCTAGGATTCTTTTGCAAAGATACACCTCCATCAAAACTAAACTAAACAATAATATATGCCAAAGTTACTCACTGCAGCATCATTTGCCATACCAAAATACTGGGAACAACTCAAATATCCATCAGAGAACTGACTGAATAAACAATGGATTATCCACATACACAATGGGGTTATACAGATATAAAAAGAATAAAAATCCCATGAACTGACAAAGAGTGATTTCCAAGATATATTAGATATATTGTTAAAGGGGAAAAAGAGGTACAAAGTAATGTATATAGAATACTATCCTCTGAATAAGAAAGGTAAAGTGAGACTGTATCTAAGCACTTGCTAATATTTATTAGCACTTGCTAATATTTATACAATGAAAAAGACATACACCAGAAACTAATGAAAACAATTATCTATGAAGGTAAGAGGAAACGGCATGCAGAGCATTGACATATAGCTGCCAGACTTCACTGGGTATTCCTTTTTATATAGTTCTGACTTTTGAATCACATAAATGTTTTAAATATTCAAAAAACAAAATAGTACATGCAAACTTAAATGTTTTATTTAAAAAAATAAATGTACATTAACTTGGCAATTTTTTGAGATAGGGTTAAGGTCTTTTGAGTTTGAGTCTATTGATTAGAATTTACCATGGCTTTCTTATGTAAACCATACCCACAATACATTGTCTCATAAATCCAGTTACTCTTTTGGTCAAGTGAAATTAGACATTAAAGAAAATTGCAAAATACTCTGTGAACAGTATCCTTCTAGTTGTTTTCCCATATAGATTATAATTTTTTTTCAGAGCTTTACAGAAGTCTCACTCACATGTTTTATCAGCAATTATTTTAGTAACTTGCATTAAATCTAATTTTCATAGAAGGAAACTGGCAGTCTGACTCTAGAGCCCATAATCATAACCAATGTAAAATAAATGAGACTTATTTATAAGGCCATGCCAGATAACTCGTAAGACCAGCTTTGAGATTCTCCTTAGACACATTCTCAGGCACAGAACTTTGAACACATTATCACCCACGTAGTACACATGTTCACTGGAAGGGGGGACGGAAGGAAGGCCCTGTCCAGAAATTTCTCCTCTGCTCGCCTCTATATAGTGTTTTTATTGAAATACATTTCTTGATAAGCCTTCATAATTCTTATAATTTCAAATTTACCCCCCACTCTCTTGCCTATCAAAACACATGCATTTGCTCTTTCCCCCTTCCCAACTTTATTGAGGCATAATTGACAAATGAAATTGCATATATTTAAGGTGTACAATATACTGATTTGACATATGTATTCACTGTGAAATGATTACCACAATCAAGTTAATTAGCACATCTATCACCTCACATAGTTACCACTGTGTGCATGTGTGTGGTAAGATTCTCTCCGTAAGCAAATTCCAAGTATACAATACAGTATTATTAGCTAAAATCACTATGCTGTACATTAAATTCCCAGAACTTATTCATCTTACACAGGCATACATTGGGGATATTCTGGGTTCAGTTCAAAACATTACAATAGAGGGAAGAGGGGGAAGATGGCGGAAGAGTAAGACGCGGAGATCACCTTCCTCCCAACAGATACATCAGAAATACAACTACACGTGGAACAACTCCTACAGAACACCTACTGAACGCTGGCAGAAGACCTCAGACCTCCCAAAAGGCAAGAAACTCCCCACGTACCTGGGTAGGCCAAAAGAAAAAAGAATAAACAGAGACAAAAGAATAGGAAAGGGACCTGCACCAGTGGGAGGGAGCTGTGAAGGAGGAAAGGTTTCCACACACTAGGAAGTCCCTTCAGGGGCAGAGACTGCGGGTGGTGGAGTGGGGAAGCTTCGGAGCCACGGAGGAGAGCACAGCAAAAGGGGTGCAGAGGGCAAAGCGGAGAAATTCCCGCACAGAGGATCGGTGCCGACTGGCACTCACTAGCCCGAGAGGCTTGTCTGCTCAGCCGCCGGGGCAGGCGGGGCTGGGAGCTGAGGCTAGGGCTTGGCTAGGACTGGCGGCGTGAACACAGCCTGAAGGGGTTACTGCACCACGGCTAGCTGGGAGGGAGTCTGGGGAAAAGTCTGGACCTGCCAAAGAGGCAAGAGACTTTTTCTTCCCTCTTTGCTTCCTGGTGTGCGAGGAGAGGGGATTAAGAGCGCTGCTTAAAGGAGCTCCAGAGACGGGCGCGAGCCGTGGCTAGCAGCGCAGACCCCAGAGACGGGCATGAGAGACGCTAAGGCTGCGGCTGCCGCCACCAAGAAGCCTGTGTGCGAGCGCAGGTCACTATCCACACCTCCCTTCCGGGGAGCCTGTGCAGCCCGCCACTGCCAGGGTCCTGGGATTCAGGGACAACTTCCCGGGAGAAAGCACGGCGCACCTCAGGCTGGTGCCACGTCCCGACGGCCTCTGCCACCTCAGGCTCGCCCCGCATCGTGCCCCTCCCTCCCCCCGGCCTGAGTGAGCCAAAGCCCCCGAATCAGCGGCTCCTTTAACCCTGTCCTGTCTGAGCGAAGAACAGACGCCCTCCGGCGACCTACACGCATAAGCGGGGCCAAATCCAAAGCTGAACCCCGGGAGCTGTGCGAACAAAGAGAAAGGGAAATCTCTCCCAGCAGCCTCAGGAGCAGTGGATTGAATCTCTACAATCAACCTGATGTACCCTGCATCTATGGAATACCTGAATAGACAACGAATCATCCCAAATTCAGGAGGTGGACTTTGAGAGCAAGATTTATTATTTTTTCCCCTTTTCCTCTTTTTGTGAGTGTGTATGTGTATGCTTCTGTGTGAGATTTTGTCTGTATAGCTTTGCTTTCACCATTTTTCCTAGGGGTCTATCTGTCCATTTTTTCTTTTGTTTTTTTACTTAAAAAAATTTTTTTTCTTCATTAATTATGTTTTATTTTAATAACTTTATTTTATTTAATCTTAGTTTATTTTATTTTATTTTATCCTCTTTCTTTCTTTCTACTTTTTCTCTCTTTTATTCTGAGCCGTGTGGATGAAAGGCTCTTGGTGCTGCAGCCAGGAGTCAGTGCTGTGCCTCTGAGGTGGGAGAGCCAAGTTCAGGTCACTGGTCCACAAGACACCTCCCAGCTCCACGTAATATCAAATGGTGAAAATCTCCCAGAGATCTCCATCTCAACACCAACACCCAGCTTCACTCAACGACCAGCAAGCTACAGTGCTGGACACCCTATGCCAAACAACTAGCAAAACAGGAACACAACCCCACCCATTAGCAGAGAGGCTGCCTAAAATCATAATAAGTCCACAGACACCCCAAAACACACCACCAGACGTGGACCTCCCCACCAGAAAGACAAGATCCAGCCTCATCCACCACAACACAGGCACTAGTCCCCTCCACCAGGAAGCCTACACAACCCACTAAAACAACTTTAGCCACTGGGGAAAGACACCAAAAACAACAGGAACTATGAACCTGCAGCCTGCAAAAAGGAGACCCCAAACACAGTAAGATAAGCAAAAGGAGAAGACAGAAAAACACACAGCAGATGAAGGAGCAAGATAAAAACCCACCAGACCTAACAAATGAAGAGGAAATAGGCAGTCTACCTGAAAAAGAATTCAGAATAATGATAGTAAAGATGATCCAAAATCTTGGAAATAGAATAAAGAAAATGCAAGAAACATTTAACGAGGACCTAGAAGAACTAAAGATGAAACAAGCAACGATGAACAACACAATAAATGAAATTAAAACTACTCTAGAAGGGATCAATAGCAGAATAACTGAGGCAGAAGAACGGATAAGTGACCTGGAAGATAAAATAATGGAAATAACTACTGCAGAGCAGAATAAAGAAAAAAGAATGAAAAGAACTGAGGACAGTCTCAGAAACCTCTGGGACAACATTAAACGCACCAACATTCGAATTATAGGGGTTCCAGAAGAAGAAGAGAAAAAGAAAGGAACTGAGAAAACATTTGAAGAGATTATATAGAAAACTTCCCTAATATGGGAAAGGAAATAATTAATCAACTCCAGGAAGCACAGAGAGTCCCATACAGGATAAATCAAAGGAGAAACACGCCAAAAAACATATTAATCAGGCTATCAAAAATTAAATACAAAGAAAATATGTTAAAAGCAGCAAGGAAAAAACAACAAATAACACACAAGGGAATTCCATAAGGTTAAGAGCTGGTCTTTCAGCAGAAATTCTGCAAGCCAGAAGGGACTGGCAGGACATATTTAAAGTGATGAAGGAGACAAACCTACAATCAAGATTACTCTACCCAGCAAGGATCTCATTCAGATTTGATGGAGAAATTAAAACCTTTACAGACAAGCAAAAGCTGAGAGAGTTCAGAACCACCAAACCAGCTTTACAACAAATGCTAAAGGATCTTCTCTAGGCAAGAAACACAAGAGAAGGAAAAGACCTACAATAGCAAACCCAAAACAATTAAGAAAATGGGAATAGGAACATACATATTGATAATTACCTTAAATGTAAATGGATTAAATGCTCCCACCAAACACAGACTGGCTGAATGGATACAAAAACAAGACCCATATATATGCTGTCTACTAGAGACGCACTTCAGACCTAGGGACACATACAGACTGAAAGTGAGGGGATGGAAAAAGATATTCCATGCAAATGGAAACCAAAAGAAAGCTGGAGTAGCAATTCTCACATCAGACAAAATAGACTTTAAAATAAAGACTATTACAAGAGACAAAGAAGGACACTACATAATGATCAAAGGATCGATCCAAGAAGAAGATATAACAATTGTAAATATTTATGCACCCAATATAGGAGCACCTCAATACATAAGGCAAATACTAACAGCCATAAAAGGAGAAATCAACAGTAACACATTCATAGTAGGGGATTTTAACACCCCACTTTCACCAATGGACAGATCATCCAAAATGAAAATAAATAAGGAAACACAAGCTTTAAATGATACATTAAACAAGATGGACTTAATTGATATTTATAGGACATTCCATCCAAAAGCAACAGAATACACATTTTTCTCAAGTGCTCATGGAACATTCTCCAGGATAGATCATATCTTGGGTCACAAATCAAGCCTTGGTAAATTTAAGAAAATTGAAATTGTATCAAGTATCTTTTCCGACCACAACGCTATGAGATTAGATATCAATTACAGAAAAAGATCTGTAAAAAATACAAACACTTGGAGGCTAAACAATACACTACTTAATAACGAAGTGATCACTGAAGAAATCAAAGAGGAAATCAAAAAATACCTAGAAACAAATGACAGTGGAGACACGACAACCCAAACCCTATGGGATGCAGCAAAAGCAGTTCTAAGAGGGAAGTTTATAGCAATACAATCCTACCTTAAGAAACAGGAAACATCTCGAATAAACAATCTAACCTTGCACCTAAAGCAATTAGAGAAAGAAGAACAAAAAAACCTCAAAGTTAGCAGAAGGAAAGAAATCATAAAGATCAGGTCAGAAATAAATGAAAAAGAAATGAAGGAAACAATAGCAAAGATCAACAAAACTAAAAGCTGGTTCTTTAAGAAGATAAACAAAATTGATAAACCATTAGCCAGACTCATCAAAAGGGAGAAGACTCAAATCAATAGATTTAAAAATGAAAAAGGAGAAGTAACAACTGACATTGCAGAAATACAAAAGATCATGAGAGATTACTACAAGCAACTATATGCCAATAAAATGGACAACCTGGAAGAAATGGACAAATTCTTAGAAATTCACAACCTGCCAAGACTGAATCAGGAAGAAACAGAAAATATGAACAGACCAATCACAAGCACTGAAATTGAAACTGTGATTAAAAATCTTCCAACAAACAAAAGCCCAGGACCAGATGGCTTCACAGGTGAATTCCATCAAACATTTAGAGAAGAGCTAACACCTATCCTTCTCAAACTTCCAAAATATAGCAGAGGGAGGAACACTCCTAAACTCATTCTACAAGGCCACCATCACCCTGATACCAAAACCAGACAAGGATGTCACAAAGGAAGAAAACTACAGGCCAATATCACTGATGAACATAGATGCAAAAATCCTCAACAAAATACTAGCAAACAGAATCCAACAGCACATTAAAAGGATCATACACCATGATCAAGTGGGGTTTATTCCAGGAATGCAAGGATTCTTCAATATACGCAAATCAATCAATGTGATACACCATATTAACAAACTGAAGGAGAAAAACCATGTGGTCATCTCAATAGATGCAGAAAAAACTTTTGACAAAATTCAACACCCATTTATCATAAAAACCCTCCAGAAAGTAGGCAGAGAGGGAAATTTCCTCAACATAATAAAGGCCATATATGACAAACCCACAGCCAACATCATCCTCAATGGTGAAAAACAGAAAGCATTTCCACTAAGATCAGGAACAAGACAAGGTTGCCCACTCTCACCACTCTTATTCAACATAGTTTTGGAAGTTTTAGCCACAGCAATCAGAGCAGAAGAGGAAATAAAAGGAATCCAAATCAGAAAAGAAGATGTAAAGCTGTCACTGTTTGCAGATGACATGATACTATATATAGAGAGAGAATCCTAAAGATGCTACCAGAGAACTACTAGAGCTAATCAATGAATTTGGTAAAGTAGCAGGATACAAATTTAATGCACAGAAATCTCTTGCATTCCTATACACTTATGATGAAAAATCTGAAAGTGAAATCAAGAAAACACTCCCATTTACCACTGCAACAAAAAGAATAAAATATCTAGGAATAAACCTACCTAAGGAGACAAAAGACCTGTGCAGAAAATTATAAGACACTGATGAAAGAAATTAAAGATGATACAAATAGATGCAGAGATATACCATGTTCTTGGATTGGAAGAATCAACATTGTGAAAATGACTCTACTACCCAAAGCAATCTACAGATTCAATGCAATCCCTATCAAACTACCACTGGCATTTTTCACAGAACTAGAACAAAAAATTTCACAATTTGTATGGAAACACAAAAGACCCCGAATAGCCTGAGCAATATTGAGAAAGAACAACGGAGCTGGAGGAATCACACTCTCTGACTTCAGACTATACTACAAAGATACAGTAATCAAGACAGTATGGTACTGGCACAAAAACAGAAATACTGATCAATGGAACCTGACAGAAACCCAGAGATACCCACGCACATATGGTCACCTTATCTTTGATAAAGGAGTCAGGAATGTACAGTGGAGAAAGGACAGCCTCTTCAATAAGTGGTGCTGGGAAAACTGGACAGCTACATGTAAATGTATGAGATTAGAACATTCCCTAATACCATACACAAAAATAAGCTCAAAATGGATTAAAGATCTAAATGTAAGGCCAGAAACTATCAAACTCTTAGAGGAAAACATAGGCAGAACACTCTATGACATAAATCACAGCAAGATCCTTTCTGACCCACCTCCTAGAGAAATGGAAATAAAAACAAAAATAAACAAATGGGACCTAATGAAACTTCCAAGCTTTTGCACAGCAAAGGAAACCATAAACAAGACCAAAAGACAACCCTAAGAATGGGAGAAAATATTTGCAAATGAAGCAACTGACAAAGGATTAATCTCCAAAATTTACAAGCAGTTCATGCAGCTCAATAACCAAAAACCAAACAGCCTAATCCAAAAATGAGCAGAAGACCTAAATAGACATTTCTCCAAAGAAGATATACAGACTGCCAACAAACACATGAAACAATGCTCAACATCATTAATCATTAGAGAAATGCAAACCAAAACTACAATGAGATATCATCTCACACCAGTCAGAATGGCCATCATCAAAAAATCTAGAAACAATAAATGCTGGAGAGGGTGTGGAGAAAAGGGAACACTCTTGCAGTGCTGGTGGGAATGTGAATTGGTACAGCCACTATGGAGAACAGTATGGAGGTTCCTTAAAAAACTACAAATAGAGCTACCATATGACCCAGCAATCCCACTACTGGGTATATACCCTGAGAAAACCATAATTCAAAGAGAGTCATGTACTAAAATGTTCATTGCAGCTCTACTTACAATAGCCAGGGCATGGAAGCAACCTAAGTGTCCATCAACAGATGAATGGATAAAGAAGATGTGGCACATATATACAATGGAATATTACTCAGCCATAAAAGGAAACGAAATTGAGTTATTTGTAGTGAGGTGGATGGACCAAGAGTCTGTCACACAGAGTGAAGTAAGTCAGAAAGAGAAAGACAAATACCATATGCTAACACATATATATGAAATCTAAAAAAAAAAAGGTCATGAAGAACCTAGGGGCAAGATGGGAATAAAGACACAGACCTACTAGAGAATGGACTTGAGGATATGGGGTGGGGGAAGGGTAAGCTGTGACAAAGTGAGAGAGTGGCATGGACATATATACACTACCAAACGTAAAATAGCCAGTGGGAAGCAGCCACATAGCACAGGGAGATCAACTCAGTGCTTTGTGACTACCTAGAGGGGTGGGATAGGGAGGGTGGAAGGGAGGGAGACACAAGATGGAAGAGATATGGGAACATATGTATATGTATAACTGATTCACTTTGTTATAAAGCAGAAACTAACACAGCATTGTAAAGCAATTATACTTCAATAAAGATGTAAAAAAACAAAACAAAACAAAAAAAACCATTACAATAAAGCAATTATCATAATAAAGTGAGCCACACAAGTTTTTTGGTTTCCCAGTGCATATAAAAGTTATGTTTTGGTTTAACAGTGCATATAAAAGTAGTCTCTTAAGTATGCAATAGTATTATGTCTAAAAAAACCATGCACACATCTTAATCTAAAAATAATGCTGTTAGGGAATTCCCTGGCGGTCCAGTGGTTGGGACTCCATGCTCTCACTGCTGAGGGCCGGGGTTCGCTCCCTGGTGGGGGAACTAAGATCCCACAAGCCGCAAGGTAAGATCCCTCAAGCCGCAAGGCACAGCCAAAAATAAATAAATGAAAATAAAATTTTTAGTTATAAAAAATAAAAATAATGATGTTCGAAAAATGGCACCAAAAGACTTGTTTAATGTGGGGTTACTACAAAACTTCAATTTCTAAAAAACAGATGCAGTATCTACAAAGCGCAATGAAGCAGAGCAAAGTGCAATAAAACGAGGAGGTATGCCTTTAACTGAAAGTTTGTACCCTTTGACCAACACCTCCCCATGTCCCCCATACCCCAGCCCCTGGCAACCACCATTCCCCTTTGTTTCTGAGTTCAACTTTTCCGATTCTCCATTAGTGAGACCATACAAAATTTTTCTTTCTCTGTCTAGCTTATTACACTTAGCACAACACCCTCCACGTTAATCCATGTTGTCACAAATGGCAAGGTTTCCTTCTTTTTTATGGCTGAATGATATTCCATTGTATACATAGTTATAAAATCCTATTTTAAGCTAATAACAACTTAACTTCGATGCTATACAAAAACTCTATGCTTTTACTTCTCCATCCCCTCATATTTTATGCCTTTAATATTACAATTTACATTTTATCTTATATATCTATTAACAAATTATTGTAATTATAGTTATTTTCAATGTTTGTCTTTAACTTTTATATAAAAGTGATTTGCATACCACCATTACATTCAGAATTCTGAATCTGATTATAAATTTACCTTTACCAGTGAGTTTTATACATTCATATGTTTTTACACTGTTAATTAGCATCCTTTCATTTCAGCTTGAAGAACTCCTTTTAACATTTATTATAATGCACGTCCAGTGGTGATGAATTTCCTCACCTTTTCTTTGTTTGGGAAAGTCTTTATCTTACCTTCATTTCTGAAGGACAGAACTACTTGGTATAGCATTCTTAGTTGGCAGTTTTCTTCTTTAAATATTTTCAATATATCATACCATTCTCTCTGGAAAGTTTTTGCTAAGAAATCCACTAATGGCCTTTTGAGGTTTCCTTGTACATGACAAGAGTCTTTTCTCTTGTTGCTTTCAAAATTCTGATTCTTGGATTTTTGACAGTTTGTTGTGTCTAGATGAAGTCATTTTGGGGTTGTACCTGTTTGGGGTCCTTTTAGCTTCATGTCCATATCTCTCGCCATATTTGGCATGTTTTTAGCCATTATTTCTTTAAATAGACTTTCTGCCATTTTCTCTCTCTCTTCTCCATCTTGGACTTCAATAATGTATATGACGGCATCCCGTAAGTCTTGCAGGGTTTTTTCACTCTTCATTCTTTCCATCCCCCCAACCCCCACCCCCCCTCCTCTGGATGCATAATTTCAAATGACCTATCTTTGAGTTCACTGATTCCTTCTTCTGCTTGATCAAGTCTGCTTTTGAAGCTCTCTATTGAATTTTACAGATCACTCATTGTATTCTTCAGCTCTGGGATTTCTGGGTTTTAGGGGGCTTGGGGGGCTTTTTAAAAACGGTTTCTGTTTCTTTGTTGAACTTCTCATTATGTTCATGTATTGTTTTCTTTATTTTGTTCTGTTGCCTATCTGTGTTTTCTTGTAGTAACTGAACTTCATTAAAAGGATTAGTCTGAATTCTTGGTCAGTCAGTTCATAGATCTTTATTTCTTTAAGTTTGGTTATTGGAGCTTTATTAGTTTCTTTGGTGGTGTCATGTTTCCCTGATTCTTCATTATTCTTGCATTCTGGTGTTGGTGTCTGTGCATTTGAGGAAGCAGTCTCCTCTTCCAATCCTCACATTTGCTCTGGCAGAGAAAGACCTTCACTAGTCAGGCTAGCTTGGGGCTCTAGAAAGGGCCAGCTGCTAGAGTCCATAGGAGGGCAGGCAGGGCCTCTGGTTGGGTGGGGCCACTGGCTCAGCTCTGCATTCAGGCAGGACCACTGCCTGAGCTGCCTGGTCAGGTGGAACTGCTAGCTGGGGTCCATGGATAGGCATGACCACTGGCTGAGCTCTGAGGTTGGGGAGGGCTGCTGCTTGGGTTCTCTGGTCAGGCAGGAACAAACTGTACTCCCTGGCTGGTTGGTGCTATTAGCTGGATTCCATGTTCAGGTGTAGACAGAGACTGTGCTCCACAGTTGGGTTGCCCACAGGATGAACTCTGTGTTCATGCAGGACTCCAGGCTATGTTCCACAGTCAGGGTCCCTGGTCAGGCAAGACTGCAAGCAAGCTCTGCAGTCTGGTGGGGCTGCTGGCTTGGCTCTCTTTTTTTTTTTTTTTTTAATTAAAAGGTTTTTATTATGACCTTTATTAAGAGCTCATAAATCACATTCTTAATCTGGCTCTGTTACTACTTTTTCCCTCCACAAATTCTCCCAAAATTATAAAAAATAAAAATGTATAAATATACATTGAGGATTATGCACAGGCCACTAGCCAGGGATGCCAGCTGGGCAGAACTGCTCACCCTGCTTCCTGGCCAGATGGGGACATCATTCTGATGCCACAGTGAGTGGAATCGCTTACTGGCCTCTCTGATTGGGTGAGGTGGCCAGGAGAGATGCAGAGCCACTGCCATGATCCACACACTGGTCACTGTGAGCCCCGCCCACTTTTTTGTTACTAGCTGACCCTTGGTGGTCTAGCCTTGCCAATTCTCCCAGGGTTCTCCATGAGGCGAGACAGAAGTGACCTTCCCAGGGAATACTCCAGAATGCTGAGGAAACTGGATGACTACCGTGACTCTCTTCACCCCACTGGAGAAACTGGATGCCTCAGTGTGGCACTGTGCTTGCTTGAAGGAGGGGCAACAGAGTCAAAGTGAAACCACTGTTCTTAGTGTTCGAATGTGGCCTCTCTCAGTTTTTGTGCTCTAAGAGAGTGTTTTAACCTCACCACCAGGTTCTGGGATTTTCAGAAAGGCATTCTTGACTGTGAATAGTTGCTAATCTGTATTTTTGATGAGGACTAGCGCCAGGGATCTCCTATACCACCATCTTGCTTACACCAGTCCCTACATCTGCTCTTAATTGCAAAATTAAGTATTTATTTCTGGTCAGGTTCTTCCCAGAGAATATGATCTCAAACTTTATTTTACTCAATTCTTATCAAAAATATTTGTTATAAGAAATAACATTTATAAAAGATTACCTAATGTAGACAAACTTTTAAAATTCCTAATTGCATTTACTATAAATATTTTATCAAGAATCTAAGTCCCATAGTATCTTTATAAGACATTTCTCTTAGGCAATAAAATGCAATGCTTCTCCTAAATTTTTTTGTTTTTTATCTTATGAATATTGAGACTAACAAAGCTTCCCTCTTTGCTACAGCTGCTAGACAGCCCAGAACCAATGTTGGGCACAAAAACTGTACATGACTTAATGGTGTTCTTGTTTATGTACCAACATTTGCTTGAGTTTTACATTATGATCTTATCTTTAATTTCCAGATATCTCATTGTCCTTTGCTGTGTTCTTACGTCACCTCAAATACTTTTTGAAAGAAAGTTGGAGAAAAAAGACAAGTAGGCAAGTAGATTGAAAAGGTCACTAGAACATTTAGCTTATTACTTTACAACAATTCTTCTTACTTCTTCTCTACTCCCACCAGTACTACCTAGTCAAGGGAAGCAGGCAAGATATTCCCTTAGGGTATCTTTGATGCTCAGGATTCTTATAGGTATTTTCTCCCCATTTTCACAAATATAATAATGAAGAAAGCAGAACTTACCAGATAAACAATATGCAGATCATTTTCTAAAACAAAGCCCTTCATTGCTCTTTGGAGGTCAGCAAAAATATCTAAAGTATCAACTGGAGAAAGTGAAGAAGAAAGAGTCGCCGAACCAAGATGTGTTGGATGATACACACTTCCTGATTTGGGATTGGGGGTGGAGAAATAAAGGACCAAATGTTAAAAATAAAATAAAACAAATGCTGTCTTTTGGCATTCTATAATTAACATTTTAAGGCTCTTATAAATTTTACAAACAGAATCCAATGCATGGATATTTATTAGCAGGCTCTATGCTAATTGATGTTGCTGAACACAGCACTGATTTACTAAAAATGAGTTGAAAAGTCAGTTTCCTTTTATACTGCTGAAAAAGTCAATTTCCTTTTACTAAGCAGTCTTAGATACTCTAAATCACTAAAGGTGAAAAAGTGAGTAAGCTGCAATTAAGAATAATTTACCTTCTGTTCCATCACTAGCTTCAGTAATCTGGATGAATTCATTTTCTAGTAGCCACATTACACAGGCCTCAATTGCTCCAAGTTGAACAGAATCTTTATTTTTCTGAATTCCCTGCTTCCCTTCTTTCATACTTGCAGCCAAAAATGTGCAAGAAGCATAAGTTTGTATGTCCTGTGATGTACTTGCCACGCCACCAACTATTATCTGAGACAAGAGGTTTGAAATATTCTGTAACTTTTTAATAAGACACATAGGTCCTCAAAATATAAAAGAAATAACTTTGTTCCCTTAAACTATTATCAGCATCTTAATGTAGAGACTCTTTATTAACTCTTCCACCATCATTCATTACAAAGGTAGATAACACCTACTGACAACATGAAAAGTTTTCCTTAAAAGTAGATATAGCATGTTCTCATAAATGAAAATAAATGAATCATTATCTATCTGAAATGTGGGAATTAACAACATAATTAAATAATATACATCTATAAGTATATAACATATATAATATAAAGGGGGTGTTGATGGTTCATGGCCATGAACCAAATCAATTCTTCTCATCCTTCCTTTTTTAAATATGTGGGCATATATGAATGCAAGCATTGAATACTCCCCACCTAGAAGAGGGGTGAGAATCAGTGTAGAAAAAGATGACATATACTAATCTGCCCCTTGTCTTCTGTCATTTAAAGTATACTGGAAACATAACAAATCAGTCTAAACAGAGCTATTTCATTCTTTTTAATGACAGCAAAGCATAGTTTTACCAATATTTGTTTAGTTTTAATAGTATTTTAGTTGTTTCCAGTTTCTTCTTATTACCAATAGAGCTATAATAAACATTCTTGTATCTTTAATTTGATGAAATTTCACAAATACATCCCTAGGTAAAATTCCTAGATGTGAATCTGCTGGATAAATGTCTTTGTGCATTTTTAAAAAAATTCTTAGTAGGTATGGCCACGTTTCTCTCCAAAAGAGTTTCAGCACTGTATGAGTGCCTACTTTCTACAGTCTTACCTACCCTGTGCTATCAATTACTTTCTTTTTTTTTTCAAACAGAGCTAAAGGGGAAAAAACGAGAATGAGTACAATACCAGTCCTCCAGCACCAGCAATGAAACCAACAGCAAGGCATGCTGGTATAGGAATAGAAACTTTTTTGGATGAATACATTAAACAGTTAAAAGGGGTTATCTTTGAGGACTCTGAGCAAAAGGCTTTATTTTTCACTTTAGATACTTCCGTCTGTAAAAGTTTGCAACTTCTAATTGTGTATTTGTAATTTAATTTTATTTTAATGTCAACAGGTATTATCTGGATGGAGGAACTATGGTCCATTTTTGTCATCATTTTTTTTTTTTTTTTTTTTTCCAGTACGCGGGCCTCTCACTGTTGTGGCCTCTCCCGTTGCGGAGCACAGGCTCCGAACGCGCAGGCTCAGCAGCCACGACTCAGGGGCCCAGCCGCTCCGCGGCATGTGGGATCTTCCCGGACCGGGGCACGAACCCGTGTCCCCTGCATCGGCAGGCGGACTCTCAACCACTGCGCCACCAGGGAAGCCCTGTCATCATTTTTTTTAATTCAGAAAATAATAAAGAACATCTAAAAAATAACCATCTGGCATTTGTGATTTAATACACTGTTTTGAAGTAGATTCGTATGGCACTAGCTGTATTAAACTCCAGGAAATAACTATATAAAGTAGAAGAGGTTCAGACTTGGGAAGGCTATAAATAATCTCATAAAGAAACACAAAACTAAGATTTTTCACATATTAAAGTTCTATCATTGTACTACAGGAACAAAAAAGCAAATGGTGATTTAGTGAACTCTCTCTTACCTCCAGAATAGCTCTTATCATGCTCGAAGTTACTTCTCCTTCTTGTCTTTGCAAACAGCTGCGAACAGGTTTTAGAGATCCCTGAAGTAGAGCGATACCTTTTGATTTCTCAGAGTTTTTACAAATTAAGATACTCTCACCTATAATCAAAAAAAACTATACAGTTGCAGAATCCCAACACGTTTACATAAAATACCTGCTAAAGAGAATTTAAACTGGCTTGTTTAAAAGGAGACAAGAGATAGTGGTTGTTATAGTCATATAATTATCACTATTGTTTTTATTTTCTGAATTTTGGATTGAAGGGGATCAGAATATGCTACACCAAAATATGCCACTTTAGCATAAGGATTATTTTGACCTGAAGCCAATTGGGAAGCAGCAAACATAGAAAGAGCTCTTTGCTTTCTCCTTATTTGCTTAGAAGCAGGACATAAATTTCTCTGTGAAGGTGTTCCCCTTCCTGTCTCTCACAGCAGGAGGACAATTCTTATCACTGGAGACAAAAAGTCAGTATTGAGATGGGTGTGCACAAACCTCACTAAAGAAACCTTAACTTGCATTAAACTCCAGCATATATCTACCTTCCCACAATGTACTACCCCCTAGAAGCCCAAACCCCTTTTCCTTTGTCTTGTCACTTCTCTACAATTCATCAACCTTTGTTAAAAGGGTATATAAGCCCCCAGCATCTAACTGCTTCTTTAGATTTTTATTTTTCTATTAGGGACTCTGTGTATGTAAAAAATTAAATATTAACATCAAGTCAAATATGTATGGCTTTTTTCCTGTTAATCTGTAATTTGTCAGTTTCATTTGCAGGCACTAGGCATAGAACCTAAGAGGGTAGAGGAAAAGTTTTTTCCTTCCCTACAGGATTAACTATTGTTATTGAATAATTAAGTATATAATAGTAATAGATATTTTGAAAACTATAAAGGAAAATGCAGATGCAATTTATTACTGGTTATGAAACTGCATACCAGTCCCTGTGTCCCTGTCCTTTGAAGTAAAAAGCTCCCAGGCCTCCCCTCAGTCTCAAAAGCCTGGCTCAAGAGTTAATGATGTGACAGCCTGGAGGGGTGGGATAGGGAGGGTGGGAGGGAGGGAGACGCAAGAGGGAAGAGATATGGGAACATATGTATATGTATAACTGATTCACTTTGTTATAAAGCAGAAACTAACGCACCATTGTAAAGCAATTATACCCAAATAAAGATGTTAAAAAAATAAATAAATAAATAAAAGAGTTAATGATTAGGAAATGCGAAGGTGTAGAAACAAAGAATAGCTGTTGGGCCAGGAAACTGGTAACAATTTAGACTATAAACCAGCCACAAAGCAGAGTCACCGAACTCTCAGTTCCCTGAAAGATATAGATAAAAGGTCTAACACACGTTCCTAAGTTGTTCTATAGGAAGCAGACCCCCAGATGAAAACTGCTGACTACAAGCATGTAGACCCCAGACCAGCTGAACCCAGAAAACTGGTGATGCTTGAAACTTCACCTTGATGCCAACCAATCCGAGAATTGTGCAAAAGCTGCTCATGCACCCGGAAGCACCCTCCCTCACACTGACTTTAAAAGCTCTTTGCCTGCACCAAGATGTTAAGATCGTTTTTAAGGACGCTAGTCCACCATCTTCTCCTTCTCAGTTAGCTGGCTTTTTCGAATAAAGTCACTTTCCTTGACTGAACACCTTGTCACTTGACTTACTGGCCTATCGTGTAACGAGTAGCCAAACCTGAGTTCAGTATCAGTTATACATGATGATAATATAAAATCAAAAATATTAACAGATACCTAGAAATCACATTATAACACTCACTAATTTAAATGCTTTAGGCTATTGAAACAATCAAGTGAACAAAAATATGTGAAAGCACTTATTAATTAAATACATATACAGGACTTCCCTGGTGGCACAATGGATAAGAATCTGCCTGCCAATGCAGGGGACACAGGTTCCATCCCTGGTCTGGGAAGATCCCACATGCCATGGAGCAACTAAGCCCGTACTCCACAACTACTGAACCTGTGCTCTAGAGCCCGCGTGCCACAACTACTGAGCTAACGTGCTGCAACTACTGAAGCCCTCATGCCTAGAGCCCATGCTCTACAACAAGAGAAGCCACCGGAACGAGAAGCCTGCGCACTGCAACGAAGAGTAGCCCCCACTCACCGCAACTAGAGAAAGTCCGCATGCAGCAACAAAGACCCAACGCAGCCACCAAAAAAAAAAAAAAATTAAACCTTAAAAAAAGTCACTAAGGAAAAAAATATACAATTTATACAAACATAAACACTTATTACAACAATTAAAACTAGAGAAAACTATTTTTTTTTCAAAAATGAATCCAATAGTAAGGGAAAGGAGGCAGTAAATAAGATATTCAACAGGCAAAATGAAGGCCATTTGCATTAGAGAAAAACAGAAATAACAGTAGGATTGTGGTGGACTATACTAACCACCCAGGCAGAGAGAAAATACAGATGATGCTTTCTTAACACTGCCAAATTGAGAATCAAGATAGGAAAAATGTAAGGAACTATAAACTTGATAACCATTGGTTATTTACCCCAAATATAACTACAAAAACATAGGTGCCATCAGAACAAACAAACAAAAGCCAGGTGAATAAAATATACCACCTGGCTCTTGTGATAACTATAAAACAACCCAGCTTAAAACAAAAAAACTACCTAGAAAATGGATCAACTAGCATTAGCAACAAGGTTAAAAAGCCACTTTGAGCAGTGTAAAGCTCTTCCAGGCTTTGATTCTTCAACAAAATAGACAACCCTTTTTCAGGATGAGCAAGATTTATGAAAATGCCCAAAATAATGCCAGTATATATGTCCAGATCCCATTCCCACCTGCCTAGTGAGGCTGTATCCATATTATAATTGAGAAGTCAATTAGAGTCAAATCATTCATAGATTTGATATAGATAGATCTGCAAACTTTTTAACTGCAAGTCACTGTTTTGGCACAAAGCACCATCATCCTACACTGGAAGGTTCCAAAAAATCCAAAGAGAGATTAAAGAGTCATCTAAATAAAACTCCATGAACTATCCAGGAAATATTAATATCATTTATAAAATGCAAAGAAGTTACAAAAATGCTACAAAAAGAATGACCAAGTATTTAAATCTTCATAGTTGATATGAAACACTTTATTTGCACATTCTCCACTTAAAGAAATTCTGAGCAAGCCATATGCCACCTAAAATGGAACATTATGCAAAGTCAAAATCTCAGAAGTTTCCAAGACCTCAGAAACAAAGTTGTTGTGGTATATTTTAGTATTGTTTGAATGTTATCTGATTTAAGGCTTGATATGAGTCCAGGGTGCCAACCTTCCTATTATTCTTCCCCATGAGAAAGATAAGCACAAGCTAAGAACATAGCAAGGCAAATAAAACCTCCTTATCTTTACATCACCTTGAAGACCCTCTGGCCTTGAAAGAAGAGTATCTATGTAAAATGAACTTACACTCCACTCTCCAGAGTTGTGAGGCTACTGAGAAATGAAAATTGGAGGAAGGACAGAAGGAGGCAGTTAGGAATGAGAAGGGAGCATCTTAGCTCTTCCTCCCGCCCTTTTAAAACACATAAATATAATCTGCATATTTCGTAGATAAAGTAAGAGACAGAAGTAGGATAAACTTCTTTGATGCCTTTAGTAAGAGAAATCCAATGAGTTGGAAGGTTTGTTTAATCAACAAACTTCTTAGGGCTTAAAAGTGAGGCAGACCAGTGGCCCTTCAGGGATTACATACAGACGAATCATTTGCTACTAGGGCTGAGACTAATACTTGCCCCTAATAGCCATTCTCTCATTCTTTCTTTAATAAAACCCCTAAATGTTAGATGAACACAGGGTCACTCAGCTAGATTATATTCACCAGCTTCCCTGTAGTCAGGGAATGTAAACATATGACTTAGTTCTGGCCAATTGTGTGTAAAGAGAAATACTAAGTGCAACTTCTGGGAAGTGTCCTTAAAGGGTAGGATGGGCCCTTTACTTCCTCATCTCTCCTTCCTGATGACTGAAATGCAGATGTGATAACAGAGACTGGAATAGCCATCTTATACCACAAGATAGAAACTATACTGCTGAACAAGGAAAAACAAACTAGAAGAAAGAAAGTGTGACAGAGAATGTTCCTCTCAAAGTTCTTTAATGTTAGAAGACTCAACAATTTAGTCATACCCAGAATAATGTAGCAGGCAAGAAATAATATTTGCTGCTATCTTCATATTTAATTCAAACAAGCCTCTTCCCTATTGCTTAAGACAAAAGTTTTGTTTGCATTGCTGGTAATATTATCATTACTTGTTGATACAAAATAAGAAACTGAAAAAGTGTTTTCAGAGCCAGCACCAATTTAGAAAGAGAAAGAGGGTACATGAAGTTCCTATTCCAAAAGTGTGCGAGTACTTCCCAGCTCTCAGCATCCCTATTTGAACTCTTACAGCAGGCACCTAAACAGAATTAATACCCATATAAATTAATCCCTTCACTAGCACAAAATAGTAGATGATACTGGAAATTAAAAGTCATCTTACAGCTAATGTGATGTCATCTAACATAATACTGAATCATTTCACTGTATATAATACAAAAGAAAATCTTGATTCTACATTACTAGACAATCAATAGTTGATGATATGAAAATTTTAAGTTATAGTCATATAAATATTAAACAAATCCAAAAGGATGACATTAGTGTTTTGGATAACAAAGAAATACAGCATGATAAGAAATGGGTTGCCATTCAATTTCAGGTAGACTGACACTGTCCTTCAGCAACACTATTACAAAATTCAAACTCACTTACCTTCTGTGTCTACTCCTTTCCTGCCAGCACGACCAACCATCTGCTTGTAAGTAAGAATATCTAGAGGTCGACCACTGAAAATAGGAGTCCGAATGATTACACGACGTGCAGGTAAATTCACCCCAGATGAAAGAGTAGAAGTTGCTGCCAAGACCCGAATCTGACCTTGACGGAAGGCTCCTTCAATGATATCCCTCTCCTCAAAAGTAAGACCTAAAAAAAAGAAATTACAATAGCATATATTTATTAACATATAATGAAAATATTGTACTTGATCACTTATAAATGGATCCGAGAATCTGTTACAAGCATGTAAAGATTTTTTTCAAGCTATTGTTATGACTGTAAACAAAGAAGTAATCAAAGTCTACCAATTTAAGAGTATAATCTGCCAACCCTTGTACTGTATACTGTACTTCTATCTCATCTTCTAGACCAGGGGTTGTCAAACTTTATCTGTAAATATTTTAGGTTTTGCAGGACAGATGGTCTCTGCTGCAACTACTCAACTCTACCACTGTCACATGAAAGCAGCCGCAAAACAAATGGGCAAGACTGTGTTCCAATAAAACTTTATTTACAAAAACAGCTGGATTTGACCAGCAGACTGTAGTTTGCTGACCCCTGCTCTAGACAAGAACTCCTTGAAGGTAGAGACATGCCTTATGACAGTATCTGCAGGGTCTATCCAACACCATGGTGAGACACATAAATAAATGTCTGAAAAATAAATACATGAGTAAATGAAAAACAGCATATAGAATACACACTTATGTGGCTTATTTTTTATTTTAAGAAAAATCAAAAGGATTGGGATTCTAGTTTGTAAATAAGTTGTGGGTCCACCGGTATTCATTTTACTAGTATGCATTATAAGTTATATACAATGAAAATATTCTTTTATGTGTTTGTGTGTATGGGTATATATATATATATTTTAAAAATTTATTTATATATAGCACGATAAAAATTTTAAATAAATTGAAAAGGTTAAGTTCCTAATCATAGAAACTATATATTCTTTTTTTCTTTTTTACATCTTTATTGAAGTATAATTGCTTTACAATGGTGTGTTAGTTTCTGCTTTATAACAAAGTGAATCAGTTATACATATACATATGTTCCCATATCTCTTCCCTCTTGTGTCTTCCTCCCTCCCACCCTCCCTATCCCACCCCTCCAGGTGGTCACAAAGCACCAAGCTGATCTCCCTGTGCTATGCGGCTGCTTCCCACTAGCTATCTACCTTACGTTTGGTAATGTATATATGTCCATGCCTCTCTCTCGCTTTGTCACAGCTTACCCTTCCCACTCCCCAGAAACTATATATTCTTAATCATATCCTCAGCATATATCATCATTGACAGATCATATCCTGAAAGAAATTATTTAATTCGGTGACTGTCATAACCCTTGCAATTTTGACAACCTAGGTATTTGGTTTTTAAACACTTGTAGCCCTCTCAAAATACAATACGACAAATTCTAAACTTAATTTGATTTTGATATACTCGTGAGAATATTTCCAATACCCCTTGAGATAAAAGGAAACAGAGTGGCATAAAATTAGGATAGCAAGTACCACTCTAACCTAATTTTTAAGAAAACAAAGTATAGAAAGGTAATAATTTTAGAATTCATTTCCCCAATGGTACAAAAAAGCTTATATCCAGTATTTATATACCATACAGATAAGTAAACCTACATGTTATTCTTGTTTAACCTTAATCACACAATTTCTTAAAATAAAATCTAAGAGTATTAAGTGTGGTTAACAAGAAATCAAATGCAAATCAAATATAAAAATGAAGAAATTATAAGGATTCTTGGAGGGGGCTTCTTAATAACATATTATAAATACGGATACCTGCATGATGAAATGCTACTCCCCATGGCACAGTTTTTTGTAATACAGAGTCCAGTCCTGAAGGCAAACGTTTTAACTGATCCATCACTTCTAGGAGGCCCTTTTGTTCCAGTATCACTGGTGGAAGTTCAGATGATCTTACCAATCCTGTCACAAAAAAATCATCAACACTGTCACCTCCCCTTGGACCTCTTTAACTGCTATCTGCCTGAGTCATGACAGAGGGCAATGGTTCTGAAACTACTACTTATAATAATCACCTGGACGGGGCTTCCCTGGTGGCGCAGTGGTTGAGAGTCCGCCTGCTGATGCAGGCGACACGGGTTCATGCCCTGGTCCGGGAAGATCCCACATGCCGCGGAGCGGCTGGGCCCATGAGCCATGGTCGCTGAGTCTGTGCGTCCGGAGCCTGTGCTCCGCAACAGGAGAGGCCACAACAGTGAGAGGCCCGCGTACCGCCACAAAAAAAAAAAAAAATCACCTGGACATCTTTTAAAAATACTGATGCCTGGCATTCACCTCTGGACTTTGTGATGCGATGCAACCTGGACATAACGATTTTTAAATCTCCCCAGGCAATTCTAATGTGTACCAAAGTTTAGGAAACACTATATTAGGGTGAGATCAAGCCCACAGGAGGAGATCAAAGAAACAGCTGAAGGAAGGAGAAAATTACAGATACTACCACTCAGAGACTAAAAATCAAAATCCTCGCTCAAAGTGTGCCCCACCCCCCAAACCAGCAGTGTCAGAATCACATAGGAGCTTAGTTCTAAATGACAATTCTTCTAGCCTTTTTGGCACCAATGTGGTAATTAATCATACATTACCCTCTGTTTTTGCCTCTATGTGTAACTTCCCCCAGAAGACCTTCTTAGATGCAAGAACTATGTTTGCTTAAAGAATTTCTTAGAATTTTGGATTTCTGAACTAGTAAACCTTCTCATAGAATGTATCTTATATTTTATATATTTTTAAGTCTTTTAGGTAAACTTTTCCTAAAATTTTGAGGATCCATAGAGGGTTGCCAAAGTTTTATTTCTCTAAGAACAATTTAAAATTTTTTTAAAATTATCATTGATTCCTTATTTCAAAAGAAAAGTTATTTTAACATAAAAAATCAGTAGGGATAATTTCAAAATTTAAACTTCATCTTTATGAAAAATGTGCTGCCATGTCTTTACTTTTCTGGTGAAAAGTTCATCATAGCCCAGGCTCCAGTCTAAGCACTAGGATTTGGGAACCACTGCTATAAATCAAAATAACAGAGCCTCAAGCAAAGAAAATATTAATAATGTTTCTGGTTATTAAGGAATATAAGTTATCATGGTTCACATAAAAAATATAAGTTGGCATAATAAGAAAGTATCAATTAAGAGGGAACTAGAAGAGATATTAAAACGTTGGATCAGAGTCTACCCAATATAACTTAAGGCAAAGTTTACTTATTGGAGCTAGGCTTGAGATATCCATCACCTGTCCTCAAGATGCCACTGTCATAACAAAGTCATAAAATATCACAGTATTCTGTAACTAGAACTGGTCTCTGTCTTCCCTACACTTATCTTTGACCCCAAGGGACCATAAGCTAGTACTCATCCTAGAATCAGTAAAAATATATACTAATGGTTATAGCAATATACTAGATCAATACTCAGCAATAAAAAAGAAACAAATTGATAAAAGTAACAATCTGGATGAATCTTAAAAATATTATGATGAGTAAAAGAATCCAGGCACAAAAGACACACACACACAATATGATTTCATTTACTACATGAAATTCTTAGAAGACACAACTAATCTAGAGTGACAGAAAATATATGAGTGGTTGCCTGAAGCTGGGGATAGAGGTAGGAGATTGACAGCAAAAGAGAACATTTTAGAGTGACAGAAATGTTCTACATGTTGATCACAGTGGGGGAGTTAAACAGGTGAACACATTTGTTAAAATTCATGAAGTTACACACTTCAAGTGGGTACATTTTATTCCACATAAATTCCACCTCAGTAAAGCTTTTAAAATATTGGGTTGGCCAAAAAGTTCATTCGGCTTTTTCCATAAGATGTTATGAACAAACTTTTTGGCCAACCCAATACATGTGTATATATGTATATGTACGTGTGTGTGTGTGTGTGTGTGTGTGTGTGTGTGTGTGTGTGTATGATTCTTTTTAGAGTTACAGTTTGGAAATATAAAAAAGATATGACTGCTTTCCCCCCAAAAATGTGTATATGTGAAGTTTTTTATACAATTTAGGGGCTTCGAGGTCAACCTCTCAAAGCTCATGGATCCTAGATGAAGAACCTCAGTATATATCTGTAGAAATCCAACATTTTAAAATTCTGAAGATTAATCTAAATGTGTGTACACATTGCCTGTAAGGAGGATAAGGAGATGATTAGTCACAAAAGCATAGTTTTACAAAGGAGTATACAGTAGGCAGGTGGTGGCAATGATGAAAGAGAGCCATGCTTTGCTAATATAATTATTAACATTACTTTCAAGCAAATGTCCTAAGTATGGAGGCTTTCACTGCTATCAGTAACTTACCCTCAGCTTGATGGTGTAGACTGTAAAACGCATAGGCAATGATATCTGCCAACTTCTCACACCATTTCTTTGACGGACAGAAAAGTAATACTGAATGGTTATCACGAATGGTCTCATAACATAAACTAACAACATGGTCCTCATCTCCCTAAAAAAGAGAAGTTGCCACTGTAGTAGAACTTTCAAAACATTTTCATATCATTTTAAAGTCATTCATTTTGCTTCAAGGGAAAGGTTTTTCTACTCAAAGGCATGATAAAAATCAATTACACAAAATCAGTAATAAAACAAAGAAAAAGCAGAAAGAGAAAAGAAGAAAATAAACTTCCTTATGATGCAAGGTGAGTAGGAAATATCTTATATTCATTCAACTAATATTGACTGACCTCCAACCCTCAAGTAATGGGGATATTATGGTGAGTAAAAGAAAGTCAAGGTACTATCTTTAAGGAGTTTAGGTCTCACTGGGGAAACATTAAAGTACTAAACAAACAAATGTAAAATACAATCATAATACGTACTATGAAAGAGAGTTTTATGGTGTTTTGAAGCCTCATATTTGACATAAATTTGAAAGATCTGAAAGAAAGGTTTCCCTGAGAAACTGATGATTTAGCTGAGACGTGAAGAATGGGAAGCATTATCCTAATGAAAGGTAACTGGGGGACAGAGAACACATCTCAAGCAGAACAAAGAGCATTTGTAAACACCCAGTGGTGGCCCAGGGAGTTCTCAAAACTGGAAGGTGAGTGTGTGTAACTGGATTAATTCATTAATCCATTCACTCATTAAGCAAATATTTACTATGTGCCATATATTGTTCTAGGCACTGCAGATGGAGAATAAAGCAGAAAAACAGCTCTGCCCTCGGAGTTCTTCTACTCCAGTAAGAAAAGATAGATAAAAACAACAAGATAAGTAAAACACGTAGTATGTTCAATTTTGAAAAGTGCAAAGGGGAAAAATAAAAAGGGAAAATAGGAGGAATGGGAGAACACAGCAATTTAAATAAGGTGGCCAAGGAAAGCCTGAGAAATTGATATTTGAGTAAAGGTCCAAAGGTGAAAGGGTAAACCCTACTGATGCCTGGGGGAGAAAGCATTCCAGATAAGGAGAACCTGAGGTGGGAGATTCTTGGCATATTATGGAATAGCAAAAAGGCTACCGAGGAAGTAAGAAGGAATATAGAAACTGAAGTCAGCGCACTAAGGGAGTGGGGCAGATCATGCAGGGGTTTGTAGGCTACTTTAAAGATGTTGGCTTTCATTCTAAATGAAACAGGGAACCATCACAAGTTTTTGAGCAGCATGTGATATTCATTTTAAATAGGTCACTAGCTCTTGATTTAAGCACAGACTGAAGGGGACAAAGTAGGAAGCAAAGAGATCAATTATGAGGCTATTTCAAAAATCCAGGTAAGAGTTGTAACATTTAAATGAGGTGGAGGCATAGGCATGATAATAGAAGAAGATTAACAGGAGAGTAGATGAATGTGTTTACTTATATGCTTAAGGTAACCAAGGCACAGTCAGGTGAAATTTGGGGTACAGAGCGAAGCAACTAAATAAGATTCCATACCAGGCATGCGGAAGCTACAAATGCATACCTATGACAGTACTAAAACACATGAATTTAGTCCTATTCCTAGTTCTAAACTTACCCTTAACTTTTTCAGTACTCAGAGGCACTGCTCGGCATAAAAACAGATCCCTCACAGCACAGATCATGAGTCAGTCCTTTAACCTCAGGACTGAAGAATCAGGCTTAGAAAAATATTGTGAACTAAACGTTTTTAAGTGTATTTAGGGGTGTGGGGAGGGGATATTTCTCAGGCCCTTCCTAGGTGCTAGGCAATTCTTTTAAATCAAATTTCATTCTTACAATGCTAAATACAAGTATTATATGCCATTTTATAGATGAAGACACTACATTCATTGAAGTTATGTGATTCAACTAATATCATAGCCATATCATGTATCCCTATGAAGTATCAGAAGGTCTTTCTGACTCCAAAAAATGATTTTTCCACTCTCCTATATTATACCTATAACATTAAACAAAAGGTCAATTTTCCACATTAGTGTTTAGTGTAAACAAAGCCATAAGAAAATCTTTTTCCTAGTTAAAAAGAAAAATCTACACAATTTTATACTTACACTTACAGGAAATGATAATACTTAAATTTAAGACACAGCTACATTTCCTCTCTCACCAAGACCACCAATTCTTTAATATGAAACCAATTAGCTTAGCATTAGGAATCCTTCTAATGCATATATAATGCATATTCAACTACTTTGCAACCCCCTACTTTACTTAACTCAAAAACTGTTAACTTGGGCTTCCCTGGGGGCGCAGTGGTTGAGAGTCCACCTGCCGATGCAGGGGACATGGGTTCATGCCCCGGTCCGGGAAGATCCCACATGCCATGGAGCGGCTGGGCCCATGAGCCATGGCCGCTGAGCCTGCGCGTCCGGAGCCTGTGCTCCACAACAGGAGAGGCCACAACAGTGAGAGGCCCACGTATAGCAAAAAACAAAAATAACAACAACAAAAAAAAAACTGTTAACTTGTGAGAAAATGCAATCAAACACAAAAGTACTGGTGGTAATTATATAAAAATAATGACTTACCTTTACTTGCAGCATGGGTTGAAATTCCCTCACAAGCTTCAATGAAGAGTCATAAATAGAATTTCCAATTTTTACTGATTCCAGCAGTGGTACAGGGCGAAAGTCAGTGTGGTAGAGTTCAGCATTCAACCAGGAAGCCACAAGCTCCAAATTTGGGAGAGTAGCACTCATGCCAACAATTTGCACGGCATTAGACAGAGGACTGGCTAAATATGCCTGGCTGTGAAAAACAAATGAAAATGATGCTAAAAGACACACAGTACTAATTACAAATGGTGCTAACAATACTCTTGGTCGTGTCCTTTGGTATATATGTGCATAAATTTCTTTAGGGTATATACCTAGGAGTAAAATTGCTGGGTCTTATATTATCTTAATTTTATTAGATAATGTCCAACTGTTTTCCAAAGAGACTGTACCAGAGTTATACCCCTGCAATCCATGTGTGTTTTTTCCCCGTTTTATTGAGATATAATTGACACACAGCACTCTATAAGTTTAAGGTGTACAGCATAATGATTTGACTTACATCATGAAAAGATTATCACAATAAGTTTTGGGAACATCCATTATCTCACATAAATACAACATTAAAAAAACAGAAAAAAGTTTTTCCCTTGTGATGAGAACTCTTAGGATTTACTCTCAATGACTTTTATATATAACATACAGCAGTGTTAATTATATTTATAATGTCGTATGTTACATCCCTAGTACTTAGTTATCTTATAATAGGAAGTTTGTCTACCTTCATTCAGCTCCTTCTCTCCCCAACTCTGCCTCTGGTAACCCACAAATTTGATCTCTTTTTCTACGAGTTTGTTCATTTTTGAAGTATAACTGACCTACAACACTGTTAGTTTCTGTTACACAACACAGTGATTCAATATTTCAATACATTTCAAAATGATCAGCATAAGTCTTGTTACAATATGTCATCATACAAAGCTATTAGTTATTAACTATATTCCCCACATTGTACACTTCATATCCATGACTCATTTATTTTGCAACTGAAATTTATACCTCAATCTTCCTCACCTATTTCTTTCCTCCCCACAACCCCCATCCTTCTGGCAACCATCTGTTCTGTATTTTTAGATTCCACATGTAAGTGAAATCATAAAGTATTTGTCTTTCTCTGTCTCACTTATTTCACTTAGCATAATACCCTCTAAGTCCATCCATGTTGTTGCAAACAGCAGGATTTCCTTCTTTCGTATGGTTGAATAATATTCCATGGTATATAAATACACCATGTTTTCTTTATCCATTCATCTATTGATGGGCACTTGGTTGCTTCCATATCTTAGCTATTGTAAATAATGCTGCACTAAACCTAGGGGTGCACATATTTTTTCCAAATTAGTGTTTTTGTTTTACTTCAGATAAATACCCAGGGGTAGAATTGCTGGATCACATGGCAGTTCTACTTTTAATTTTTTGAGGAATCGCCATACTGTTTTCCATAGTGGCTGCAGCAATTATATTCCCACCGAAAGTGCACAAGGCTTCTCTTTTCTCCACATCCTTGCCCACACTTGTTATTTGCTGTCTTTTTTGATAGCAGCCATTCTGACAGGTGTGAAGTGATATCTCACTGTGGTTTTGATTTGTATTTCACTGATGATTAGTGACGTTGAGCATCTTTTCATATGCCTGTTGGCCATCTGTATGTCTTCTTTGGAAAAATGTCTATTCAGACCCTCTGCCCATTTCTTAATTGGATTTTTTTATGTTGATTTATATGAATTCTTCATATATTTTAGATATTAACCCCTTACTGAATACATCATTTGCAAAAATCTTCTCCCATTCAGTATGCAGCCTTTTCATTTTATTGAAAGTTTCCTTTGCTGTGCAGAAACCTTTTAGTTTGATATAGTCCCATTTGTTTATTTTTACTTTTGTTTCCCTTGCCTGAGGAGACATATCCTAAAAATATTACTGAGAGCAACATCAAAGAGCATACTACCTATGCTTTCTTCTACAAGTTTTATGGTTTCAGGTCTTGATTTAAATCTTTAATCCATTTTGAATTTATTTTTGTGCATGCTGTGAGACAGTAATCCAGTTTTATCAACACCATTTATTGAAAAGGCTGTCTTTTCACCATTGTTGTATATTCTTGCCTCCTTTGTCATAGATTAATTGCCCATAAAAGTCTGGGCTCATTTCTGGGCTTTCTAATCTGTTTCATTGATTTATGTGTCTGTTTTTATGCCAGTACCATACGGTTTTGATTACTGTAGCTTTGCACTATAGTCTGAAGTCAGGGAGTGTGATGTCTCCAGCTTTGTTATTCTTTCTCCAGACTGCTTTGGCTATTCAGGGTCTTATGTGTTTCCATACAAATTTTAGAATTTTTCATTCTAGTTCTGTGAAAAATGCCATTGGTATTTTGGAAGGGATTGCACTGAATGTGTAACTTGCCTTGTGTAGTATGGTCATTGTAACAATATTTATTCTTCCAATCCATGAACACAGTATAGCTTTCCATCTGTTTGTGCTGTCTTCAATTTCTTTCATCAGTGTCTTATAGTTTTCTGAGTACAAGTCTTCTACCTCCTTAGACTTATTCCTAGGATTTTTTTATATATATATATTGGAGTATAGTTGATTTACAATGTTGTTTTAGTTTCAGGTGTACAGCAAAGTGGTTCAGTTATACATTTATCTATTCTTTTTCAGATTCTTTTCCAGTATAGGTAATTACAGAGTATTGAGTAGAGTTCCCTGTGCTATACAGTACAGCCTTGTTAGTTCCCAATTTTATATATGGTAGTATGTACAGGTTAATCCCAATCTCCTAATTTATCACTTCCCCCCACCTTTCCCCTATGGTAACCATAAGTTTGATTTCAAGATCTGTGAGTCTGTTTTGTAAGTAAGTTCATTTATATCATTTTTTATTAGATTCCATATATAAGTGATATTATATGACACCTGTCTTTCTGTGTCTGACTTACTTCACTCCTTATGACAATCTCTAGGTCCATCCATGTTGCTGCAAATGGCATTATTTTGTTCTTTTTTATGGCTGAGTAATATTCCATTGTATCTATGTACCACATCTTCTTTATCCATTCCTGTTGATGGACATTTAGGTTGCTTCCATGTCCTGGCTACTGTAATTAGTGCTGCAGTGAACATTGGGGTGCATGTATCTTTTCAAATTATGGTTTTCTCCAGGTATATGGCCAGGAGTGGGATTGCTGCATCATATGATAGTTTTATTTTTAGTTTTTTAAGGACCCTCCGTACTGTTCACATAGAGGCTGTACCAATATACATTCCCACCAACAGTGTAGGAGGGTTCCCTTTTCTCCACACCCTCTCCAGCACTTATAGTTTGTAGACTTTTTAATGATGGCGATTCTGTGTGAAGTGATACATCATTGTAGTTTTGATTTGCATTTCTCTAATAATTAGTGATGTTGAGTATCTTTTCATGTGTTTTTTGGCCATCTGTATTCTTCTTTGGAGAAATGTCTATTTAGATCTTCTGCTCATTTTTTATTGGGTTGTTTGTTTTTATGATATTGGGCTGCATGAGCTGTTTGTCTGTTTTGGAGATTAAACCCATGTCGGTCACTTTGTTTGCAAATATTTTCTCCTATTCTATGAGTTGTCTTTTCATTTTGTTTATGGTTTCCTTTGCTATGCAAAAGCTTTTAAGTTTAATTAGGTCCCACCTGTTAACTTTTGTTTTCATTTTAATTACTCTGGGAGGTGAATCCAAAAAGATCTTGCTGCAATTTATGTCAAAGAGTGTTCTGCCAAAGAGTGTTTTCCCCTAGGAATTCTATAGCATCTGGTCTTACATTTAGGTCCTTAATTCATTTTCAGTTTGTTTTTGTGTATGATGTTATGGAGTATTCTAATTTCATTCTTTTCCATGTAGCTGTCCAGTTTTCGCAGTGCCACTTATTAAAGAAACAGCCTTTTCTCTATTGTATACTCTTGCTGCCTTTGTCGTAGATTAATTGACCATAGGTGCATGGGTTTATTTCTGAGCTTTCTATACTGTTCCATTGATCTATAAGTCTGTCTTTGTGCCAGTACTAAACTGTTTTGATTACAGTATGGTACTGGAACAAAGCTTTATAGTATACTCTGAAGTCAGGGAGCCTGATTCCTCCAGATCCATTTTTCTTTCTCAAGATTGCTTTGGCTATTTCGGGGTCTTTTGTGTTTCCATACAAATTTTAAGATTTTTTTGCCCTAGGTCTGCAAAAAAATGCCATTGGTAATTTGATAGGGATTGCATTGGTCTTCTATCTCCTTAGTTAGACTTATTCCTAGGATTTTTATTCTTTTTGATGCAATTATAAATAGGATTGTTTTCCTAATTTCTCTGATAATTCGTGTCAGTATACAGAAATACAACAGATTTCTATATATTAATTTTGTATCCTACAACTTTACATAGTTCATTGATGAGTTCTAGTATTTTGGTGGTGTCTTTAGGATTTTCTGTGTATAGTTATCATGTCACCTGCAAACAGTGGCAGATTTACTTCTTCCTTTCCAATTTGGATTCCTTTTATTTTTTTTTTCTTGTCTGATTGCTGTGGCTAGGACTTCCTTACTGTTCCACATCTTTGTTACCACTTAGTATTGTCAATCTGTTAGGTATTTTGGACAGTGTGTGGTAATAGCTCTTTGAAGAGGTAATTTACATTTCCTTGATTACTAATGAGATTAAGCACCATTTCATGCTTAGACACCATTTGGATACCCTCTTATAAATGTCTGTTCAAGTTCCTTACCCATTGATATATTAGATTGTATTTTTCCTCATTGACTTGTAGAATTGTTTTTAATGTTCAGGATAATGACTTTCCTCTTTCATTAATTTTTGTTCTTGTCTTTATTATTTCTTTCCTTCCACTCTCTGTGGCATTATTTTACTATTCTTTTTCTAAGTTCTAGAGATGAATAAGTCATTAATTTTCCAGTCTCTCGTCTTTAATAATATACACACTGTATACTATCAATTTCCCTTTAAAAACAACTCTAGGGCTTCCCTGGTGGCACAGTGGTTGAGAGTTCGCCTGCCAATGCGGGGGACACGGGTTCGTGCTCTGGTCTGGGAAGATCCCACATGCCGCGGAGCGGCTAGGCCCGTGAGCCATGGCCACTGAGCCTGCGCGTCCAGAGCCTGTGCTCCGCAACGGGAGAGGCCACAACAGTGAGAGGCCTGCGTACCGCAAAATAAACAAACAAACAAACAAAAAAACAACTCTAGCTGCATTTCACAATTTCATTAGGAGATATTTTTATTATACTTTCATTCCAAACTATCTTCCTGTTTTTACTGTGATTATTTTTTTCACCCCAAAAGGGGTCAGAATTATTTATTAATTTCTAAATATGTGGGCATCTTTCAGTTATGTTTTTCTTATAGTTATTTCTAGCTTAATTCCACTGCTGTCAAAGAATATATTTTAAATGACTTAAATCCTTTAAATATGTTGTTTTATGGCCTAGCACATGATAGGGGTTTTTTTTTTTTTGTAAATGTTTCATATGTAACTGAAAAGAATATATATACTGCTCTTATTTGGTAAATATTCTACATACATCCATTAGGTCAAATTTGCTAATTGTATTAGTCATATCTTCTATAGCCCTACTAATTTGGGATATAGATGACTATCTGTATGTTTTCCCACATACTGCAAGAGATGTGTTAAAATCTCCCTAAACTGAAAGACAAGAGCTCCTAGACTGAAAGCAACTACTGAGTACCCAGAACAATGTTAGAAAATAGACCAACACCAAGACACATCAGTGAAATTTCACAATACTAAGGAAGAAAAGGATCTCTTAAAAACTCTCAGAGAAAAATTTTAAAATTTATACAGGGCTTCCCTCGTGGCCCACTGGTTCAGAATCTGCCTGCCAATGCAGGGGACACAGGTTCGAGCCCTGGTCCAGGAAGATCCCACATGCCGGGGAGCAACTAAGCCCGTGCGCCACAACTACCGAGTCTGCACTCTAGAGCCCACGAGCCACAACTACTGAAGTCCGCGCACCTAGGGCCTGTGCTCCCCAACAAGAGAAGCCACAGCAATGAGAAGCCTGCACACTGCAAATAAGAGTAGCCCCTGCTCACCACAACTAGAGAAAGCCCGCGCGCAGCAACGAAGACCCAACGCAGCCAAAAATAAATAAATAAATTTATAAAATTTATACAAAGGATGAAGGATTAGCATGGCACTGCATTTCTCAATAGTAATGAGAAAAATGAAGTACTATGTTAAAAACTCTAAAAGTGTTTAAAATCTTGACGTTTGTACCTGGAAAATCTATGAAATAATTGTAAGGCATTTTCAGACATGCTAATTTTTGCAAAATTTATACCCATAATAGCCTGTACACTGAAATAAAGTGGAACTTCCTAGAAGATATCCCCACTAAAATGAGAAAGTGAATCAAGAGAAATACATATGATCACAAAAAAGGAGGGCTCTGACTCAAGCCAACAGCAATGGGAATTAATGATAATGATAAAAAGAGATCTCAAGATAACTGTTGTACAGCACATATATAGATTAACCACCTATCTAAATTGGAACAACTCAGGAGGCTTTAGGAGAAACTTCTTCAAGAAAACAAATTGGGCAGAATAACAAATGTATTGGAACATACTGGGTGGAGATTTATATAAGTGGGGAAGAGGCTAGAGATAAATCAATGATAAGTTCACAGAAAACCAACTCATCAAACAAAAGACATTTATTAATTTCAGAGAAAACAAAAAGTTATTTAGGAAGTAAAAATAATCATAATATACCACATGGCTCAGTTGACAACGACACTTATATAGTCATAATAGTGTAATATTGAATACTGAACTAAGCAAAATTAGAACATAAGTATATTTGAAGAATGGGAATATAATGAGAGGATAAAGAAAGACTAAGGGGCTGGAGGAGATCAGGCAGAGTGAGTAAAGAATATAAAAAAGAGCTAGATCTTCATCTTCCATAGTAAAAAGTCAATATATAACGTGTAAAACTAAAAACTCAAGTAGCTATATTTAGAGATATCCGTGTAAACAGAATTTTTAAAAAGCTGTAAGAGGGGCTTCCCTGGTGGCACAGTTAAGAATCTGCCTGCCAATGCAGGGGACATGGGTTCAATACCTGGTCTGGGAAGATGCCACATGCCGCAGAGCAACTAAGCCCACGCGCCACAACTACTGAACCTGAGCTCTAGAGCCCGCGTGCCACAGCTACTGAGCCCGAGTGACGCAACTACTAAGGCCCATGCGCCTGGAGCCTGTGTTCTGCAACAGGAGAAGCCACTGCAATGAGAAGCCCGTGCACCGCAACGAAGAGTAGCCCCCGCTCGCCGCAACTAGATAAAGCCCGCACGCAGCAACAAAGGCCCAACACAGCCAAAAATAAATAAATAAAATAAATTTTTTTTAAAAAAGAAAATAAGCTGTAAGAGTTGAAAATAGTTACCTCTGGAAAGTAGGGGATAAAGAAATGCTATTTTTCATAATTAGCCTTGACTACTTAAAAAGGATGTGTGTGCAGATAACAAATACAAAAACTGGATTTTAAAAATTCTATCATAAAAGTGGTGAGCAGTCAGAAATTTAAGAATGTTTTAAAAATAATCTAAAATCACTCTTAGTCTTAAGTACTTCTTTTGGAACAAAAATGAAATGCTGTACGCGAGTTTGTTCTAAATAAGTACTACCCTCCTCTGATGTATTTAACTCCTAGTTATTATGCACTTTTGCAAACACATTCTCAACATTCTTTGGAATCTCAGGAACTTAGTTATTTCAGGTACTTACCAAGATGCTGATTTCTGAGTAATATAGGAAATCTTGGTCAGCAGAAGTTCCAGCAGATACCCTCGGGGAGAGTCCCCCAGCATATGCAATTCATCCACAACCACCATTCCTAAAGAGATTTTCCAGATACTAGTTTTTACAGAATTTCACAATTCCAAGAATTTTAAGACTCAATAACTTGTATCTTGTACCATAAATAGCTGTCATTATAATACACTGCACGTAATACAAATTTCTAACCATAAAACAAAAATCAGATTCCACATAGCAGACAATTCTTTTCCAAGATATTTCAAGTATAATAAGTGGTCTTACCACAATGTATTCTGGATCTAAAAATCAATGATTAGCTAACTCAGGTCTAACTCAAGAAA
The DNA here is from genome assembly GCF_963455315.2 of Globicephala melas. Lineage (NCBI taxonomy): Eukaryota > Metazoa > Chordata > Mammalia > Artiodactyla > Delphinidae > Globicephala > Globicephala melas. The sequence continues at coordinate 66,967,185 of NC_083317.1, forward strand.
AACTTTGTCGTGTTACTCAGACAATTCTTAATTGGCAACCTTGTAGAAATACATGTACAATGAAAATCAAGGACATCCACAACAATTATTCAGTGGGTTGACTTTTCTGTGGGGAAAACAGCCAGGGCAACCATACTGATGTTAGCAAGTGCTTAGAAAAACAGAATCAGATCAGGAAGAAATAAATGATTTTAAGAGGATGTTTTTGTTTGATTATGGTAGACTAGTGACTCACCCTACTATAAAACATAAACATGATCGTAATTCCCTCCTCCCCTACTTGGAGAATCAAACCAGTCTATGCACTTGGAATAATGCTCAAGAAGTACTGAAATTTGTATCAACGAATGCCTCCTTTAAACATTTTCATAATATCATAGTTTGCATGTGCACTAGTGTCCCCCCCACAAATCCCCCTACAAAAATAAAGACCTTTCAGACTATTTCCTAATGGTACATGATGATCCTTTTCCTCATCAGTAAGCTATTTCCAAATCATATTGTATGATGACTTATTTCAGCATTCATTCATCCATCCAAAGAATATTTATTCTACCTAGTGTGCCAAGAACTGTGCTAGGTATAGTAGATATAACACTTAATCTGATATAACACAATCTGACAATTCTGATACAAACTGATGAATGTGATTTCTCTCTCCAAGCTTTATAGAGCGGAGCCTGTGTCTCATTAATCTTTGATTTTACTCCCCACCCCTACCCTACCCTAACTTTACCATTTACGTTCACCAGGAAAACAATGAGTAGCTAACTGATATTCTTGCAGCTTCTATTGCTGCTATAACCATTCTCTTCCTGTTGCTACCTCTACATAGTGGGCTTTCCCAAGTGGTTGGAAAAGGAAAAAAAAAAAGGATTAAGGTAGAAAAGTTCCAAGCTCAAATACAGTGCCAGTTTCTATAGCTCCCTACCATTTGCCTGCTAAATGGTAGCCTCTGGGTCCAGGCCTAATCTAGATACCACAGTACCAGAATATGATAATGAATACATATATACACTAACTGCAGAGATGGCAGGTGCTTCCTTCTATTCCTGGTAAACTTTAGATAGGAAAGAAGCAATGAGAAATGACTTGAGGGTTCAAGCATACCCTCTATGCTTTGTAAAGTGCAAAAATACAAGGAAGTAGAGTCAATAACATCAGTAGGATGCAAAACTTTTTTTTTTTTTTTACAGAGTTCCTAACATTACAGATGCCAATTTTCACCTCTAGAAGTAGATGACAGACAACAGAATAAAACATAAGTCATACAGAAATCACAACAGCTTCACTCCATTCTATCAAAAATAGCAAGAGAAAGTATATACTTATTTTCTTATTTGCTTACCTAATAGATCCATCTTATTTTCCTCTATGAGGCGATTGATCAGACCATTGGCTCTCTCAATTGTGCAGACAGCAATATCCAAAGAAGAGAAATGCCCTGTTGGAGAGGTACTGCCCATATAACCATCTACTTTTATTCCTACTTCCTGAAACAGACTCTAAATTGAGTAAAAAGGAAAAATACAGGGGAAAATATTTGAAATTCATGAATCTTAAATTGGTTCTTTCCCAAAACATAGACATAAGTATTCAAATACATTTATCAGATTACTGTTAGTTATTCCTGGTCAGGGCACACTGGTTCTTTTTAGAATCATATACTAAAAATAAGAAGTTCAGAACTGATAAAACTCAGTACAGAGATTTTCTGTTAAGACAGAGTCAAATAAAATGGCATACTTAATCAAATAAGTTCTAAGAGCTCTTTATAGAAATTAAAATTAAAGAAAAACTACCTTAAGCACTAACATTTTTAATCTAATAAACAAGCAAGAAACTCACTCTTTCTTTAAGTAACACTAATGTAATATTTTCAGAAACTTAATATTTTCAGAAATTTATACTTCATGAGGAAAATATTCTCATTATCCCCCTAAAGATTAGTTTTTTATATAACAGAAGAAAAGGTTTCAAAAGTCAAATGCAATGGGACTTTGATGTTAATTTTTTTAGTTTAACTTTTAACTAACATACCTTCTCAGTAAAAAGGATCATCATTTTGTTACTTTGGTCTAAGTTGAAAGGATGTTACCATGTAAAACCAGCTTGGTTGGCTATTTGACCTCTGAAATAACTGTTAAAAAGATTTATAGAACCATTGAATTTTAGAGCTGTTCATTCAATAAAATGTTTCTGAGTGTTTACTAAGTTAACCCATAGTTAACCCCATAGTTTCATTTTACCAGTGAAAAAACTGAGGCCCAGCAGATTATGTATCTGGCCTGAAGACACAGGTAGTGACAAAACTGGGACTAGAACTCAGATTTTTTGTATTACCACTGCAATAATCTTGGCATTCCAAAATCACATTTTTTCACTGCAGAAATCAGAATAAATTTATTCTATTTAATGAAGTATTGTATTTGTAAAAATACCTTAAAGACCAGTGAGCGTCACACAAATGTATACTGTTGTCATTCATTTTTGCAGGAGAACAGGAGAAGAAAACACAGGTTTGGAGCTTTACATAAGCACCAATGGATCTTGTTCTTCATCCTCTAACGTTCCCAAATGGCCTTGCATCAGGATGGGATATGCTTCCTCAAACATACTTCCTTTCCATGCTTCAGTCTAGTCCTACTATTCACTTAAGAGGTTGATTCTTAATTTGCACTTTTATATGCTAATTAAAGTACCCTGCCTATTTCCTAAGGAAAAGTTTATAAATTTTTACACAATTTTCACCGATTGCTCTTTGATTTAATGGCCCTTTCTCCTTTATGCAGTAATTTAAAAGTTTCCCCTCATAAATGGTCAACTTTTAAAGCTACATTGGGATGTAATAAAAGAAATTTTATTTTCCAATTGCTTTTATAATTCCATTTTAAATGAGTAAAGCCGAAGCTGCCAATAACAGGCCTTTCACAATTTCAAACTTAGTAAAAGAACATTACCTGGAAATAGTATTTCTTCTCTTTAGCCACAGAGACAAAGGGCAGAATAAATAGAGCTTTCTTCCGCGTTTCCAAGACCCGCTTCAAAATAAGTAGCTCAGCAACAAGAGTCTTCCCAGCACTTGTAGGAGCTAAAACAAGTTATTCGGCAAGGTTATCACAAAAAGAAGTAATATTTGATACACTGCATTAATAAATGTTTTAAATCATATCCAGTAACTAAATAGCCCAAGGCTAAACTATCATTAAGGCCCCAGCTAGCATCTGAAACCTTTATACCCTGAAATGCCCCTGACTTTAAACCAGGTTTCTAAATACTCTCACAGTGAAAATAGAGACAAATAAATCTTTACATCAAATAAATGATGAATATTACTGAGTACCTAGCTTATACCTAAAGATCCTTTCCTTTAAGTACTGAACAGTTAAAAGCCCTGCTTTGGGGAAATAGATAAAAAGCTTTAATACATTGTGATAGGAGCTATGATAGAAGTTGAGGGAGAAGAGCTGTAAGGAAGTTTATGGAAACAGAACTTATGAGAGCAAAGAAGGCAAGAAGAAAGGAATGCCAAGCAGAAAAAAACAGCATGTGTAAAGTTCTAGAGGAAAGCCTGGTATGTTCAGATGATAGCAAGTAATTTAGTAAGCCTGAAGTATAAAGTACAAGTAGGGGAGTGAAAACAGACATAGGAAAGTGCCACATGGAGAAGACTTTTATAATCCTACCATGTAAGGAATTTATCCTGAAAGCAATGCAGAGTGACTAGTGAGTTTTATGAAAAGGAATGACAAAATCATATTTATACTTTAGAGAGATCACTTTTGGCTGCAGGAGCAAAGCAAGAGCAGAAAGAAAAGATTAACTAGTTAGAAAACTATTGCATAATCTAGAAGATGATAGTAAACTAGGTAATGGACCTAAGAACAGAGAGTAGTAGCCAGAATCAAGACATTTGAGGTAACAGACACTACACTTGGTGATTAATTAATGTGAGTTGGTGAGCAGAGTTATGAATGACACCCAAATTCTTGTTTAAGCAACTGAAACGGTCAGGCCATTCTACCAATGCCACCAACTGCCACTAGTTAGCATTAACTGAGTATTTCCTACATGCCAAAAACTTTTCTAAGCCCACACCCTGGCACTCATGCTCTCTGTGCGCGTAGGCGCTCGCTCCCTCCCTCCCTCTGCTTCTCTCTCTCAACTAATTTGCAAGGTTACACAGTCAGTAAACAGCCTGAACTTATATCTATTGATAGTTAACTCTCTAATCATTTTTGGCAGCCATAATGAAAATCTGGATGACTCACAATTTCAGAGAAAACTGATACAAAGGACGTACATCTTACCAAGTAGATTTAGATTCTAAAGTCAGTATACTAAGCACAGACGGTTAAAAATTATGTAAGTCAAAGTTGCTCTTGAAAGCCCATATAAACCTTTCATAAAGTATATTACATAGGGTTTTGTATATACAATCCTGTATAAGCAGGTCAATTTATAAACATATAACATAAAATGTTCACACACTGAAAAGCAACTGAGATCAACTGTGGGAAGAGCACATTTACATCTCATACTGCACACTCACTCTGGGACATATGTTTTTTTGTTGTTGTTTTTTTTTTTTCTTTGCGGTGCGCAGGCCTCTCACTGTTGTGGCCTCTCCTGTTGCGGAGCACAGGCTCCGGATGTGCAGGCTCAGCGGCCGTGGCTCACGGGCCCAGCTGCTCCGGCATGTGGGATCTTCCCGGACCGGGGCACAAACCCGTGTCCCCTGCATCGGCAGGTGGCCTCTCAACCACTGCGCCACCAGGGAAGCTCTGGGACACATGTTTTTTGAGAGGAATGGTAGGCAGATAATTCTGTTTAAATTGTTCGGTTTTTGCCTTCCCCCACCCTACCATCTAATGGAATTTTCATAATTTAAGTATGCATATGATGAAACTCTGCTTTTCAAATATTTTAAGACTTTCTCTAGTTATAAAGCACTCTCTCACCCACCTTACCTCAATAGAGTGTCCTTTACATTAATAATGTCTTAAAAATAGTAGAGAAATTAACTTGCACAAATTTGAATACCTGAATAGACTAAATTCTTTCCTTCCAGGACTTGTCCAAGCAAAAGGCACTCTGCTTGCCATTCAAACATCTTTTTTACACCAAAACTGTGATATTTCTCCAGAACCGCTGTAGGAAGCCCCCAATTTGCCAATAGCAGCTTGTCTACTTTATCGTCAGGAAACGTCTGCTTGCATTTCCCTTTTAGGAAAAAAAAGGAAATAGTTAAATTTAGTTCTAACATAAGACTTCAGTAATTTGCTTTCCACTGTGTTTTGGGATTCCTATGTGTTGTAAAGAGGCTATTTAAAGTACATCCTGACATAAAACACATACAATATAAAGATCTGTAAGGAGCACTGGGCACTATTAGGAGTGAATTCCCTACAGGTGATGAGATTTGGCCAGCTAGTAAGTTGTTTCTGTAAATAAAGGTCGAAAAGATCCAGAAACCACTTGAAGACAGTCGCTGAATATGGACTGAAAGCTCTTCCACGTCAATAGAAAGTGACGTGCCGCACCAGATCCTAGTCACAAACTGAGAAAGGGGAGTAGAAGCCTAGCAGGCCGTGCAAACGCGCGAGCTCCGCGCGGTGAGGACACCTCCCGACGACTGGCCCGGCTGAGCTGCCTACCTCGCCCGCTGCCCACGGAGTGCCTGGGAGTACCTGCAGCTCTGGCCGGCGGGCGGCCGCGGTCCTTCAGGCTGCGTCTCAGGCCCGGGGGCGGGCTCAGCACCGGCCCCGAGAGGAGCAGGGGGCTGTCACTGCTGTCACCGCCACTTCCCGAAAAGAAGTCTGAGCCTGGTGCTGAACGTCGTCGTTTCCCACTCCAGCGCGTCAGATTCATCGCTAAATATTCTCGGCCATTCAGGGAAAGGCACAGTCCCAGCGTCCTCCCGCTCGGAAGAAACGGAAGTTGGCGACAGGTGCGGCTGCCATCTTCCCGCCACGGCTTTCAAACTCAGGCCTCCCAACCCGCCCCGGAACCATAGAGTTCCCAGTGACGAGAGTAACCTGAGGACCATAGAATCGTGGGGAAGGAGGGGCTCTCGCTGGTGTCGTAGACCTCCGGCCTGTAACCTCGGTTGTCGGATAGTGAAAGAGAACCCGACTTGGACCTAGATTAAACGGGGGGAAAAACCAGACTCAGTATATATAATCTCCAATTATAATCATACTGGCTTAAAGTTTTTCCTTTTCTTTTTGTCCATGTCTGGTTTAAATAGCAAGTTTATGTTAACTTCATAAAATGAACTGCCCATAATAGGTAGAGAAGTAGCTCTATTTAACATATTGTATTTTTAAAACAATTATTACAAATTATATGTGCAAAATATTATACAAGTAAAATTTAGGATTTAGAATGGAGTGCAATTTACTCCTGCTTTACTTTCTGCTTTATAACAAGATATGGGAACATATGTATATGTATAACTGATTTACAGATGGTAGGGCAGAGGTTATTTCTGTACACAATTTCTACTTTAGCCATCATACGCTGTGAGGAATATGTGATGGAGAGATAGGGACTGCGGCCGATGGACCTCTTAGGTAGTAGAACGCTGCATAGAAGGGGCTCTGGATGTGCCCGAGTGATCATTCGGAGCCAAGAGTTTGTTAATGGATCTGTGCTCTACCTTTGGCAAGGTAGAATCAAACGAGTTCTGGACTTAAACTGATGCCAGTTAATTACCCAGTTGCACAATTCGTTTCACCAAGCAAATCTAGTCAGGGAAAGGCCTGCCCTGAAGGGGTGGTGCTTTTCTACAGCTCTAAAAGTCTCAAAAGGACCAGTCCAATAACAACAACAAAAATTCTCATATTTCCCGGACTTGTAGTCTGGGAAATAGGAGAATCAATTCTCCTGTGAAACCTTCCTTGTTAAAAGAAAAATTTTTTGGACAGTATTCTAAAATTCCACAAGATGGAGACATTACTCCATGAAGGAAACATTTTTCTTAGTTAACCTTTCTTGCAATCATTCACTCAACTAGTTATTGAGCGTCTACTACGTGCTAGGCATTGGGTATATGGCAGGGAAATGGAAGAAATGGCTCCTGCTCTCAAAGTGAAAGAGACTAGAGGAGACAGACATTAAACTAATTAATTAATTGATAATTTTAAATTGTACTATTGCTCAGGCAAAAAAGAATAGAGTGCTATCAAAGATATAAAAGGATCCTAATTTAGATTGTAGTCATGGAAGATCTTTCAGAGATGCAGTGTAGCATAGGGGTCAACAGTGCAGCAACTCTGTAGCCAATCAGTCTTTGTTTGAAGACTTAGTAGCTGTGTGATTTTGCTTAACCCCCTGAGCTTCCTTTTCCTCATCTATATGATGGAGATAATAAGAGTAACAACTATTTGGTTATTATTAGCACTAAGATAGTCATAGGTGTAAAGTGCTTACCACATAATAAGTGCTCTTCAGAGAAAGTGCTATATAAATATTCTAATATTGCTTCTAATATAAATCCAGCACTTCGATGGGAAAAGAATAAACCAAAGAAATCTCTGTCACAAAGTTATTCTATTTTTATTAGGTGAACTATAATCAAGTGAGAAAAATAATTACGAAGAAATTGAAAGGCATGGTTTGTGTCATCCTTCTAAAAAACCTAGAGAATATTTTAAAATTTACAATGTACTTCAAACATTCAACATAAATTTCTAATTTTAAAAAAAACTCTTACAAAGACCTACTAGAGAATGGACTTGAGGATATGGGGAGGGGGAAGGGTAAGCTGTGACAAAGCAAGAGAGAGGCATGGACATATACACACTACCAAATGTAAAATAGATAGCTAGTGGGAAGCAGCCACATAGCACAGGGAGATCAGCTTGGTGCTTTGTGACCGCCTGGAGGGGTGTGATAGGGAGGGTGGGAGGGAGGGAGATGCAAGAAGGAAGAGATATGGAAACATATGTATAATTGATTTACTTTGTTATAAAGCAGAAACTAACACACCATTGTAAAGCAATTATACTCTAATAAAGATGTAAAAAAAACTCTTAGAAAATAGAAAAGAGAAGGTTACTTCTCAAAAATGTTAAACATTTTTTGTGCTAATAGTTACCATAATAATTAAAGCTAATACACCTGAAGTATTTCCCACCTGTCTTTTAACTGTAAGCTTGGATTCCTTGGAATTGTATCTGTGGTAATTCCTTAAGGTCTGCATTAAAGACCTTGAAAATTTTTTTGAATATATTTCTGTCAGCTACCTGGGAGACATATCAGTTCTGGCCCATTTTAAATGTAATCTCTGGGTTGGCATTTTTTAAGATATGGAAGTAGTAATGTTAGACACCAGAGCCAGATTTGGACAGCTTCCACACTCACCATCTCAATGTTCAGAAGAGATATTTCTCTGCTTTACTTTCTGAGGGAGCTGTCGTTTTGGGGTTTTGGCTTTATACAGGGGATTTTAGATCTTACCACCCACCCTGCTAGGAACACCAGATTCCTATCCCCCAGAACACATAATCCATTAAAATCCATACTCTAGACCACCAGGGATCAGCAGACATCACTATGAAAAATTCTGATTCTAACGCTTCACTTCTCTACTTACTCCTTTTATTAAGGAGTCAAATGTCAAATTTTTTGACTGACAAGGAAATCTCTGATTTTACCAGTTTAGTCATGAATTTTAAAGCAAGTATTTTTTATATAACATCCAGAATTTTAAGGAAAATGTGCTGTTCTAGAAGTGGTTTCTTGTTTGGCCTAATATTGCTAAAGACAGAAGTAAAGGAAACTCAATAACAATTGATGTACCTTCAAAGATGTCATCTGATTATTTTAGTAAGTTGCACAAATAATGAAGAGTGGTTTATCCATTGAAATTGCAGAGGTTATATGAAAAAATGAAATTTACACAAACTAAATTGTGAATTGACTAAAACAGAAACATCTAACCAGACTAAATAAATTCTGTGCTTCTCAGGGATGTAACGTACAACATGATAAATATAATTAACACTGCTGTATGTTACATATGAAAGTTGTTAAAAGAGTAAATCCTAAGAATTCTCATCACAAGAAAAAACTTTTTTTCTATTTCTCTGTTTGTATCTATATGAGATGATGGATATTTATTAACTTATGGTGATAATCTTTTCATGATGTATGTAAGTCAAATCATTCTGCTGTACACCTTATACAGTATTGTATTTCAATTATATCTCAATAAAACTGGAAGAAAAAAGCAATAAAAAAAACTATGTGCTTCTCACATGAGTGGAAGTGATTGGCAAAAATAGAAACAGCTGGAAAATACACTTGATCAGAAACGTGGGATGCAGGATAGCCTCATCCACCAGAGGGCAGACAGCAGAAGCAAGAAGAACTACAATCCTGCAGCCTGTGGAACAAAAACCACATTCACAGAAAGATACACAAGATGAAAATGCAGAGGGCTATGCACCAGATGAAGGAACAAGATAAAAACCCAGAAAAACAACTGAATGAAGTGGAGATAGGAAACCTTCCAGAAAAAGAATTCAGAATAATGATAGTGAAGATGATCCAGGACCTCGGAAAAAGAATGGAGACAAAGACCGAGAAGATGTAAGAAATGTTTAACAAAGATCTATAAGAATTAAAGAACAAACAAACAGAGATGAACAACACAATAACTGAAATGAAAAATACACTAGAAGGAATGAATGGCAGAATAACTGAGGCAGAAGAATGGATAAGTGACCTGGAAGACAGAATGGTGGAATTCACTGCCATGAAACAGAATAAAGAAAAAAGAATGAAAAGAATTGAAGACAGCCTAAGAGAGCTCTGGGACGACATTAAATGCAACAACTTTCACATTACAGGGGTCCCAGAAGGAGAAGAGAGATAGAAAGGACCCGAGAAAATATTTGAAGAGATTATAGTCAAAAAGTTCCCTAACATGGGAAAGGAAATAGCCACTCAAGTCCAGGAAGTGCAGAGAGTCCCATATAGGATACACCCAAGGAGAAACACGCTGAGACACATAGTAATCAAATTGGCAAAAATTAAAGACAAACAAAAATTATTGAAAGCAGCAAGGGAAAAATGACAAATAACATACAAGGGAACTCCCATAGGGTTAATAGCTGATTTCTCAGCAGAAACTCTACAAGCCAGCAGGGAGTGGCATGATATACTTAAAGTGATGAAAGGGAAGGACCTACAACCAAGATTACACTACCCGGCAAGGATCTCTTTCAGATCCGATGGAGAAGTCAAAAGCCTTACAGACAAGCAAAAGCTAAGAGAATTCAGCACCACCAAACCAGCTCTACAACAAATGCTAAAGGAACTTCTCTAGGTGGGAAACACAAGAGAAGAAAAGGACCTACAAAAACAAACACAAAACAATTAAGAAAATGGTAATAAGGACATACATATTGATAATTACCTTAAATGTGAGTGGATTAAATGCTCCTGCCAAAGGACACAGGCTTGCTGAATGGATACAAAAACAAGACCCATATATATGCTGTCTACAAGAGACCCACTTCAGACCTAGGGACACATACAGACTGAAAGTGAGGGGATGGAAAAAGATATTCATGCAAATGGAAATCAGAAGAAAGCCGGAGTAGCAATACTCATATCAGATAAAATAGACTTTAAAATAAAGAATGTTACAAGAGGGCTTCCCTGGTGGCGCACTGGTTGAGAGTCCGCCTGCCGATTCAGGGGACACGGGTTCATGCCCCAGTCTGGGAAGATCCCACGTGCCATAGAGCGGCTGGGCCCGTGAGCCATGGCCACTGAGCCTGCACATCCGGAGCCTGTGCTCCACAACGGGAGAGGCTACAACAGTGAGAGGCCTGCGTACCGCAAAAAAAAAAAAAAGAAAGAATGTTACAAGAGACAAGGAAGGACAATACATGATCAAGGGATCAATCCAAGAAGATGATATAATAATTATAAATATATATGCACCCAACATAGGAGCACCTCAATACATAAGGCAACTGCTAGCAGCTATAAAAGAGGAAATCGACAATAACACTATAATAGTGGGGGCTTTAACACCTCACTTACACCAATGGACAGATCCTACAGACAGAAAATTAATAAGGAAACACAAGCTTTAAATGACACAATACACCAGATTGATTTAATTGATATTTGTAGGACATTCCATCCAAAAACAGCAGAATAAATTTTTATCTCAAATGCACATGGAACAATCTCCAGGCAAGATCACATCTTGGGGCACAAATCAAGCCTCAGTAAATTTAAGAAAACTGAAATCACATCAAGCATCTTTTCTGATCAAAACGCTACGAGGGGTTTCCCTGGTGGTGCAGTGGTTGAGAGTCCGCCTGCCGATGCAGGGGACACGGATTCGTGCCCCGGTCCGGGAAGATCCCACATGCTGTGGAGTGGCTGGGCCCGTGAGCCATGGCCGCTGAGCCTGCGCATCCAGAGCCTGTGCTCCGCAACGGGAGAGGCCACAACAGTGAGAGGCCCGCGTACCGCAAAAAAAAAGAAAAAAACCCTATGAGATTAGAAATCAATTACAGGGGAAAAAACGTAAAAAACACAAACACATGGAGGATAAATGATACTTTCTAAATAATCAAGAGATCACTGAAGAAATCAAAGAGGAAATCAAAAATACCTAGAAACAAATGACAATGAAAACACGACGATCCAAAATTATGGGATGCAGCAAAAGCAGTTCTAAGAGGGAAGTTTATAGCTACACAAACCTACCTCAAGAAAGAAGAAAAATCTCAAATAAACAATGTAACCTTACACCTAAAGGAACTAGAGAAAGAAGAACAAACAAAACCGAAAGTTAGCAGAAGAAAAGAAATCATAAAGATCAGAGCAGAAATAAATGAAATAGAAACAAAGAAAACAATAGCAAAGATCAATAAAACTAAAAGCTGGTTCTTTGAGAAGATAAACAAAGATGATTAGCCAGACTCATCGAGAGAGAGGGAGAGGAATCAAATCAATAAAATTAGAAATGAAAAAGGAGAAGTTACAACAGACACTGCAGAAATACAAAGCATCCTAAGAGACTACTACAAGCAACTCTATGCCAATAAAATGGACAACCTGGAAGAAATGGACAAATTCTTAGAAAGGTATAACCTTCCAACACTGAAACAGGAAGAAATAGAAACTATGAACACACTAATCACAAGTATTGAAATTGAAACTGTGATTAAAATTCTTCCAATAAACAAAAGTCCAGGACCAGATGACTTCACAGGTGAATTCTACCAAACATTTAGAGAAGAGCTAACACTCATCCTTCTCAAACTCTTCCAAACAATTGCAGAGGAAGGAACACTCCCAAACTCATTCTATGAGGCCACCATCACCCTGATACCAAAACCAGAGAAAGATACTACAGAAAAGGAAAATTACAGACCAATATCACTGATGAATATAGATGCAAAAATCCTCAACAAAATACTAGCAAACATAATCCAACAATACATCAAAAGGATCATATACCATGATCAAGTGGGATTTATCCCAGGGATGCAAGGATTCTTCAATATATGCAAATCAATCAATGTGATACACCATATTAAAAAATTGAAGAATAAAAACTATATGATCATCACAATAGATGCAGAAAGAGCTTTTGACAAAATTCAACACCCATTTATGATAAAAACTCTCCAGAAAGTCGGCATAGAGGGAACATACCTCAACACAATAAAGGCCATAGATGACAAACCCACAGCAAACATCATTCTCAATGGTGAAAAACTGAAAACATTTCCACTAAGATCAGGAACAAGACAAGGATGTCTACTCTCACCACTATTATTCAACATAGTTTTGGAAGTCCTAACCACGGCAATCAGAGAAGAAATAGAAATAAAAGGAATACAAACTGGAAAAGAAGAAGTAAAACTGTCACTGTTTGCAGATGACATGATACTATACATAGAGAATCCTAAAGATGCCACCAGAAAACTACTAGAGCTAATCAATGCATTTGGTAAAGTTGCAGGATACAAAATTAATGCACAGAAATCTCTTGCATTCCTATACACTAATGATGAAAAATCTGAAAGAGAAATTAAGGAAACACTCCCATTTACCATTGCAACAAAAAGAATACAACACCTAGGAATAAACCTACCTAGGGAGACAAAAGACCTGTATGCAGAAAACTATAAGACACTGTTGAAAGAAATTAAAGATGATACTCACAGATGGAGAGATATACCATGTTCTTGGATTGGAAGAATCAATATTGTGAAAATGACTATACTACCCAAAGCAATCTACAGATTCAATGCAATCCCTGTCAAATTACCAATGGCATTTTTTACAGAACTAGAACAAAAAACCTTAAAATTTGTATGGAGATACAAAAGACCCTGAATAGCCAAAGCAGTCTTGAGGGGAAAAAACGGAGCTGGAGGAATCAGACTCCCTGGCTTCAGACTATACTACAAAGCTATAGTAATTAAGAGAATATGGTACTGGCACAAAAACAGAAATATAGATCAATGGAACAGGATAGAAAGCCCAGAGATAAACCCACGCACCTATGGTCACTTAATCTATGACAAAGGAGGCACGGATATACAATGGAGAAAAGACAGTCTCTTCAGTAAGTGGTGCTGGGAAAACTGGACAGCTACATGTAAAAGAATGAAATTAGAACACTCCCTAACACCATACACAAAAATAAACTCAAAACGGATTAAAGACCTAAATGTAAGACCAGACACTATAAAACTCTTGGAGGAAAACACAGGAAGAACACACTTTGACATAAATCACAGCAAGATCTTTTTTGATCCACCTACTAGAGTAATGGGAATAAAAAGAAAAATAAACAAATGGGACCTAATGAAACTTAAAAGCTTTTGCACAGCAAAGGAAACTACAAACAAGACGAAAAGACAACCCTCAGAATGGGAAAAAATATTTGCAAATGAATCAACCGACAAAGGATTAATCTCCAAAATATATAAGCAGCTCATGCAGCTCAATATTAAAAAAACAAACAACCCAATCCAAAAATGGGCAGAAGACCTAAACAGACATTTCTCCGAAGAGGACAAACAGATGGCCAAGAAGCACATGAAAAGCTGCTCAACATCACTAATTATTAGAGAAATGCAAATCAAAACTACAAGGAGGTATTACCTCACACCAGTCAGAATGGGCATCATCAGAAAATCTACAAACAACAAATGCTGGAGAGGGTGTGGAGAAAAGGGAACCCTCTTGCACTGTTAGTGGGAATGTAAATTGATACAGCCACTATGGAGAACAGTATGGAGGTTCCTTAAAAACTAAAAATAGAATTACCATATGACCCAGCAATCCCACTACTGGGCATATACCCAGAGAAAACCATAATTCAAAAAGACACATGCACCCCAATATTCATTGCAGCACTCTTTACAATAGCCAGGTCATGGAAGCAACCTAAATGCCCATCGACAGATGAATGGATAAAGAAGATGTGGTACATATATACAATGGAATATTACTCAGCCATAAAAAGGAACGAAATTCGGTCATTTGTAGAGGCGTGGATGAATCTAGAGACTGTCATGGAGTGAAGTAAGAGAGAAAGAGAAAAACAAATATCACATATTAACTTATATATGTGGAACCTAGAAACATAGTACAGATTAACCATTTTGCATGGCAGAAATTGAGACACAGATGTAGAGAACAAACGTATGGACGCCAAGGGGGGAAAGCAGCGACGGGTGGGGTTGGTGGTGTGATGAATTGGGAGTTTGAGATTGACATGTATACACTGATGTGTATAAAATGGATGACTTGTAAGAACCTGCTGTATAAAAAAAATAAATTAAATAAAATCCCCCCAAAGAAAAGAAGTCCTTTTAACTCCCATAGGAGCCTGAATTTCCACTACTCCATTTACCCACACTTGAACCTGGCTGTTTAATTATGTCTTCCCCACTAGACATAATCTGCATAAAGTCAGAGATCATGTCTATTATGGTTGACTTTGTATATCCTGCTGATGAGTATTGAAGGTCTCAGGCGTTTGTTCCATAAATCTTTACTACAATCCTTTGAGGGAATTAATTATTGCATCTGGTTGTTCTGTCAGTTAGTGAGAGAGAGATGTTGGAGTCTCCAATTATGATTCTGGTTTTGTTTATTTTTCCTTTCAGCTCTATCAGTTTTTGCTTCACATTTGTTGTTTCATATGTACACATTTAGGATTGCTATGTCTTCTTGGTATATTGATCCTTTTATCATTATGTAATGTCCCTCTCTGTCCTTGATAATTTTTTGGCTTTGCTCTGTACTTCATCTGATATTAAGATAGACACTCCAACTTTCTTTTGATTAATGTTTGCATTTTATCTTTTCTATCCTTTTATTTTTAACCAACTTATGTAATTATATTTGAACTTAGTTTATTGTATAGCATATACAGTTGACTCGTTTCCTCCCCACCTACTCTGCCACTCACTGTCTCTAAATTTTCATATTTAGACCATATATATTTAATGTAATTATTGATATTAGGGCTTAGGTTTCTTATTTCATTTTTTGTTTTACGTTTATGTTTGTGTTTTTTTTTAACATCTTTATTGGGGTATAATTGCTTTACAATGGTGTGTTAGTTTCTACTTTATAACAAAGTGAATCAGTTATCCATATACATATGTTCCCATATCTCTTCCCTCTTGCGTCTCCCTCCCTCCCACCCTCCCTATCCCACCCCTCCAGGCGGTCACAAAGCACTGAGCTGATATCCCTGTGCTATGTGGCTGCTTTCCACTAGCTATCTATTTTACGTTTGGTAGTGTCTATATGTCCATGCCACTCTCTCACTTCATCCCAGCTTACCCTTCCCCCTCCCCATATCCTCAGGTCCATTCTCTAGTAGGTCTGCATCTTTATTCCCGTCTTGCCCCTAGGTTCTTCATGATCATTTAATTTTTTTTTTAGATTCCATATTTATGTGTTAGCATACGGTATTTATTTTTCTCTTTCTGACTTACTTCACTCTGAATGACAGTCTCTAGGACCATCCACCTCACTACAAATAACTCAGTTTCGTTCTTTTTATGGCTGAGTAATATTCCATTGTACATATGTGCCGCATCTTCTTTATCCATTCGTCTGCTGATGGACACTTAGGTTGCTTCCATGTCCTGGCTATTGTAAATAGAGCTGCAATGAACATTTTAGTGCATGACTCTCTTTGAATTATGGTTTTCTCAGGGTATATGCCCAGTAGTGGGATTGCTGGGTTGTATGGTAGTTCTATTTTTAGCTTTTTAAGGAACCTCCATACTGTTCTCCATAGTGGCTGTATCAGTTTACATTCCCACCAACAGTGCAAGAGGGCTCCCTTTTCTCCACACCCTTTCCAGCATTTATTGTTTGTAGATTTTTTCATGATGGCCATTCTGACTGGTGTGAGGTGATACCTCATTGTAGTTTTGATTTGCATTTTTCTGATGATTAATGATGTTGAGCATTCTTTCATGTGTTTGTTGGCAGTCTGTATATCTTCTCTGGAGAAATGTCTATTTTGGTCTTCTGCCCATTTTTGGATTGGGTTTTTTGTTTTTTTTTAATTGAGCTGCATGAGCTGCTTGTAAATTTTGGAGATTAATCCTTTGTCAGTTGTTTCATTTGCAAATATTTTTTCCCATTCTGAGGGTTGTCTTTGGTCTTGTTTATGGTTTCCTTTGCTGTGCAAAAGCTTGGAAGTTTCATTAGGTCCCATTTGTTTATTTTTGTTTTTATTTCCGTTTCTCTAGGAGGTGGTTCAAAAAGGATCTTGCTGTGATTTATGTCATAGAGTGTTCTGCCTATGTTTTCCTCTAAGAGTTTGATAGTTTCTGGCCTTACATTTAGGTCTTTAATCCATTTTGAGCTTATTTTTGTGTATGGTGTTAGGGAGTGATCTAATTTCATACTTTTACATGTAGCTGTCCAGTTTTCTCAGCACCACTTATTGAAGAGGCTGTCCTTTCTCCACTGTACATTCCTGCCTCCTTTATCAAAGATAAGGTGACCATATGTGTGTGGGTTTATCTCTGGGCTTTCTATCCTGTTCCATTGATATATCTTTCTGTTTTTGTGCCAGTACCATACTGTCTTGATTACTGTAGCTTTGTAGTATAGTCTGAAGTCTGGGAGCCTGACTCCTCCAGCTCCGTTTTTCATTCTCAAGATAGCTTTGGCTATTCAGGGTCTTTCGTGTTTCCATACAGATTGTGAAATTTTTTGTTATAGTTCTGTGAAAAATGCCAGTGGTAGTTTCATAGGGATTGCATTGATGAAACTGAGGTGAAGAGTTTAAACTGTTCATGATCACATTCCTAGAAAAGTACAGTTGATAAGCAAAATTTCTACTATTAAACATAAATGATTCAGAGATTACTGAATCTCCACTCCACTTCTAGCCACTTATCTTAACAAACATAGTTCCTACTCATCAAAGTTCCATCTCAGGGTGAAACTCTCTCCTTTTTGAAAAAATAATTGCTGAAGTTTACATTTTTTTACTTATTTCCACTTTTTATTATATAGAAAATATAAACAAAAAAAGAGGGGAGTTCCCTGGTGGTGTAGTGGTTAGGATTTAGTGCTTTCACTGCTGTGGCCCAGGTTCAGTCCCTGGTTGGGGAACTGAGATCTCACAAGCCGCATGGCATGGCCAAAAAACAAAAAAACAAAACCACAACAGAATAGTATAATTTCATGGGTCTATCATTTAATCTTAGCAAGTATACATCTCATTTAGCATAGTGTTTTTGAGGTTCATTCATGTTGTATAAAATGCATCAGTAATCCATTACTTTTATTGCTGAATGGTATTGCATTGTATGAATGCAAAAAGTTGGTGTCTTCATTCAATAAGGAGATTTAGATTGTTACCAACTAGGCAATAATGAACAATGCTGCTATGAATAGTTGGGTATACATCTTTGCATAGATAAATGTTCTTATTCCCTTGGGTAGATTCCTAGGAAGAAATTGCCAGATGGTTTTTCAAAGTGGCTATATCATTTAACAGTTCCACCTATAATTTCCAATTGCTGTATGAAAGTTCCAATTTCTCCACACTCTTCCGCATCTTCATTTATATATCTTCTTTGGTGAAAAGCTTACTCAAATCTATTAATTAGGTTTAAAGGATTTTTAATTGGAATATATGTCTTCTTATTTTTGAGATACAAGAGTTTATTATATATTCCAGATGCAAATCCTTTCAGATATATGATGTTTTCCTTCTGCCTGAAGGATGATCTTTAACATATCCTATAGTACAAGTCTGCTGGTAATGGATTATTTCAACTTTTGTATGTCTAAAAGCATCTTTTCACAGATGACTTTTCGCAGAATGGTCTGATGAACCTTCCAGTGTATACCTGTTGATGTCTGGGGGGTTCTCATCTTCTTAAGCCCTGATGATTCCTTGCTGTCTTCCTTCTGCATCTTTGTGCACAGATAAGTGGGAAGCCATAGACAATCAGCAGCTTCAAGATCCATTTGATAAACACAAGAAAGGAAGTGTCAGAACAGTCTGGTTCTTACACCAAGATATAGGCATAAATCTTTGAGGCAAAAAATTGTTATAACCTTACTAAAAGGGATAATATTACAAATAAACACAAAAGCAAGCTGATAATAATTTAAGAGTATGTAAAAAGGTAAATACATACACAAAGATTAGTCTTTTCCTTTTTTATCACCTGTGAGCTTTTTATTTAATTTACTTTCATATGTTGTGTTTAATACACAAATAGATAATAAATTTAAAGCCTTTACCTTTATTTTTAATACATAATTAAATCAGACATTGTATATATCACATAGGATTTAACATCTTAACTTGTAACATTTCTGCTAAACAGACAATATACAATCCAATGAGATAGTTACATTCTTTTTAATTTAATTTTTATTTTATTTTGGCCTCACTGTGCCGCATGCAGGATCTTAGTTCCCCGACCAGAGATTGAACCTGCGCTGTGCCACCTACAGTGGAAGCGTGGAGTCTCAACCACTGGACCACAAGGGAAGTCCCAACATTCTTTTGTTCATATCAAGACTTTGAAATCCAGTGAAAAATTCACACTTACCAACATATCTCAATGTAAATGCTAAATTTTCATCAGAAATACTTACTCTGCATTTAGAGCTCATAAAATTTACAGTTGAAAGAGTAGATTCACATATGCAAGTTGTTCTAAGCATATTAAAAAGCTTCCCAATAACTGGATTGAAAACCAGTGTTTAAAGTTAAATTAATTAAAATTCAATAAAATTAAAAATTCAGTACTTGGTGGAACTAGTCACATTTTTGTGTTTGATAGCCATGTTGGGTAGTGGCTACTATACTATACAAAAGAGCTCTAGAGAGTAATTGGGTGGCTGGGGAACAAGGATGGTTTCAAATTTGTACTATTTCCATACATGACAACACAAATACATGAATAAAACATTGTCTTGTTTTAAAGCAATATGGTAACTAGTAAGTTGTAGAGATTGCAAATGCACCCTTACAGGATGAATGTGGGGGCAAAAGAGTTATCTTAATATTATATAAGTTTCTTGTAACTTAAAACAAAATTCCTAGTAACAGCATTTCATAAACGTATTCCGAAAGTGCTGTATCACAAAAAACTTATTTCAAAGTAAAGATTATATGCCTGGTAAAACTACACTATTTAATTAAAAGAATAGGATCAGGGGACTTCCCTGGCTATCCAGTGGTTAAGAATCCGTGCTTCCACTGCAGGGGCCAAGGGTTCGACCCCTGGTCAGGGAACTAAGATCCCGAATGCTGCGTGGCATGGCCAAAAAAAGAAAAAAAGAAGAGGATCAGAGTGTTGATGAAGATATGGCTATTTAAAGTAAATGCAAACAGTTTGAATAGAATACTTTTGTAAAATGTGAGTAGAAAAAAATCAATAATTATAAATTAATATTTTATATATTTGATTTCAAATATATATGAACTTCAAAAATAAATTAGATACTATAAGTTTAGGAATATGTACATTTAAATATGTGATTATATTAAATATATGTGTAAAAGTTATTTCTGTGTGTGTTCATAAGTAGCATTAGTTTTATAGTTTTGTTGGTAGTGTATATTCTTGTCTGGTTTTAGTGTTGGTGTTAGGAACTTCAAATACAGAAGTGAGGACCAAGTGAAGACTCTTCTTCCTTATACTGAAATGGGCATATAGCAGGAGAATTAGCACAACATTGCCTTGAATTCTATAACTTACTTGTTCTTTTAATGGTTATTAGTCCATTCAGTGTCTGAAGTTCCTTTTCAGCAAATTTTGGTAATTGTATTTTCTTAGAAAATTTCCTTTTTCTCTCCATTGCCATTTTTAAAAATATTCCATAATTTTTCAATTGTCTCCACATATTTAGTTATGTCTCATTTCTTATGAACCTTTTCTCAGAAGAGCAAAGAATAGAGGTTCAGAAAGCCTGGAGAAGAAAAAACCCATTTTCTAGATGAGATAGACTAGGTTCCTGAATAAATAAATGAGAAAAGGAAACCCATTTTGAAGAGTGTGTTATATATTCAGGCACAGGGACATGAGGTTTCTTCCCAGTTTCTAAAAGAAACAAAATATGGAAAAGAAGACAAGGGAAACCACTGTCCACTGTCCTAAGGTTAGGCAGGGTAGACAGACTGGGTACAGAGAAAATTGAAGAGGTAACATTTCCTAGCAGGGACAAACTAAATTTCAGAAAACAGAGGACAGAGTGCTGCTACACAGGGCTCAGCCTCCTAGAGTCAAGACCTGGGATCTTTATCTCCTAGATTCCAAGCCTGGTTGGGGGGAAGACATGGGAAATTCACAGTTGTGGTATTTTGGGGATCTGAGTGGGAAGGGGATTGTAACCACCTCCTCTCCATCTCTGCTCTACAGCAAAATGGAAGAAGCCTCATGAACGCACCTCATTCACACACACACACACACACACACACACACACACACACACACACACACAGCATGAAGAGTTGGAGGCTCTGTTTAGCTGCAATATGTTTCCAGATAAAAACCTCCAGAGAGAACTTGCTTTAAAACTCAACCTACCAGCGTCACCAATAAAGGTCTGTCTGATCCTCTGAGGTGTGCTTTGAGCCCCCATCCAAATTACATTCTACCATTCAGCCTGGAAATTCCCTCTGTAACACAATGAAGAAGTAACATTGTTACTTCATTGTAACACAATGAAGTAGTAACACTTCATTTATTGAGTACCTACTGTGTGCTAGTACTGAGCTGGGCACATTGTATATGCTGGCTTTATTATCACCCAGTTTAGAGGATGTGGAAAAGTGAGTTTCGGGAGCCAAGTGACTGGGTCATGGAGATAATACATAGTATAACTGGAATTAGAACTCCAGAGGTACAAAAGAGCTCAAATTAGAGAAATGACTCTCATCCTGACAGACTTCTTACTTAGGAACTTCTCTAGCAAAACCCTGCACTCATTTATTCACAACAGACTAATCTGGTAATCATTTATTACCAACAGACAAGTAACTTCTCCAACAACTGAGTCTGCTAAGACCCCAAATTTTTGTTAGAATATTGTTCACTGAAGAGGCCTTCTAAAATAATCCTTGAAAATCCCTTAGTTCAAATTCTCCACCTCTCCCTACATCCCTGAACTTCCTTCTCTTCTCTAGAGTTCAGGACCCTTTCTCTGAACCCCCAGCACAACCTCTGAGACATACCCTCCTTTTTTTTCTTTCTTTTTCCTCTGGGGCCCAGCCTTGATCCCTCATTGTTCCTATTGACTCCATTCATACCTACCTCTGCTCTCTCAGAACTCAGTATCATAGTGATTTGGAGAGGACATGAGGGTTATAATCTGACTTTTTTCACCCAGGAGAAGCCTCAAACTCCTTCTCCAGTAACAGACCATAATCTCTCTTCCCCCACTCCCAGATTTGGTTCAGGAATCGGCAGTTCAAAAAGAGGAAGCAGCAGTGGCAACAAGAGCAGCAATCACTGAAGCCACCGAACCAGGTCCTTCCAGCCAAGAATGTGCCCACAGCATCAACCAGTCCTCATTCTTTTCTCCCTGCAGTTTCAGATTCTTATAGCTCCCACTCATCTCAGCCCTTAGACCCTTTCCATTGGGCAAGGGACTCTATAATCACTGAGATTGCTACAAGTGATGTCCAAATGCAAGATCCTCAGTTGGAGAGGCTAGTGGCCTCAGTTCCTGCTTTGTACTCTGATGCCTATGACATAGCACAAATCATGGAACTGTACAGTTTTCCTGAAAGAAGCCAGCTCTTCTTTCCATTCTCTGTATCATTATCTCTCACCGACAAAGCCCAGTTAGAATAGAGTTCCTTTCTTAGCCTCTTTGCTGATCCAGCTGTAGGTTTATCTCCTGGGCAAACCTGCTTCAGTATGACAAGCTGGAGCTTTGCAGCCTACAGTCTAAGAAACAGCCTGGAATTCCAGAACCCCTTCAGTATGGCACACTTTGGAGGTTGCTGATCAAAGTACTAATAAATATCAGACAGTATTGAAAAAGGATCTTCTTGCATCTTGTACATGCTCTTTCCTTTGCCTGCTTTTAACCCAAATATCTGGCTCAGTGTTACTTGGATTTCCATGGAAATGTTGTAAAAACTAGGAGTTTCCCGCAAGTATAGCCCAGTACTACACAATCAGCCCCACAACTCTCCCTGGAGAGGACTTCCTAGTCCCTTTGATGGCCAATGAGACTGCAAAATTCCCTCTTCCCAAGACTATCTTTGACTTTTTAAAAGGTCAGTAGCATTTAGGGGTCATCCACTTTTAATGTCAGCAGGTTTATAAACTTACATTTTCAACAGACTTTTAGAATGACAGTTAAGCTAATTTTCCAGCTATATGATTAATGAACAAAATTAATGGCACTTCTCAAAAGCAATAATAAACACATAACAAGATAAGTACCTCTCAATGAAAAATATAAAGTATCTAGGAATTAACTAAGAAAATTAAGACCTCTGTACAGAAAAGTTTAAAACTTAATAATGGACATTGGAAATGTTCGAATAAAAGACATTTGAAGCCATAAAATAATCAATTTAACAGCGTTAAAATCATATAAAGCATGTTCTCCAAACACAATGGAATGAAAATAGAAATCAATAGTAGAAGAAAATTCAGGAAATTCACAAATATATGGATATTAAAAAGCATACTCCTAAATAACCAATAAAGAAGAAATCAGAAGGAAAATTAGGAAATATGTGAAGATGAATGAAAACAAAAACACAATATACCAAAACTTATGGGATGAGGCTAAATCAGCACTTAGAAAGAAATCTATAGCTGAAAAAGCCTATATTTAAAGAATAAGCTCTCAAATCAACCGTTTTTTTTAAATAGGAGGGAAGCTGGCATAGTTATATTAATATCTATCAAATTAAACTTTAAGGCAAAACATTTTGTTGGAAGTAAAAGTATATTAGACAAGAATAAAGGGAACATTTAACCTGAAAGATATAATAATTCTGAATTTGTATATATTTAACATATTCCCAAAATATATGAAGTAAAAATTAACAAAACTCTTGGGGAAACTTAACAAATACATAATCATAATAGATGATTTTATCCATAGGTCAAATGAATAAAAATTTTGTATGGGTAGAGATTTTAACTGTACAGTTAATAGGCTTGATTTAATGAAAGTATGTAGATTTCTGCATTCAGCTGGTAGAGAATACACATTCTTTTCAAGTACCTAATGACTACATATTAGACCACGAAGCAAATCTTAACAAACTCAATAACATACAAACAGCATTCTTTGATCATAAGGCAATTTAATTAGAAGAAACTCCAACCTCTCTCTCAATTTAGAAAGTAAAAAGGACATTTCTAAGTGATTAATCAAGCATAGGAGAAATTAGGTGAATAATCTCGTAGCATACGTTATATAATAACAATAACTGTATCAGCATTCACTGGGGGAAAGTAATAGAGATAGTAGCAGTAGCAGGTTTGAATGTCTTGTTACCCATCACATTCTGGGTCATCACAGAGGGATCTTGAAGGGCAAGACTGCAGACCTAGGGTAGAGACATTGGCCCTTAGGTTGTGAGGTTTTTTGCTTACTGTTTTTTTTTTAATTATGTTTTATTTTTTTAATAGTCTTTATTTTTAGAGCAGTTTTCATTTCACAGCAAAATGAGCAGAAGGTACAGAGATTTCCCATATAGCCCCTGCTCCCACATACACACAGCCTTCCCCACTATCAACAACCCACACCAGAATGGTCCATTTGTTATGACTGATGAACCTACACTGATACATCTTATCACCTAAAGTCCATAGTTTACATTAGAGTTAGCTCTCAGTGTTGTACGTTATATGGATTTTGACAAATAGGTAATTGTCATGTGTCCACCATTATAGTATCATATAGGATAGTTTCACTGCCCTACAAATCCTCTGTGCTCCACCTATCCATCCCTTCCTCTCCCCTAATCTCTGGCAACCACTGATCCTTGTCTCCATAGTTTTGCTTTCAAATTAATAATTTTTCACCTTAAGAAACTAGAAAAAGAAGAGCAAAATAAATCCAAAGCAAGCAGAAGTAAGGAAATAAAGGCTAAAATGGAAATAAATGAAATAGAGAATAGAAAAGCAATAGAGCAAACCAATGAAATCAAAGCAAGCTAGAAAGAAGGAGGAGGAGGAGGAGGAAAGAAGAAGAAGAAAAAGAGGGAGAAGAAGAAGAGAAAGAAAAGATGAAGGGGAGGAGAAGGGGGAGGGGAGGAGGAGGAAGGGGAGGAGGGGGACAAGGGAGAAGAGGAAGAAGAATCAAATTACTAGAATCAGAAATGGGATGTAACTACCAACCTTACGGAAATAAAAAGCATTATAAATAAATATTATGAACATTTGTGTTACTTTATAATTTGTATAACAAATTAGATAACTTAGATGAAATGGGCAAATTCCTAGGCAAAATTCCTAGGAAGACACAAAATACCAAATCTGACTCAACCAAGAAATAGAAATGCTGCAAATAGACCTTTAACAAGTAAAGAGATTGAGTTAGTAATTTAAAAACTTTCCACAAAGAAAAGTCCAGGCCCAGGTGGCATCATTGTTAAATTCTACTAAATGTTTAAAGAATTAACAATCCTTTACAAATTCGTCTAAAATACAAGAGAACACTTCCCTAACTCATTTTGAGACCAGTATTATCCTGATACCAAAACTGGACAGCTATATGTAAACAATGAGATTAATACATTCCCTCACACCACATACAAAGATAGACTCAAAATGCTTTAAAGACCTAAATGTAAAACATGAAACCATAGAACTCCTAGAAGCAAACATAGGCAAAACACTCTTTGACATAAATCATAGCAATATTTTCTTGGATCAGTCCCTAAGGCAAAAAGAAAAAAAGAGCAAAAATAAACATATGGGACCTAATTAAACTTAAAAGCTGCTGCACAGCAGAAGAAACCATAAACAAAACAAAAAGACAATCTATGGAATGGGGGAAAATATTTGCAAATGATGTGACCAAAAAGGTGTTAATATCCAAAATATACAAACAGCTTATACAACTCAATATCAAAAAAACAAGCAACCCTACTGAAAACTGGTCAGAAGACCTGGATAGACATTTCTCCAAAGAAGACATACAGCTGACTAACAGGCACATGAAAAGATGTTCAACACTGCTAACTATCAGAGAAATGCAAATCAAAACCACAATGAGATATCACCTCACACCTGTCAGAATGACTATCATCAAAAAGTCTACAAATAACAAATGTTGGAGAGGATGTGGAGAAAAGCGAACCCTTGAACACTGTTGGTGGGAATGTAAATTGGTGCAGCCACTATGGAAAACAATATGGAGGTTCCTCAAAAAACTAAAAATAGAACTACCATACTATCCAGCAATTCCACTCCTGGGTACATATCTGGAAAAAACAAAAACACTAATTTGAAAAGATACATGCACTCCAATGTTCATAGCAGCTCTATTTACAATAGCCAAGACATGGAAGCAACCCAAGTGCCCATCAACAGACAACTGCCTTAAGAAGATGTGGTATATATATACACAATGGAATATTACTCAGCCATAACAAAGAATGAAATACTGCCATTTGCAGCAACATGAATGGACCTAGAGATTACCATACTAAGTGAAGTCAGAAGAGAAAGACAAATACCATATGATATCACTTATATGTGGAATATAACATAAATGAACATAGCTAGAAAACAAGTTAGATCCTAGAGAAATGGAAATAAAAACAAAAATAAACAAATGGAACCTAATGAAACTTCAAAGCTTTAGCACAGCAAAGGAAACCATAAACGAGACCAAAAGACAATCCTCAGAATGGGAGAAAATATTTGCAAATGAAGCAACTGACAAAGGATTAATCTACAAAATTTACAAGCAGCTCATGCAGCTC
This sequence comes from Globicephala melas, assembly GCF_963455315.2. Taxonomy (NCBI): domain Eukaryota; kingdom Metazoa; phylum Chordata; class Mammalia; order Artiodactyla; family Delphinidae; genus Globicephala; species Globicephala melas. Next base: position 66,993,649 of record NC_083317.1, read on the forward strand.
AATATCAAAAAGCAAACAACCCAATCCAGAAATGGGCAGAAGACCTAAATAGACATTTCTCCAAAGAAGACATGCAGATGGCCAACAAACACATGAAAGGATGCTCAACATCACTGATCATTAGAGAAATGCAAATCAAAACTACAATGAGGTATCACCTCGCACCAGTCAGAATGGCCATCATCAGAAAGTCTACAAATAATAAATGCTGAAGAGGGTGTGGAGAAAAGGAAACCCTCTTGCACTGTTGGTGGGAATGTGAATTGGTACAGCCACTAAGGAAAACAGTATGGAGGTTTCTTAAAAAACTAAAAATAGAACTACCATACGACCCAGCAATCCCACTACTGGGCATATACCCTGAGAAAACCATAATTCAAAAAGAGTCATGTATCAAAATGTTCCTTGCAACTCTATTTACGATAGCCAGGACATGGAAGCAACCTAAGTGTCCATCAACAGATGAGCGGATAAAGAAGATGTGGCACATATATACAATGGAATATTACTCAGCCATAAAAAGAAATGAAATTGAGTTATTTGTAGTGAGGTGGTTGGACCTAGAGTCTGTCATACAGAGTGAAGTAAGTCAGAAAGAGAAAAACAAATACCGTATGCTAACACATATATATGGAATCTAAGAAAAAGAAAAAAAAAAGGTCATGAAGAACCTAGGGGCAAGATGGGAATAAAGACACAGACCTACTAGAGAATAGAGTTGAGGATATGGGGAGGGGGAAGTGTAAGCTGTGACAAAGTGAGAGAGTAGTATATGGACATATATACACTACCAAATGTAAAATAGATAGCTAGTGGGAAGCAGCCGCATAGCACAGGGAGATCAGCTCGGTGGTTTGTGACCACCTAGAGGGGTGGGATAGGGAGGGTGGGAGGGAGGGAGACGCAAGAGGGAAGAGATATGGGAACATATGTATATGTATAACTGATTCACTTTGTTATAAAGCAGAAACTAGCACACCATTGTAAAGCAATTATACTCCAATAAAGATGTTAAAGAAAAAAAAGAAAACAAGTTAGAGATGACCATTCACTACTTTTTTTAAAAATTAATTACTTTATTTATTTGTTTATATTTGGCTGCATTGGGTCTTTGTTGCTGCACGCGGCTTTCTCTAGTTGCAGCGAGCAGGGGCTACTCTTCATTGTGGTGCATAGGCTTCTCATTGCAGTGGCTTCTCTTTTTGCAGAGCTCGGGCCCTAGGCGCGTGGGCTTCAGTAGTTGTGGCAAGTGGGCTCAATAGTTGTGGCTTGCGGGCTCTAGAGTGCAGGCTCGGTAGTTGTGGCACATGGGCTTAGTTGCTCCGCGGCATGTGGGATCTTCCCGGACCAGGGCTCGAACCCACGTCCCCTGCATTGGCAGGTGGATTCTCAACCACTGCGCCACCAGGGAAGTCCCAACCACTCACTACGTTTTTCAATGTAGTGCTGGAAGATCTAGGCGAACAATTTACTTTCTATTCTCCGTCTTCTCATCTGTAAAATGAGAGAGTTGGACTAAGTGATAGCTAAGCCTCCTACCACCTCTAATTTTCTCAGACTGGACTTATTCTATGCCTGATTTCTGAATTACAAAATCTTCCTTTCCCAACCATCTGGGAAAGAAGAGGGCCAGGAGAGGACAGGCACTTGTCACGACAAGAAATAGGAGAAACAGGACCACATGTCACTTGCACAAGTTGCTGCCTCAGCCACTGATAGGTTTAGGTGAAAAGCACGGTTATAATTAGAGCAGCAGCCTGTCCTGACTGCTCCACCAGCCACTGTGGGCACAGCTGGATCTGCCAACCACATGCACAGGACTCTATGAGGCTGCTCGGGCCTTGAAATAATCCTTCTTACAAGGATTTTCCTTCTTCCTCAAGGGAAAGAAAACCCATTGATATAAAACCCCACTTGCCTTCCGGCTTCCCCTGCTAACTGCCACTCCAACAGAGACCGAGTGTGGACAAATACAAGAGAAAGAAAAAATCGTAAGCTGAGCCTGGTCACATTGCCCCTTGTGATACAGTTTTATTTTTAACTTCAAAACACTTGAACTATTTCTGTTGAAGTTTTTTTCTCCTTTCCCTACCTCCTCGACGAAACTCTGTCCTCTGCTGCAGCCAATGCACGCTGAGCCACCTCCGGCAGTCTACTTGCTCACCATCAAGGGACACAAGTGCAGCAGATGCTGACTCAGCCCATGCCATTAAGGTAAGCTTTTCAAATGTGGGCAGGTTCATCAAGGGGAAATTTAGAGTGGTGAACATGGAGGCAGAGGCTGAGCGGCATATCACCTTTTTGCTCTGAGTAAGAGGGTTGTTAAGCAAATTAAGTTACATATGGGGGTGAAAAGGTTAGCACTGAGAATGAGACCCAGCCATAGGTAAACTCCTGCTTTGAATCTAAAATCTTAGAGCAGGAAGAGATGACCTGCTTTCTAACAGCTTAGGCTCTTTCTTCTAAAATCAACCATAGTGATAGCACATAGTGGTTATGTGCTATCTCTAAGGTTACACAGTATTGATGGGGGTTCAGGATGGCGGGGGGAGAGGAGATGGTGAGGAAATAGGTGGAAGGCCCAGAACCCAGGATTTCTGTTTTCTGAAGTCCAAATGTTGTGATCTTTCCCCAATCAGCATTTTCTATGTAAACTGCAAGTCATTCTCATGTACTTTAAATTCCATCACCTGTGTCACTCTACCAGTTAATTTAGCACAGTTGTATTTACTGCGTATATTATTTAAATTCTGCCTGCAGAGTTTAAAACCTGTTTTTCTTTAACAATATTCCCTAAACATGACTCACTCCTCCCCAGCTCTCTTGAATCCAAATGCATCTATGGAATAGAAGTGAAAGTATTTTACAAGTTGAAAAATGGTATATACATGCAAACCAAAAATTATCACAAATTTGAAACTTGCAACTCCAGTGGGACAAAAGTAAAATGATTAATGATACTTGAGGAGTCAAACACTTTAAAGTGTAGATAGGTTATTTCTAGCTTTGGGAGTAACAGCATAGTGTTGCATGCACAAACAAATTGGCAGGAATAAGGGAGCAGTGTTTATTTTCCTGTTTTCCTCTGGACCTTGCTTTAGTGTTATACAGTTAAAAGTTCAGCTAAGGACATCCTAGGAAGTGGCCTGTGCAGCAAAAGGGATTCTGTACACTCTAAACTTTGCACTGTACAGGCTAAAGCCACCAATGTCAAGTAAAAGGAGGCCTACCACCAGACACCTTAACTCCTGTTTCCTTCTTGCCTGCCCCTGTAACCTCCAGATGCATCCCATAACTCTGCTATAGGTGTCTGGGTTATAATTATGCCTGTTTGCTAGGCACAATCAAATGCACTGTGTATACTTGCCTAACTTCATTTAATTTTGTCAGAGTTTCCATGGCACAAAGGTCTTCAAGGGGTATACCGGGTACTTTCCTAGCAAGATGGGCAAGTTAGCTTAGCAGTAACCAACCAGACCAGCTGACTCAGAGCTACTCCTAAATAATCCATCTAGTTTGCACTTTCTTGGCCAATACAAAACAGTAATTTAAAATACTGAAACTAATAATGTAAGTACAAGATATGAGAATTAACTAGCTAATTAAATAACTAGAAAGTTTAAAGGTGGAGAGATTTCTAGTGTAGGTACTGCAGATGGTGAGGTTGAACAGATTTGAGGGAGGATGATTTTTAGGGTATAGTGAAAAGGCTGAAATCATAGCCTGAAAGCCCAGGATTATGCGACCAGATGTGGGAACTATCCTCAGCCAACTGGTTGTGTTAAAATCTCAAGATGCAAAGGGATTACTTTAATATTTAACTTTATACATTTTCTTTCCATAGAATTAAGTATCTCCATAGCAGGGAAACAGATTAACAATGTATAATTAAAGTAACAGATTAATTGACTGGTTAATAGGTTAACAGTTAATCTCTGTCCTTTAACTCTTGACCTTGTCACTTCCACTAAAGTTAAAGCTCAGGAATAAATAATTATTGCCAGGGCTAGCCACATGAGGAGGCAAAATAGTCGCTGCATCATGTGAGGGGTGCTGGGAGGGCCCCTTGCCTAAAAATATCTCCCTGACACCAACCCTGATTGCCTACTAACTTTATAGTGAAGAATGTTAAAACTATTTTCTGTTAATTGCATTCTCTTTTGCTTGAGTCAGTGATTTAAATATACCTGCTTTATGCCTTCTCATGACCTTGTTGGCCAGTGACACTTGGTCACCACCTCTTCCTCATTCTTCCAGGCCTTGTCCTGCTTTGCCCTTGGTACCACCTAAGCTGCCCATATGCCCTTGGCCGTCATCATGCAGGTAGCTCTGTGTGGCACTGTGGTTTCTACAGAATTTCTCAGTAAACTATCAAGGTGAAGTAGAAAAAAGAAAAGCATGTGATTAGAGTCAGAGACTGTGGGAGCATAAGCAAGACACATTACTTCTCCGGGCCTCAGTTTCTCTTGTAAAAAATGAAGAGTTTAACCTAGACTCTTTCCTAGACCATTTGTTCTACCAGATCAGAAGCTGCATTTCAAAAAAGATTGCCCAGGTGATTCCTATGCACACTGAAGTTTGAGAAGCTCCAGAGCAGAGGATTTCTGGTTATCTACCTGAGCCAGATTCCTGATTCTATGACTGTAAGTGTTGAGAACAAGTTGTAACCTCCTACAAACAATTCTGGCAGCATTCAGAGTATCTGTTATAACTGGAGTCCACGGAGTCTTTTCCATTCAGTTAAGGCAACATTAACCAAATAAAGTTGAAAACATTTATTTTTCTTCCTTTAAAACAAAACAACAACAACAACAAAACACAAATTAGCATATATCTGACATCATTACCCCTTCCTCCTAAAGGTCTCAAATTGCTCTCACAGGTGTTTCAAATGCTGCCTTCTTTAGGGTCCTGTTCAACTCCATCCAATCCAATCCTTCACTGAAGGCTGATGGAGTGCTGGGAGCCCTGTTAGCTCTACTCACTCTCAGGGCCTCAGAAATCATTCCTGTATCCCTCCTGGGGCGTTCCCACCCTCTGCTGATATTCCAGTCAGAGCTCCTTTCACAGCCTACACACATTGCATGGGTCCCAGCACTTCTGTTCCGTTTATGCCCTTCATCAGGTCGTTCACCACTCACACCATCACAGCAACTTCCCTCGGGTTGTATCAACACCCAGAGTCAGTCGCGAGAGGAGACAAGTCTCAATTGAAACCTTCCTTTTTATTTATTTATTTATTAAATAAATAAATTTATTTATTTTTGGTTGTGTTGGGTCTTCATTGCTGCTGGCAGGCTTTCTCTAGTTGCGGCGAGCAGGGGCTACTCTTTGTTGCGGTGCGCGGGCTTCTCATTGCGGTGGCTTCTCTTGTTGCAGAGCATAGGCTCTAGTCACGCGGGCTTCAGTAGTTGTGGCTCGCGAGCCCTAGAGCACAGGCTCAGTAGTTGTGACGCACGGGCTTAGTTGCTCTGCGGCATGTGGGACCTTCCTGGACCAGGGCTCAAACCCGTGTCCACTGCATTGGCAGGAGGATTCTTAACCACTGTGCCACCAGGGAAGTCCCTATAGTGCAGATTTTTAACCTTAAAAATCTTCCCTGCCACATTTGTATTCCCTGAAATGCAAAGGCATGGAACCTGCGCAGTCTTCTTGTTTCCTCTATTCAGAAGGGCACAGTATGGGTTGTAGTCCAGAGCAGGACCAAAAAAGAAAAAAAATTCATCATAGGCATGGAGGATCTTCCTAATGTGAAGCATCCAGCTTCTCTACAATTTGGAAAGATTATACAGGTAGACACCTTTCTGTGCCCCAACTGGGGGAAAAAAGGCTTTCCCCTTACAGACTCTAGCCGTGGTCTTGCATTCTCCCCAAACCATGGAGATGGACCACAAATGTCTCTATGGGTCTCTGATGGACACAGTGTGATGTAGCAGACAGTAGAGTTTGAAGCGAGACAAACTTAGGCTTCTTTGTGCCTCAGTGTCCTTATCAGTAAACTGGAGATGGTAATACCCACCTCACATTATTATTGTGAGGATTAAATGAGATGTTATGTAAATGCACATGTTAAGCACTAATATTTTATTTCTCTTCCATTATGACATCCAAAATGGAGAAATCACTCCATCTAGGAAACTCAGACAGACCCCATGGAGGATAAGAATCCAGTCACTGCACAGGAACAGAAATTGGGAGAACAGGGCATCTCATGTCACAAGACAACCAATGATAAATCTAATTTGATTAAATTGAGGCAACACCAGCTGACTCCAACTTAAGGTGACCAATCAGCTGTCTAAGTTTGCCTGGGAATAAGAGGTTTCCTGGGACCTGGGACTTTCAGTGCTCAAACCAGGAGAGACCGAGGCAAACCAGGATGATTGGTTACCCTGTTTCTCCAGCAATAATTAGACTATCAACAATTTTGGATTGTCCTTTATCTCAGTGGGAAAGATTTCCCCCAGATATACAACAAAAGGTTCAGATGTGATTTTTTTATACCCTTAGGCTATATTTGTCTTTCTCCTTTCCTCCACTGACAAATGTCTCCAAAAAGTCATCTCCACTCAGTGTCTTTCTGCTCAGCACATGCCTTCTCTCAAAGTCACTCATCTGGGGTAGCTCCAGAGCCTGGCAGAAGATCCTTAAATAGCAACATAAAGCAACAGCATCTTTGTTGCCTGCCTTCATTGCTTTTCTTTTCTCTTAAAGGAATATTTTCAAATAACCTCAAAGAGATGGAGAGCAATAAGACTCCACCACAAATGTTCCCAGCTTCAATAACGCTGTTGCTAAGAACCATCTTTATAATGCTGAAGGATAAGAAATGATTAGCAACAAGGACCTACTGTGTAGCACAGGGAATTATACTCAATATTTTGTAATAACCTATAAGGGAAAATAATCTTAAAAAATTGATATAGATGTATATATAACTGAATCACTTTGCTGTACACCTGAAACTAACACAACATTGTAAATCAACTATTCTTCAATTAAAAAAAGAAGAAGGAGAAGAAGGAGAAGGAGAGGAAGAGGAAGAAGAGGGAGAAAAAGAAATGATTGGGCTTAGAGTTCTTCACTATTGTCCCTCCAGCCAGACACATGCCTGCTGATAGGGGCAGAGTTCTCACTACATACATTGAGTGCACAGAACTAGCCAGAGCTGCTTTGCCCTTGCTGGAAACTGGGCTCAACTTTGTGACAGAACCCGGTTGGCAAATACGAAGTTGGATATTCCTGGTGCTATTAGCTTTTTTCACATAACCTTACTCCATTCGTGATCTGCCTCTTCTTCCCCACCTAAAAACCAACAGGGGACCCTGAGTCATCCAGAGTCCATTCTTGATGAATGTCTATTATGAATAGAAAGCAGATGATCACATTCTCCCAGCCAGGGCACAGGCCCTGCCAACATTGGAGTGTGTGCTTAATAGCTTTCTCCTCTACTCCAAACAAACGCTAGATTTTGAATGGCCAAGGGTTCCACCTCACAGCTGAAATGCAAATGCTCTGGCAAGAGCTCTTTGGGGAACTGCCATGAGCAGTGGCATTGTCATCCCTGTTCTTAACCGCACAGCAGCATTGGAGGCCATCACTCACCCTTTCCTTTACATCTAGCAACAATAGTCCTGACTCTCTTAGCTCACTGGTCTCTCCTTCTCTGGCTCTGCTTCTTCTTATTGTCCCCAAAGTGGTCATACTTAGCCTTGTACTTCATGGCTCAGATTTCTATTCTGTGTTCTCACTTCCCCAGTTATGGCTTTCTCTTACTTTTAAGTGGATACTTCTCAAGTCTGAATCTCTATATTCTAACCCCTCATCTTCCCACCCACATGATCTGTCATCACCTAAAGCAACTTGTATTACACTCGCTGGACCCATTTTTCTTCCCCAAACAGTTCCCTCCTTAGACCTCTATTTTTCTCAGAATTACACCCAACATTCTCTCTTCTTAGTTCACCTTCTTGGCATCACCTTTGACTCTTCTTCTTCCCCCATCTCCAGCCAGAAACAAAAATGTTAGTTGACCCTCCCTTGTAATGTCTCCTCTCTGTCTCATCTTGCCTATTTCTACTGTCATCAGTCTCACAATCTCAGCCTACATCATGTTCTCTACATAGCAGTTTCTAACTCTAGGTCTTTCCACTCCATTCTTCCACTACTACTGGTTAACACCCCAATTACAACGGTAAATGGTTCCTTACTGAGTACCAAATAATTCTAGATGCTTGAGCCTAGTATTTATGAATTTCTACAAGTCCATAATGGGCTTTTCCCCCTCAGGAGTGATCTGGAATATGGCAGGAGCCTACCTGAATGTTAAATTGTATGTTAAAAGATCAAGTAGCTAGACTCTTGCATCCAAAAGATGTGCTCTTTGCCTGATCCTATTCTGCTCCATCTCAGTCCTACCCTCATAGCTTTTCCACTCTGCTCAGCTCCCTCTCTGTCTGATTAATCTTCTAGTTAACCCTGAAGCTACTGATGGTCAGGCTGACTATTAGGGTATGAGGTATCCCTCTATAGCCTAAGAGGGATTCTGGCGTGATCCCTCTTCCACACTTATAGTGCATGAGTCAGATGGGGAATGTGTTAAGAATGTAAATTCCAGGATACACCCTTCGCTCAGGTCAGGGGTGCAGCCAGCATCTATAGCAGTGTTGTCCAATAGAGTAGCTATTGAACACTTGAAGTGTAGCTAATATGACTTGAGGAACTGAATTATTAATTCTAGTTCATTTTGATTAATTTAAATTTAAATAGCCACATGTGGCCAGTGACTACCATATTGAACAGTGGGGATCTATATATTTAACAAGAATCACAGCTGATTATAATGAACAATAGTGTTTAAAGCCACTTTAACAAGCAGTCCGGGTGACCCTTATGCTCACTTACTGGTACATAGTAGGTAATCAAAAATGTTTGTTGAATGAATGGATGAACAAATGAATACATGAATGAACTAGCATACAATTCCCTTGATATTTAAGGCTGTCTCTTCTAAAAAAGAAAAGTTGAGGGGGATTTTTCCAGAGGAAAAGAGGCTAAAAAGATTTAACAAACAAATGTAATAAATTAAACTTAAAGGGATCCTGGTTCAAAACTGAGTTGTTTTTTAAAAAGTACAGAAGATATTTTGGAGATAATTGGGAAAATTTGAATATAGACAGCATGTTACATGATATTAGAAAATTATTTTTAGTTTTCTTAGGTGAGATAATGTTACTGTAGTTACAAAAAAAAGTCTTTATTCTTAGAAAATACATGCTGAAGTACTTACAGATGAAGGGTCATGACATCAGCAACTTATCTTCAAGTGGTTTGGCAAAAAATGTGTGTGTGTGTGTGTGTGTGTGTGTGTGTGTGTGTGTGTGTTGAGAGAGAGAGAAAGTGAAAGGGGCAAAATGTTAACAATTGTTGTATCTAGGTAGAGTATATTTGACTGCAAAATGTGGGCCAGGGTGGTGGAAGAATACATGAAGTCTCTTTGGCCCCTTTTAAAACAGATAAAATACTTTTCTTACTAATCATTCATATTTGTATATTTATATTTTCCCCTAGAGTTACAAAGCAAGAAGAAATTTGGAAGCTATGGTAAGTACCAGGTGCTTATTGGAACTTTACCTTTCACAGGTCTAGGTCTGGCTTCATTTAGCCTGTAAGATTTACATCTGGCAGATTTATCCTTTTGGTCTGATGATATATATTGGCTTTTTGCCGAACCATAGTTGCTAGAGCAGAACCTAGAAGAAACTGACACAGAATAGGGGGAAATCATAGACCTGAGAAAGATCTGTGAGCAAAGATTTTTAGTAAAACTTTACACATGAAAAAGCAAAAAATCCAGGTATAACCTAAATGGCTAACAATTCCTTCATTCGGCAAATATTACTGAGTGCTTACGATGGTCCAGGCCCTGTGACAGGTGCTGGGGACCAAGATGTGAACAAAACCAGTCATGCCCCATGTCCTCCCAGCATACCCCTAGTGGTAGTTGGTTAAATGAATGACAGAACACTCATTCTGGAGTGTTACACTGCCATTATGAAGAAAGTTTGCAAAGAAAAATTAATAAAACAGCCTAGACATGTCATAATAGCAAGTTAAAGCAGAATGCAAAATTGTATTCATAGTATTAACTGTGTCATATAAATCCTCCACAACCCACAACTCAAAAATAGCAATTGTCACCTTGTAGCCCATTACTTTCACCTTTGTTTTTTTTCTATTCTCAACACAGCTAATACATAGAATAAACTATTGGGAAATAAAGAGAAGAGTATTGATAGCTGTTATTTCTAGATTGTGTGGGATTATGAGTATTCTTGCTTTCTTCTTATGATTTTCTATATTTTTCAAGATTCCTACAATAAACATGAATAAACAGGAAATAAGTCAATTAAAACGTAAACACTCACAGACATGCATAGAGCTTCTCTTCCAGCAGTCATTTGTTTTCTCTTTCCCCTTGCCTTTGGTGTCTCCAGCGTAGGGCGCGCAGGCCTCCACGAGGGCAGCACGGGCACTGTGACAGATGCTTCAACCGTCACTGCCACATGCCTATGGAGCCTGGTGTCTCCTGCCTGGTGATAAACTGCCACCTGTCCTGCGGTGCTACCTTCCACATGTGCAAAGAGGCAGAGCACGAGCTCCTGTGCCCTTTGGAGCAGGTTCCGTGCCTCAACTCCGAATATGGCTGCCCCCTTTCCATTTCCCGTCACAAGCTGGCCAAGCACCTGCAAGTGTGCCCCGCCAGCGTGGTCTGCTGCTCCATGGAGTGGAACCGCTGGCCAAACTTGGACTCTGAAACAGCCCTTCACGAGAACATCATGAAAGAGACCCCCAATGAGGAGTGCTTGGACACAGCCCTGGCCCTCCAAGACCAGAAGGTCCTCTTTAGATCTCTGAAAATGGTAGAACTTTTCCCAGAAACTAGAGAACCCATGGAAGAGGAACCTACCATGAATGGTGAAGCCAGTTGGAAGGAAATGGAAGGAGCGGTGGGTGGGGCAGATGCTGGTTTGGTAACAACCACCAACGGAGAGGTGGCAGAGCTGAGTCAAGAAGAACGAGAGGTATTAGCCAAAACCAGAGAAGGGATGGACCTAGCCAAGTTTGACAAGTGGGAAAATATGTTCAGCAAAGAGCATGCGGCCTCTGCTTTAACGAGCTCATCAGTGAGCAGTGAGAGCAAGAGCAGGGATGGCCCAGAGAAAGAACAGATTTCCAGCAGCAACAACATGGTAGAAAAGAGCGCTGCCAAAGGGAAGGAAACACAGGAAGACCAGAAGCAGCAGGAATTTCATGAAGCCATAGAAAAGTCAGGGCTTGCCCCTTGGCAGGATGGTGTTCTGGAAAGACTGAAAACAGCTATGGATGCAAAGGACTATAATATGTATCTGGTGCACAATGGGAGGATGCTTATTCACTTTGGTCAGATGCCTGCTTGTACACCTAAAGAGAGAGACTTTGTTTATGGCAAACTCGAGGCTCAGGAAGTGAAGACTGTTTACACCTTCAAAGTTCCCATGAGCTACTGCGGGAAGCGGGCTCACCTCAGAGACACCTCGTTGAGTAGTAGGCCAAGTGAACACAAGGCAGTAGATACTTTGGATTTAGGGATCACTGTGGAGGACCTCCCCAAATCAGATCTCATCAAGACCACCCTGCTGTGTGCTCTGGAAAGAGAACTCAAAGGTCATGTCATCTCTGAATCCAGGAGCATTGATGGGGTGTTCATGGATTTTGCTACACAGACATACAGTTTTGAGCCAGAACAATTTTCCTCCAGGACGGTGCTGGCTGACCTTCTAACCACTGCCAATCTGAATGGGCTCCATATGGAGCTCCACAGTGAGTGTGTGACCAGGAGACACAACAAGAGCAGTTCTGCCTTTACTTTCACTTGCAACAAATTCTTCAGGAGGGATGAATTTCCCCTACATTTCAAGAATGTCCACACAGACATTCAGTCATGTCTCAATGGTTGGTTCCAGCACCGATGCCCCCTTGCCTACTTGGGATGTACCTTTATTCAAAACCATTTCTGTCCCCCAGGGAAAAAGGCAAAAGTAATCTACAGTCAGGAGCTCAAGACCTTTGCCATCAAGCCGGAGGTTGCTTCAGAGCTGAGTGAGGGAGGGAACAACCATCTCTCAGGCCATGAGGGAAAAAACCAGAATTCTCTAACCAGCCTGCCCCTGGAGGTTTTGCAGTACATTGCTGGGTTCTTAGACAGCATCAGCCTATCCCAGCTCTCCCAGGTGTCCGTGCTGATGAGGAATATCTGTGCCACTTTGTTACAAGAGAGAGGGATGGTCCTCCTGCAATGGAAGAAGAAGAGGTATTCCCATGGAGGCACCTCGTGGAGAGTTCACAGAAAGGCAAGTAAATAGTCATTCACTTATTCATTCATTCAACAAGTATTTACTAAGGGCCTTCTGTGCACCAAGCCATGTGCTAGGCACTGAGATTGTACTAGGTTACCGGGAATAAAGCACAGTCTATGAACTCAAGGAGGTCAGCATAGTAGAGGAGACAGACCCATAAACATAAAAATGGCAATACAAATGGTAATGCCTATTTATGTATGTGTCCTGCATGTCTTCCATTTGCTCACATGATCCATTCTCCATTGTGATCTGTCCCCCAGGAGGCTGATCTTTATAGACTAGCTTAACCAGCTCCCCTGCCCTCCAGCTTCCAGTTGGGCTAATCTAACGGGAGTGTATCAGCAGGAGATGGTCAGGAGGGAGAAGAGTGAGGTTGACATGGTTATTCTTCTGGCTTCCTTCCTGCATGCATTCTCCCCTCCATGACATTTTGCACTGGCCATGTCCCTCCAACTGTATCTGATATCTGATAGGTTACCGATTCTGGGTTCCATTGACTTCCTTCCTCCCTTTCAGGCCTAGGGTAGTAACACTCTAGATTGTTACTAGCCTGGGTTTTCTATACCCTGCCCACACATTTGTATATCATTCCTTTATAAAATTCTCTTCAGATTACCCAGTTTGAGTGTGCCATCTGTTTTCTGCCTGGACTCCAACTGATACAATATGCCAACAAATTCTCCTCAGCCCTATGTCAACCAATTTATTTACAAACAAGTTTTGCCCCTGTTGAATTCATTTTGAAATTCTAAAATAATTTGGTCCACTGATTTCCCCTGGTTCAAATGCTTATTTAATTCTTTTAAAAAAACTCTGCTGTATAGATCAAAGAATCTTTCCCTTTGGAAAAACCTCATCCCCTTTTCCCAATCAGGTTAGGCTTGCTTAACTGTATAAGTTCTATTGGCTTGTACTCTATAGAAGTGAAACTCCCAATTTGTCATATCCAAGGTGCTGTAGCACCATAGCATCCTCTCTTATGGTACATATATTGGTAATGTGAATCACAAATTTATGATGCCCATTTAGGTCAATAATTCCAAAATCTCACTGTTGAGTCTCTTCCCAGTATGTGGGTATATGCAAACTGGTATTGGGGAGTTAGGAGATGTTTACATCTATTTTTATTATGTCTAAAACATCTTGCATATTTTCTATTATTTATTCCCTGAGCAGTCTTCTTCAAAAAATAATTATCAGACTCTCCCTCATGAATTCATGCTTGAGTCCATGCCTGCAATCCATGTGTTAGATAATGACTGCCAACCAACCATGTGTTAGGCATAAACATGAATGAGACTAAGACCCTGCCTTTGGGAATTGTATTGCCAAGATACAATGTATCATTTAGAACTACCTAATATCTTCCTCTGTAAAATCAAATGCAAATAATTTAAGTTACATACTAGAAATTTCATTATTTTTTGGCTCACATTTTTTCCCAATTCAGTGATTGCTGACCGCTCTTAAATATCATTTAGGACAAACTAATTTCCTTATAGATCACAGGATACACTAATAGATCACAGGATACACTTTTCTTATATAGTAACAATGACAAGAAACTGAGGGTGAAATGATCAGGTTGAAGGATATCAGATTATGCCTATCCTCATAGGCAGATTTTAAAACTAGTGGCTTTGCCACCACATCCTAGGTGGAAAGGCCCACACGGATTTGAGTGCCAGACTGCTAGATTTCTCCTAAGGTTTCTGTTCTACTGAGACTCTTATTAGTTAACATACTTTTAGTTTTAAGTAATAGAAAACCAACTTAACATGACAAACAATAAAGGGAATTTATTGGCCCGTATAACTGAAGAGTGCAAAGGTGATGGCTTCAGGTATGGCTTGATCTAGCAGCTCAAAATGCCCCCAAATGACCTTTTTACTCTCTATTTCTTATCTCTACTTCTTCGCTTGTGGCTCCACTCTAAGACACAGTTCTCGCTTCGTGGTCCCTGCTGGCTGCCAGAAGCTCCTAAGACTGTAGCTTCCAAGTTCAAGCACAGAGGGGAAAAGAGAATCTGCTTCTTGGTATCACAAACAAAAGTTCTGGAGTAGAGTCTCATTGGCACTGGTTGTCCTGATTTGAACCATATGTCTATTCTAGAACTAACCACTGTTCCTGGGGAGGTGGGGGATGGGGGAAGGGTATATGTCAATAAGCAGATTGGTGTTAGTCATTTCCACACAACACATGGCTGGCTGGGATGATTATCAGTTGGAAGGGGGATCTAGGAATTGGATGCTGGAGAAAGGACTACAAATGTATGCTGCAGCCACTAAATACTCTCAGGAATCTAAGAACAGAAAGGCATTTCCCCACACTGTTCAAACAAAGCTGGCCTGAGGGTAACCCTCCAGTGTTTACTTTGGAACTTCTCTCTTTCCTCATAGATCTGGCAATTCAGCAGCCTCTTCTCCAAAATCAAGGGCTGGGAGTTTAATGAAGTTGCCTCCATGTCTGAGCACCTGAAGTCCTGTCCTTTCAACGTTGTAGAACACAAGACTGACCCGATTCTTTTGACCAGCATGTGTCAGCCCCGTAAGCAGGCCTCAGAGACTTTAGTCACAACCTTTAAAGCCAGACCAAGAGGAAGACACACCTACTAAAGGCTCAGAAGCCACCCTTCTTGGATTCCCACTCAGGGTTACTGAAAGTTCGACAGAGTTTGGTTTTGAGGACTTCCTTCTGTAAACTGCAAATGTGCTTATCTCGGTGTTTTGGAACATGCAAATGTCCTTCAAAACCTGAGCAGCTGCACAAGGCCGAAGAATTTCCTAAGCCATGGCTTGTATAACTGCTATAGTGCCATACTGATAACTTATTTCCTCCCTCCCCCCACACTCTTTTTCTAAAATAAATCAGTCTGTGAAGTATTTTAAATAGGTGACTTGAGGCCATTTGGAAGATGAGATGAGAGAGCCGTGAAATTCCATAACCAGCACAGGCCTGTGCTTTTGTGGAGAGCTTTTCAGTTTATAAGCACTTGTAATGATATGGAGCAGGCAATGTAGGGATGGGGACTGACATGCCTCCCAGGGTACCCAGGGTGAAGGGCACAGTTTGAAATTTCTGGAGCTGGGGTTGTCCTGACAGCCAAGTCCAGGGCTTTTTTTAGTTGCCCCACTGCGTCTAAGCCCAGACAGTCCAAACAGCCCGAAAGAATAGAGACCTAGGCTAAGCACAACAGCCTCGAGGACACCAAAGGCCAAAGGATGAGAGGTAGAAATGAGGTCCTAGAATGCGATTGTTGTATAGAATCCTGGCAACATATAGAAAGACAGCCTTGAAAAATGAAGAAGAATCCAGAGGAGATATTATATTTATGGAGAAAATTAGGACCAAAAGCCAGAGCCTACTTTCAAACATTTTAATAGTGACTTGAGAGTCAAGGTTCTTTTCCTCTGAAAATTATATTCTCCGTCTAGATTAGGGAGAGCACAGGCACGGGCCAGCACCACCCTGAGCTAAGTGAAATGATCACGAGACACTAACACCAACTTCAGTGTCATGTCAGAATGCACAGGGTAGCCCAAGGAGACCTCGCATTTGGAAAAGTCCAGACAAGGCCCACTGCAGCTCCTGTGGTACCAGTCGCCAGGTCCTAGACATCACTTGAGTACCCCATCGGGATTCTTGAGAAGGAAGATATCTGAACATAGTGATTCCCTATAATTGCTCCTACCTATTGCTGGCCATGACTGCATTCTGTCAAAAGTGCGTGACACTTCTGGGTTTTGGTAACAAATAGTTAAAACTTATGAGAACAAAAGTAAGATAAAACTACACAATAGAAGCTGGCATCCCTTAAAGCAGGGTTTCATGGAACTACTGACATTTTAGACTGGATAATTCTTTGTCATAAGGGACTGCCCTATGTGTTATAGGATGTTTAGCAACACCCTTGACCTCTATCCAATAGATACCAGTAGCACCCCTACAGCTATAACAACCAAAAATGTCTCCAGACATTGCTAAAAATCCTCTGGGAGCAAGATCGCTCCTGGTTGAGAACAACTGCCCTAAAGAATGACATGCCAATGGCAGTAAATTAGGATAAGTTTGCTTTTTAGTACAGCAAATTCTTATCTCACATAGTTATCTACAATGGTCATGATTTCATGCAGCTCTTCTTTCTTTACCAAATAGGTTTTAGACACATGATGATTTTAAGTTGGGAACCAAATGGAGATGGTTTGTTTGGTGTGGCTTCACGTCCCTGGGTCACAGTGCAAAAAGTATATCCTATCAGCTCTCCAGGTATAGCTGAAGCCAGGAAGGCTGAGCTATTTATCTTAACCCTAACCCTAACCCTCACCCTAGCCCTAGCCCTAACCCTAACCCTCTCTCTTTAATTGATGCCATTTTCCTAGCAGTCCTCAGCGAGTGAGAAAGAAGGGAAAAGGAGGATGGGCATTGTGGGGGAGCAGAGAACAAAGAATTTAACCAACAACAACAAAAAAGAGTCTAGTCAATATGAATGTTTGTTATTGCCTGGGTTCCCCTCTGAACATGGTTCAGAGCTGGTATAGATGAAGTAGATGACACCCCTGAGAAGAGTCAAGAAGGCATTAAAGCAAATCCCAGAGTAGAAGTATGCTCATCTTCCATTATAATGTGCCACTTGGTACTATTGAGTAACGTAACTCTATTTTTCCTAATCCTTATTGTTTGGTTTATATTTCACATTTGTATATAAGGCGCCATTTTCTAAAAAATATAACTAGAATGTGAACTAAGATTTTATTCAGTGAAGATGAATAACTGCGACAGCTAAGCAGTGAAGTGGGAGAAAAGGAACTGATCCAGGGTTCAGTTCCATGTGTTTTGAATCTAGTCCTTCCTATATGGAGGAAGAAAGTTCTGAAAATCCATTTTGGGTTTCTTATTTTATTAGAAAAAGAAAGCAAGGGGAGCTGTAGACTAAGGGAGGTGAAAATCCGGGGCTAACATGAGCTGCAAGAGAAGTATAGAGAAAGGAAGAGAGCAGAGGGCTCTTCCTTGACATTCTGGGCAGCCCAGGGTGCAGGAGGGCATTCAGGAGACTAACCGCACTGCTCTGTGGGCCCCACCCTTCCAGGCACGCTTTACTTTCCCAGCTGCTGCCTTCAGCACAATACTGAGCTGATCAACATCATCAAACACATTTTACAAGGTATCTAATTGTATACGTTGCAGGAAACCAGAGTATTGCAGGTATCCACTGGCCTACACAATCAAGCACATCTTATGGTGAGAGGGCAACTGGAGAAAAAGGGAAGCCTTTTAGAGAGATGGTGGATTAGACAGATGATTTGATTAGTGGGATGAAGCTGTAGTGAACAGCGTGAGCAGCAAGCATCACCTGAGAGAGGCAAGACAGCTAGACACGGCTTCAGATTAAGAAGCAGCTAAGGAGAGTGAAAGGGGACTGTGGACCCAAGAATAGGAGCCTGGACAGGGAGGTGTCTGCGAGCAGAGCCCTTGAAGAGAATCACCACCAAGAAAGTCAGTCCAAGTAGAGATCAGCCAAATGTGGAGGGCGAGGTCTATAGAACTGAGGCAGAAAGGACTTTATTGCCTTAAAAATATGAGGATCTGGAAAAGAAGTTTCTGTCTTATAATGAAGGGAAAAGTGAAAAGCAAGGTGGAACTTGGATGTAAGAATAAAACCACTGCAAAAGTCTGATCTATGTGTGATGGCAGATCAAACTGAAGTGAAGAATGAGATTGTGTATATCTAGTGTGACTTACCTCTATACACTGGAAACCCCAATGTCTCTATAGGCAGAAATAAAAGCTGCTTTTCACTCTGAAAGTCTAACTGGGTGAATCTTATAAGTGAGGTGTAGAGACAGATGCGTGATTCACTGGCATAGAAGTCGCTGTGAAAACAAAGGTGTGTCTTGAAGAAAAGCCAAGGAATGAGCCTGAGGGATGCAGTGCTCTAAGCACATGGACAGCTCACCACTGAACTTTTAAGGACTTTTATAAAGTCCTGCAGCAACTATGGGTCTCAGACACCAATCCTAGCTCTTCCTTGATCCCACTGTCTTCTCCATCTTTGAAAGCTGAATCCAACTTCAGATACTGGTTATAGCACAGACTTCTATTTTCCACCAATCAAAGATCCCCTATACCAAATCCCTGACTTTCATTTCGATTTGATTTTGGTTTTGCCTAGGATCTCCTATTCTGGACCTTGCCGAGCCCAATGGCCTGGGGGTTAGAATAAACTCACCGTGTCCTGGCCTTTCATTCTCCCTCATCCCCATACTTTGCTTGGTGATTTGCTTTTTGCCTATCACTGGCCGTCCAAAGGTCCTCACTTCTTCTCCTATCAGCAGCCTCAGCTCTGGACCACACAGAAACTTTATGAGCTTCCTCAATCTACCTTCTTACATGACCATCGATTTCATTCATCCAGCTACAAGGAAGCCTAGACTTTCTCTAGCAGAGGCCACTCTCACTCTAAATCCTCTTAACACCTCATTGTTTCTTTAGTTTTAGTCTTTTTCTCTTAGCTAAATCTTTTCCTCCTTTCTTTCCCCTAATTTGTGCTTTTGCCTCAAGAATCATTATGCATGAAAAGAGTGTAGTCATTACTCCCAGGCAGAAAGTGGCTGGCCTCTCACAACTGCTGAAGCCAGCAGAAGTTGAACTGTCTTATCATGGACACTTCCTGGCCCCTGTTCCCCTACCTTACTGCCATTCCCCAGGCCCATCTTGTTTTGGACTGGGTATCAGTAGAGTCTAAGGAAAGGGCACGGCCCTTGACATCCAGGGTGCAGAGTGATGGGCAGTGGAGGAGGGAGTTTTCTGGATACCCCTAAAAGATGGGAGGAGGATTGGAGCCATGAGAGTCAGGACCATTGAGGGCTGCATAAAAAGTACTATTTACCTCAGAATAGAGGTGAGCCGTGGTCCCGCTTTATTTCCACTTTAGGACTGAGCAGAGAAAAGATTCAGAGATATTTCTGCAGAGAAGAAAAGTGAGCAAACAGCACAACCAGGAAATATAAACATACCTTCCCAGGTAAGCAAACCAGGAAGCTCAGAGTTCACAAACAAAGGAAGGTAGAGTGGGGGTGGGGGTGGGTGCTAGAGGGGGGATTCATGGGGAAGGAGGCAGGACACAAGATAAACATCCCTGAGATCATCTAGGGTATCCAGGATAGACAGGACACCGAGGGGAAGGAGACCTCCTTCCTCATGCTGTCTCTGCCCCAAACCCTAATGGAGAGGGAGAGACAGTCTGTCTAGAGCTTCAGGCAACTCATGACATCCTGTCAGACACTTGCAGTAGAAATGGAAAGCGGGTGGAGGCAGAGCCACTTGGGACAAGGGAAGTCACAGTGCAGAAGACACACAGCCACAGTTACTGGAGGAGCGTGACATAATTTGCAGGGAAGAGTCCAAAGTGGCCGTGGCAACGTCCCCGCCACCAGCCCTCATCCACCATCTCAATGTCAGTGATGATGTCATCTGGATCAAAGGAAATCTCATCACTTCCCTCTGGGGAGAAAATTGACAGGATATTAGGATGGTCAGGCAGGAATCCCTCCACCCCTGTGTCCCCTTTAAACCTCAGGAAGGGAAATAGGCCTGTTCTTGATACCAAGTCTGGGCCCTATCCTGACCCCCAGAATCCATCCCCGTTCTCATGTATCAAGGGCCTCCAGGCACCAGACCCCTCAGGCCACTCCCAACCTACCTCCTTGGTAATCATACAGGGCTACAGCTGAGATCCCAGCCCCAGCCCCAGCCGGGCAGCCTGATGATCCTGCATAATGAGAAATATGAATATGGTCTCATCAACATGGAAAAGGAAAACAGACAGGTCCTTCTGTGTAATGGGGGAATTCTCCCTCTTCCTCTCCCCTACAGCTGACCAAATCCAGGAGCTGCCCCACCACTCACCAGCCAGAGTGGAGGAAAAAGAGGGATCCTCAGGCTCGAGCACATCTTCATAGTCGCCCTTTGGTTCCTCATCTGGCTCATGTCTGTCCATTTCCCCAACATCCTCATAGTCATTCTCTGGTTCAGGCTCGGGCTCAGGCTCAGGTGCTTCTTCATACACTGGCTCTTCCTCCATCTGGAAGCCTTCTGGAGTCCTGGGGGGCAGAGCTGGGGGCTCCTCGTTGTCCTGAGAAGAGACAGTGTGAAGCAGGGTGACATCTGTTCACCAGGAGCTGCCTCTCCAAAATCTCCCAATGGAGGACTGCTAAGACCCCACCCATCCCCAGGCTTCCATTCTACCCTCCATCCTTGCATCCTTCTAACAGTCTCTCCTAGGGAACACAATCTTTCATCCCTCTTCATTCATCAACCTCCCACACCCATCCACTCAAAGCACCTACCAAAAGATGATAGAAGGGAAGCAGAAAGCAAGTCAGAATCCTTGGAAGACCAAGAAAACATTGAAGCAAAAGCAAAAGCAAAAAAAAAAAAAGGTGAAAGATGACAGCTAGGATGACTAAATATCCTAGTCTTCCCAGGACTGGGTGATTTCCCAGAATATAGGACTTTCCGTGCTAAGACCAGGATAGTCCCAGACAAACCAGGATCATTGATCATCCTGTACAGTCCACCTACTAGGACATGAGGAGATGGGGAAGGAGCAGAGAATCTTTGGGGCTCTGCTTACCTCTGGGGGATTCTGCCTTGGGGGCTGGGTAGGCACTGGTTGTTCCCTACTGGTTCTCACAGGCCCACGCTCTGATGACAGACAGCTCCCTGCTGGAGGCCAGGCCTGTGGAGGATGAAGCAACTTTCCAGTGAGCAAGAAACTTCCATCTTCTCTCTTGTACTGACCTGGAATACCCCTTCCTACCTCTGCCAGTTCAAATCATCCATTCCTCAAGATGGGCTCCAACCTGAAATGACAGCTCCTTCCTCTTGTTGTTGCAGCAGTAATTGACTGCACTGGCTGGTGACCTATCTTCTGTTGTACTATGTAAATCTTGGTTTTTTTCAGCTAACATTCTCATATGTATATATGAAGCTTAATTACACAATCAGATTGAAATCTTCCTGAAGACAGGGATAGCAACTGTAGACTTTGCCTAACACAGGGGAGGCCTGTGCTTTATTTTCTAAGAATACAGACCCCTTAGGCTCTTGTCTGGGCAAGGAATCCTTGACGTGGATCCCGAAGGGCCAAACACTTACCTCTGAGGAGATTTTCTTGGGCAGTGGGGCTGACACCACCGGCTCTTCCATAGTGGCCACTGGTGGCTGAGCCTCATGGCTCATCTTTACCAAGGCCTTTCTCTCCTGTTGCTGCCTGGCTTTCTGTTGTGCCTTCTCCTCTTCCTCCTGCTTCCTCTTTTCCTCAGCCATGGATTCAAATTTTGCCTTCAGCCCACGGGCGCCACTGGAAGCTGCAGACACAGGCAAGAAAAATTAGGGTTGTCTTGGGTTGGAGGTAGGGGAGTGGCACTGGAATGAAGAAGAGGAACCAGTTAAATATCCAAAGAAGAGCAGGTAGAGAGGGGACTCATGGAAAGGGAGGTAAAGAGGTATCAATGAAGGAACAAGGGGGTTATAGGAGGATAAGGTAACCCTGATGCCTAGATTTCCATACAGCCAGGCCATGTGATCTCAGACTCTTGCCCTTTTTAAATCATAAGGCTTGTTCTCCTAACCTGCATCTTCTCTGTCCACATTTCTTAAAGCTGTATGCCCTCTGGCCACCATCTACCCTCTATCCCCCATCCAAAGCTCCTTTCCTTATGTGTTCTTCCCAAATGGCTCCCTCCCTTCCTCCCTCTGTTCTCTGCATACAGTTTCTTCACCAGTGTCACTCAGATATCCACTTAACCTAATTTTTTCTAGGAGAGCGAATCTGGGAATATGAGGGTAGGGGTCAAGTCTACCTCAGCTAACCTAGGTAGGTAAAGGCTTGGAATAGGTAGTCTAAGAAGAAAAAAGAATGAGAAGGGAGAAGACGTTGAAGAGCACAGAGAAAGGGAATTAAAACTTACCAGCCTCTATGGGTGTTGTCTTCTTATAAGCTGTGGTTGGGGCCTCCATTTCATTGAAACCAACAGCGCTCTGCAGGTAAGAGAACAGTATAGGTAGTGGTGGGGACAGGGAAGGGAGTGGTAATAATCCAGAAGGCAGTAGTCGTGATTGGGTCACTATAGGAGGTCTCCCTAACCTTTTGATGCTTATAGTTAGACAGGGTATTCAAATAGTGTTGTTTTGTGGCAGAGAGAGGGGTAAAGAAGTTCTAGACTGGTGGGATTAGCTCTCCTTTTAAAAAGCTCAGTGTTCCTGGAATCTCACATCTCTAAGTCCAGTTGCCTGGAATGCAGGAGGGTCTCAGGCCAGTACATGAAGAGGTGTAGGGGACGACTGAATGGAGTGGGAAGAAATTATTGATTGAGTTAATCAATGCCAAGCAATCAATGAAATTTCGAATATCTTTTCCTGGAGTTTTTCTGTTTCTCTGTCTCTCTGCCTCCCTCCACTCTCCTTAGTTAAAGCTCAGGCTTCTGGGACTTCCCTGGTGGTCCATTGGGTCAGACTCCATGCTCCCAGTGCAGCGGGCCAAGGTTCGATCCCTGGTTGGGGAACTAGATCCTGCACGCATGCCGCAACTAAGAGTCCGTGTGCCACAACTAAGACCCGGCACAGCCAAAATAAATAAATATTAAAAAAAAAATCTCAGGCTTCAGAAGACATGCCCTTTAGATGCTGAGGGCAGTCAATGGGGAGAGCAGGACACCAGGAGGACAGTGCAGGGCACCTAGCTTTGCCCATCCTTTTTCCAGCTTTGCCTCTCACTCTTCTCCATGTACTTCAGGGAACCATTCTCAAGACACTAGTGTTCTGGTGCTTTACCTTATCCACTCGGTCCTTTTGGATGCCATACTGACCACCAAAGCCCTTGGCATAATCTGCAGGATGGAAAGGTCTGAGAGTCATAAGAGGAGTTAAAATGCTAGAAATGTATGGGAAGAGGGAGTGGGAGCAGTGAGAAGGAAGACCAGAAGACAGGAATGAGGAAAAGAGAAAGATCAATGAGAAAGTGTGAAAATCAGATGATAGAGAGGCATGGGTGGGAAAAGATGAAAAAGGATGGGGAGAAAAACACTTGAGAGAGAATGGAGGGATGAGAGATGGGAAGAGAGAAACAAAAAGAAAGAAGTGACAGAAAAGGGGAAAATATACGGGAAGAAACAGGAAAAATTGAAGAGCGCCCCCCAGCCATCCCCTATGTGTCCCAGGGAAGAAGGCTTTCTCTCTGTGAAGCAGAGGGGCCTCTAAGACTCACAGCCAAATCACCCTCTTGTCATCACCCGGCCTGTCTATCTTCATCCCTTTCTCAGTGATCCCTTTTCTTTGGTCATCCTCCTCTGTCCTGCTCCTTAGCTTGCTGTTTTCCCCTCCACCCCTGTTGGTCTCCTCCCAGCTACCCCTATATACGTACACTTACTTTTCATCCCACCACTTCCTGCATACCTGCCCCTCATATTCTGGGTCCTCCATGTCAGCCTTCAGGGACAGAAGGAGGGCTCCATGTACCCTGTGACCTCCCTCCTCTCCAATCCCAACTTACCTCTTTGGGATTCGTGTTTCTCTGTCTCTCCCTTGTAGTCATATCCCAGAGCTGCCTTGTCCCGTTTGTCCTCCTCTATCCCATAACGGCCACCGAAGCCATGAGAGTAATCTATGGTGGAAGGAGCAGTCATGAGAGCTCACTCTCAGCCCACGGGGAAGTGCTGTGGAAGAGAAGAGTCAGGAGGGATGGGTGCAGGGTGATAGGGGCCCAGGAAGAGAGCGGGGCTTGAATACTGGGAAATGAAAGAGAAATGTTATTCTAAGCAACTTCTATAAGCTTTAAACAATGTTCACTCTTTTCCTCTCCTCCCTTACTTCCATTTCAAGATGAGAAGATCATTTGAATTTTCTCCCTTCTTCAAGGAAGGAGAAAGTATAGAGAGTATAGAGGAGAGACTTCCAGAAAAAAAGAGAGATGCATATGAAATATATGCCTTTCCCTAATCTTATATAAACACTTAGCAACGTCAGAAAAATAGAGCAATCTCTCTTTTTTTTCTTTTTTAAATAGTGAATCTCAAAAGAAAAGAAGAAAAAAATTCCCGGCTCCAGAAACAAACAGGTGAATCAAAACAGCTGACATGATGGTAATTATGAGCTGATATAGAAAACCCAACCTGTTTTAAGTCCCAAATTTAGTGCCTAAGGATTAGGATCTAGGGTCTGGGGTTCTACTTCCTATAAGAACAGGTGGCTGGAGAGCAGGTTCTGCCCACTCCTATAAAAGAATTCTAGAAAAAGCCTACTTACCTGTCCAGGGAAATAGTGAGAGGAACTGTAGGGTTCTTTTTAGCATTTAGAGAAGGAAGTTTTACCTATGAGACTTGGAAACTCCAAGCCTACACCTGAAGGTGTGGGATACAAATATCCAGTTTCATGCTACTTATATCATACAGAAATTCTAAGCTGAGAAATTAATTGAATACTGATGTAGGAAAATATATACCGCAGAAACAGTAAGCATCAGAAGGATGGCATGAATATGAGACAAAATGGACCCCAAGACAAAATGCATTATAAAAGGTAAGAGAGACATAACTCAATGATAAGAGTGCAACTTGTCATTCATCAGGAATATATATGCTGGTATAAACCTATTATCAGAATCAAAACTCATGAAGCAAAGCAGAAAGCAAAATAGACAAATCTATGATCATAGTTGAAAATTTTAACACTCTTTTCTCATTATTAGTAGAAAATTTCAACAAAAAGAATCTAAAATTATAGAAGGCCCAAATAACATTATCAAGACCTAAGTGACATTTACAGAATATTGCACCCCCAAACTGCATAATACACATTTTTTTCCATGCACATATAACATTCACCAAGATAGACCACATGCTTGTCCTTATAAAAAGTTTCAATACATTTCAAAAGATTGGAACATGAGATAACATATCCTCTGATCACAATAGAATTAAATTAGAAGTTAATAACAATAAAATTAGAAAATTTCCCCACTACCTAGAAAATAAGCAACACACTTCTAAATGACTCATGGGTCAGAGAAGAAATGAAAGGGAAAATTAGAAAATGTTTTGAACTGAATGAAAATTAAAATATGCATGACTGTGGAATGTAGCAAAAACAGTGTTTAGAGGGAAATATATAGTTTTAAAAGCCCATACAGTAAACAAAGGTTTAAAATCAATTATCTAAGTTTTTACCTTAAGAAGCTACAGAAAGAACAAACTAAACCCACATTAAAATGAAAGGAAAAATAATGAAGATAAGAGCAGAATTCAATAAAATTTTAAAAACAAGTAAATAATAGAGAAAATGAGCAAAGCCAAAAGATACTTCTTTGAAATTAATAAAAAATAATACTGATGAATCTCTAGCAAAAATAATTAAAAAGAGAAAAAACACAAATTAACAATATCAGAAGTAAAAGTGAACATATCACTATAGATCTTACAGAGGTTAAAAAGAAAATAAGGGAATACTATAAATGAAGTTATGCCAATATATTTGAAAATATAGATAAAAATGGAAACATTCCTTGAAGAGCACACTATACCATAACTTAAGAAAGACTGAATAGACCTGTATCTATTTAAGAAATTGAATTCATAACAGAAAACAAAAATCATAAAGAAAACATGGTCTATTACTATTAAAACCCCTAGAACTCAGACAGAAATAAAGGCATAGTTTCTCTGATGGGAAACTTCTCAACCCAGGGCACATAAAACTCTCATAAAACAAATATCCCTTTCCCCCACTGAAATAAATTTGCAAACAAAAATTACAAACCATCAAAAAAATAAATAACCATGAGGGAAAACAGATTAACTGAACAGAAGAATTAGCACCCTCAAGAACTGCAAATAATATAACAATGTGAAAGAAATTATAAAATGAATACTTTAAAAATAATTAAAGAGTTAAAGAAGGGTGAAAAACATAAGGAAAGCAATAGGGCATTATGGAAAAGGAATCAGCAGATTTTCTATAGAATCAAAGGGAACTTGCACAAATGAAAATACATGAAATAAAGTTAAAAATTTAGTGGACAACTTAAATGATAATTAAATACAGCTGAAGGGAGAGTTACAGAACTTAACAAAGATCCAAGGGAATTACCCAGAATACAACACAGGGAGATGAAGAGATGGAGATAGACAAGAGAAATTAAGAGACATCAAGAACACAACTTATCAAAATTTTTGGATGCAGTGAAAGCAGTGCATAAGGAAAAGCAATGCATATATTAGAAAAGAAAAAAGACCTAAAATCAACAATTTAAGTGTCCACCTTAGGAAACCGGAAAAAGAAGAACAAATTAAATACAAAGTAAGCAGAAAAAATAAATAAGAATTGGAGCAAAAAAAATCAATGGAATTAAAAACAAGAAGCCTATAGAGAAAATCAAGGAAACCTAAAGCTGGTTCTTTGAAAAGATCAATAAAATAGATAAGCCTCTAGTCAGACTAACAAAGAAAAAAAGAGAGAACATAAATTACTATAATATCAGAAATGAAAGAGGCTATATTACAACAGATTCCAAGGAAATTAAAAGGTAATAAAATAATACTATGAACAACTTTATTCCCATAAATTTGATGACCAAGATGAAATGGACCAGTTCCTTGAAAAGACACAACTGCCAAAACTTACACAAAAAGAAACAGATGACCTGAAAGGCCTATATCTACTAAAGAAATTGAATCAATAATTAATAATCTTCCAAAACAGGAAGCACCAGGCCCACATGTGTTCACTGGTGAATTCCACCAAATATTTAAGGAAGAAATTATACCAGTCCTCTGCACACTCTTTCAGATGATAAAAGCACAGGGAATACTTCACAACTGTTCTATAAGGTCAGCATTACTCTAATACTCAGACCAGACAAAGACACTACAATAAAAGAAAACTAGAGACCAGTATTTCTCATGAACACAGATTCAAAAATCCTCAACAACATATTAACAAATCGAATCCAAGCAATGTATAAAAATAATTATCTACCATGACCAAGTGGGATTCATCCTAAGTATGCAATGATGGTTCAACATTTGAAAATAAATTAGCATAATCCATCACATCAACGAGAAAAAAAGAAAAATCACATGATCATATCAATAGATGCAGAAAAAGCATTTGACAAAATCCAACACAATTCACAATAAAAATTCTCAGTAAACTAGAAATAGAGGGGAAATTTTTCAACTTGATAAAGACTATCCACAAAAACTCTACAGCTAGTATCATACTTAATGGTGATAAACTTAAAGCCTTCCCACTAAGATCAGGTACAAGGCAACTATGGCCTGTCTCATCACTCCTTTTCAACATTGTACTTGAAGTCTTTGCTAATGCAATAATGCAAGAAAAAAAGTATGTAGACTAGAAAAGAAGATACACAACTGTCTTTGTTCACAGATGACATGACTGTCTATGTAGAAAATCCAAAAGAATTGACAAATTCTTGAAACTAATAAGCAATTATGGCAAGGTTGCAGGATACAAGGTTAATATACAACAGTCAATTGCTTTCCTATATACAAGCAACAAATAAGTGGATTTTGAAATTAAAAATACAGTATCATTTACATTACTACCCCAACAAAGAAATGCTTAGGTATAAACTTAAAATATGTATAAGATCTATATGAGGAAAACTATGAAATTCTGATGAACAAAATCAAAGAAAACTAAGTAAATGGAGAGATATTCCATGTTCATAGATAGGAAGTCTCAATGTTGTCAAGATGTCAGTTCTTCCCAACTTGGTCCATAAACTCAGTGCAACCCCAATCAAAACCCCACCAAGTTATTTTTTGGATCAACAGTTTCTAAAGTTTATATGAAGAAGCAAAAGACCCAGAATAGCCAACACAATATTGAAGGAGAACAAAGTTAGAAGACTGACACTACCAGACTTTAAGACTCACTATGAAGCTAAAGTAATGAAGACAGTGTGGTAGAGGTGAAAAAATAGACAAATAAATCAGTGGAACAGAACAGAGAGCCCAGAAATAGACCTCCATAATTATAGTTAACTGATGCTTGCCAAAGGAGCAAAGGTAACACGATGAAGACAAGATAGTCTTTTCAACAAATGGTGCTGGAACAAGTGGACATCCACAGATTAAAAAAACAATGAATCTAGACACATGCATTACAAAAATTCTCTTTTCACAAAAATTAAATCAAAATGGATCATAGACCTAAATGTAAAATGCAAAACTATAAAACTCCTAGAAGATAATATAGGAGAAAACCTAGATGACCTTAGGTATGGTGATGCCTTTTTAGATACAACACCAAAGACACAACACATGACAGAAATAATTGATAAGCTGGATTTCACTAAAATTTTAAAAACTTTTGCTCTGTGAAAGACAATGTTAAGCAAATGAGAAGACAAGCCTTACACTGGGAGAAAATCTTTGCAAAAG
The DNA here is from genome assembly GCF_963455315.2 of Globicephala melas. Taxonomy (NCBI): domain Eukaryota; kingdom Metazoa; phylum Chordata; class Mammalia; order Artiodactyla; family Delphinidae; genus Globicephala; species Globicephala melas. The sequence goes on from NC_083317.1 coordinate 67,022,513, forward strand.
ACACATGTCATAAAGGACTGTTACCCTAAATATACAAAGAATTCTTAAAACTCAACAATAACAAAACAAGCAACCCAACTTTTTAAATAGGTCAAATATATTAATAGATGCCTTGCCAAAGAAGATATACAGATAGCAAATAAGCATATGAAAAGATGCTCTACATCATATATCATCAGGGAAATGCAAATTAAAACAATACTATAACACTACACACCAATTAGAATGGCCAAAATCCAGACTACTCACAACACCAAATGCTGGTGAGGATGTGGAGCAACAGGAACTGTCATACATTGTTGGTGGGAATGCAAAATGGTGCAGCCACTTTGAGTGACAGTTTGGCAGTTTCTTACAAAACTTAACATACTCTTACCATAGGATCCAGCAATTGCACTCCTTAGTATTTACCCAAAGGAGCTGAAAATGTAGGTCCACACAAAAACCTGCATACAGATGTTTATAGCAGCTTTATTCATAATCGCCCAAACTTGGAAGCAACCACTATGTTCTTCAGTAGGTGAGTGGATAAATAAACTGGGGTACATCAAGACAAAGGAATAATATTCAGCAAAAAAAAAAATGAGTTATCAAGCTACGAAAAGACATGGAGGAAACTTAAATGCATATTACTAAATGAAAGAAGCCAATCTGGAAAGGCTACATGGTATATGATTCCAACCATAAAATATTCTGTAAAAGGCAAAACTATAGAGACAAAAAAAAATCAGTGGTTGCTGAGGGATGAGGGAGATGAATAGGCAGAGCACGGAGGATTTTTAGGACACTGAAAATACTTTGTATGACAGTATAATGATGGATATATGTCAGTATACTTTTGTCCAAACCCATAGAAAGCACAACACCAAGAGCGAACCCTAAAGTAAACTGTGGACTTTGGCTGACTTTGATGTGTTAGTGTAGAATCATCCTTGGTAAGAAAAAAAAAAGAAAGAAAGAAAAATACACACACACACACCATTCTGGTCAGTGATGTTGATAATGGGGGAGGCTATGCATGTATGGGTGCAGGACTGTAACTTCCTCTCAATTTTGTCCTAAATCTAAAAAGTTCTGAAAACATAAAGTCTTTTTTAAAAGAGAGAGAGAGATGGAGAATTAAAAGTTCTAATATACATCTGAGTTCCAGAAGAAAGAATAAAAGAGAAGAGAGGAGAGACACTACCTAAAGAGAAAATGCCCGAGAACTTTTCATGTTGAAAGTTAATTCTCAGGTTGAAGAGGAGCAATAAGTCTCATGTAGAATAATAAAAATAGATCAACACCTAGATATAGCCTGATGATATTTCAGAACATCAGAAACAAAAAGAAAAATTTTCATGAGACAAAACAAAAACAGAGAGACAAGACATGTTACGTACAAAGGAATGATGATCAGACTAACCCAAGAGAAATGCCATAGATGATGGAATAATATCTTCACCACGATGAAGGGAAAATAACAATGAAGAATGGAGCAAAATAAATTTTTTTTTCAGACAAAGCCTGGGAGTTCTCTCATAGACTCTCACTGAAAGAATTATCAAAGGATATACTCTAGCAAGAAGGAATAGAAGAAGTAAGGAGGAAACAATGAAATATTATAAACAATGATGAGCTAGTAAACTGGTAAATATGTTGGTCAATTTAAATAAGCCTTCACCTAGTAATAATAATGATTAATTTTTGTGGCGTTTAAAAACAAACACATGTAATCGATATACTAAACAATTGTTCAGTTGGTACAAAGACTGTAGAATGTAGAAGAAATGTAATTAAATTATTCTTCATTTCCTGTGTTACTCAGGAAGAAATAGTGATTAATTTAAAACTTAAGCCACAGATGCACATTAAAACTTAGGAATAACTTCCTAAAATAAAGGAGTATAATATCCTATTTTTGATCCATTAGAGGGGAAATGGGACTAAAGAAAACTTGACCAAGCTCATAGAAAGCAATATAGGAGAAAAAAAGAAGCAAGTACATGCTTGGATTTAAAAATAAAATAAAATAGCAGGGAACTGGGCCATGGAACTAAAGGGAGTTGACGATGGCTGTTGGTAGTTGAAGTCTGGGTAGGCAGGTTGCTAAGGCTGAAATGCAGGGTCCTTGCCTTTCTGAGATGCGTGTTTTTCCACTTCTCCTTTGTAATCAAAGCCAACAGCTGACTACAGAGAAAAGGAGAGAGAATTGATTAGAGTCAGAGATGAACATTTTCTCCCGCTCTCACTTACCCTTACACCTATAGCTCAGCCCAGGGGTTAGTTATAGGGGCTCAGAGCTGAGTATGGGGGTTCAATGTAGAAACAGACAGTACCCTGACAGGCTGGTGTAAAGGCAGTGTGCTACAAACCAATGACCATGGGCCCTGGACACAGATAGCTCTAGATCCAAACCCCAACCCCACCTTTCCTATTTGTAGTTGTGTAACTTTAGGTATGTCCTTTAATATTACTAAGGCTCAGCCTCTTTTTTTAGTTTTGTTTTTCTTTTGGCCATACGGAGGCATGTGGGATCTTAGTTTCCTGACCAGGGATGGAACCCGTGCCCCCCTGCAGTGGAAGTGCAGAGTCTTAACCACTGGACTGCCAGGGAAGTCCCCCTTGGGCCCTTTAAATATGAAATGAAAATAGGTATACCTGCCTTATTAACCTCAACTGTAAAATGATTCCAACTTATTTGGGATATTGTGAGGACTAAATGGGGCAAGATACATAAAGTGTGGGCACTCAGTAAATTAGTGTTTTTCTTCCTAAGTCTCATGAAACTAAAATGAGATAATAGCTAGAAAACTGCCTTTTAAACTATAAAGCAGCACTGTGCACATGTAAGAGATATCATCCTATACTGACTGATTATACTGTGCCTCTTCTCTTTCCTTACACAACAGTGGAAACGCAGAGATGTAGATTTTGGTGGGATGAGAGGCAACCAGGAGAATCTGGATCCTAGCTGCTTTGGGACAGGATATATTGGTAAATATCTAACCTAGCTATGTCCCCATATGGCTCAGTAATAGGTCCCTAAGCAAGTCTAGATTTTGCATTTTAAAAGTTATTAGTATGGGACTTCCCTGGTGGTGCAGTGGTTAAGAATCCGCCTGCCAATGCGGGGGACACAGGTTTGAGCCCTGGTCCGGGAAGATCCCACATGCTACGGAGCAACTAAGCCCGTGGGACACAACTACTGAGCCTGTGCTCTAGGGCCCAAGAACCACAACTACTGAGCCCTCGTGCCACAGCTACTGAAGACCACACGCCTAGAGCCCATGCTCTGCAACAAGAGAAGCCACTGCATGAGAAGCCCATGCACCACAACAAAGAGTAGGCCCCGCTCGCCACAACTAGAGAAAGCCCGTGGGCAGCAATGAAGACCCAATGCAGCCAAAAATAAATAAGTAAAATAAATAAATTTATTTTTAAAAAAGTTATTAGTATGTATTGTTTCTTGATTTACAAGACACACTGATTGTTAAGGTGATTCGGTTTGTGGCTGGTGAGGCAGGAATTGAAAGAAAGAACAGTGAAAGATTAGGCAAAGGCAGTAGGGGAGCCAAGAAGGAAGAGAAACTGCACCCTGATTAGAGACCATTACGTGCTCCATATTCCATTACTGCTTTTAAAAATTATCCTGTGTGCTTTTACTTTACCTTACAGTATGCTTTGAACTTTTCTGGGTTTTTTTACCCCTACAATTCAAATAACACTCTAACACTTAGCTTTAAGGATTCAGGCCTACTTATTAACAGCTGCAGGTTAAACAAACAAACAAACAAACAAAATCTCAGCTAGCTGTGAAGGAAATGTCCCCTCTGTGTGCTGCTGCAGGGCAGAGACACTACTCTGCCCCATAAAGAATGAGCTCAAAGAATCTGATCTACTAAGGTGTGAAAATGAGAACATGAATGAGTTATCAATCGTACTCTCCGGACCACTCTATCATCTGTAATCATGCTGTCCTTTTTCTCTTTCTCTCTTTAAAACTATCACTACTTTTTGTACAAAGGAGTCTTTAAAACACCTGGACTTCAAGGAGTTAGTACTAAGTCCTGTGAAAAGTAACCTTCACCTTCTAAAAACATTGTAACCTTAATTAGTTGTTTTACTTGATTATTTGCTACCATTGTAATAATATTTCAGCTGATATGTCTGTTTTCCTGAAAGGCATAAATATTTATAAGGCTTTCATATTAGACCAAAGGAGGAATTTTGGAATTTCCTCTTCTCCCTTCATGCGTACAGGTATGATAAAACCAATGGCTTAACATAGCACAGGGAGATCAGCTCGGTGCTTTGTGACCACCTAGAGGGGTGGGATAGGGAGCGTGGGAGGGAGACGCAAGAGGGAGGGGATATGGGGATATATGGTATAGCTGATTCACTTTGTTATACAGCAGAAACTAACACACCACCGTAAAGCAATTATACCCCAAAAAAGATGTTTAAAAAATAAACAAATAAATAAAATAAAATGCAGGGGGAAAACAATAAAACAATGGCTTAGGGATTCCTTATTCAGAGTTTGGGAGTCTTTGTCTCTTTTAAATTAACACCTTTCAGGTCAGCATGTGGCCTCCAACAGCGGCACCAAAGAACTTGCTGAAGGGGGTGTGGGAGCCATCCTCATGATGGACCCTCCGTGAGGCCACTGTCCCATCTTTCCACAGGAGAAGCACAGACCTACATTCAAGGTGATTGTTGGTAAGTCCCACATGATCTGAGTTGGGTGGCACAGGGAGAGAGTTGTCACTTACCTTGTCTGCCCTGTCCTTCTCCACTCCGTATTTGCCCCCAAAGCCTCTGGCAGCATCAGTCTGGGAAGAGTGCTTCTCCACCTCAGCAACATACTCATGGCCCACAGCACTCTGAAAAAAATCAAGATCGGAATGAGTGAGAAGATAAAAATGACCATGAAAAAATAAAATGATCAGAGATAGGATGGGATGTAAGAATACAAGAAATTCCACTCTAGGTCACACAGATAATCTCTGACGGAGTGCCAAGGAACGTGTGATGGGAGAGCAAGATGACTTTTTCTGGAACCTTGCACATCCTGACTCTTCTTTAATACCACTAGGAACCCATCATTTAGGAAACTCCCATAGGATGGGTTGGGAACCAGAAGGATAGAGACTACATAGACAGGGAAGTGTTTAAACCACTGCTTAAAAAGAGGGTGAAACACGGGCTTTGTGCATCAAAATAGAAATAAGGGTAGTTACTGGGGAGACACCTAAGGGGACTGACTAGATGCCATAGCCCGGATTGAATATTTAACACAGCCAGGTGCTTTTGTTCTGGACCTTTGTTCCTACACAACCATCAAAGTTCAGAAGTGCAGCCTGGGCCCTAATATTAACAGTGATTGACTCTTTATACCAAAGGGGGCTGGTAGACAACACCGTGAGTAGTCCAAGATGGCATATAATTTAACTGTTTTTTATTCCCCTCCACTTTTTTCTCCATCTACCATTTTCTACTTGGTTTTGAAAGGTATGTCTCTTTTAATATTTGGATATGGATGCTTTAATAATCTTGGAATTGAATAATACTTCAAACCAAATAGTGATACCTTGCAGAGTCTCAACTAAGAAGAAATTAGAAAGTTTCTTCTTCCTCCTGAATTTCCGATTCCATGCTGGGATAAATATTAATACAGAGATGGATGTGAAACACTGCCCTATATGAGTTCCTGGGAGCTCATTTTGCAGTGTTTTTGGGTCTGTGTAGGTCAACTTTGTTTGCTGAATTCAGGAATGAATGACTGCTTATCTATTTTACTCTTTCCTAGGAATTCTGTGGGAGAATACAAGGCCTACTTTGCACTTTACACAATGACAGAAGGGTGAACTAACAGCTTTCATTAAATTGCTTTTTCTCCTTGGAGATTAACTCTTTTTTCTTATAGGAATATATCTCTATCTTTTTTTAAAATTTATTTATTTTTTATTTATTTATTTTTGGCTGCATTGGGTCTTCGTTGCTGCGTTCGGGCTTTCTCTAGTTGCGTCAAACGGGGGCTACTCTTTGTTGTGGTGTGCCAGCTTCTCATTGCAGTGGCTTCTCTTGTTGCAGAGCATGGGCTCTAGGTGCGTGGGCTTCAGTAGTTGTGGCACATGGGCTCAGTAGTTGTGGCTCTTGGGCTCAAGAGTGCAGGCTCAGTAGTTGTGGCCCATGGGCTTAGTTGCTCCACAGCATGTGGGATCTTCCCCGACCAGGATCAAACCTGTGTCCCCTGCATTGGCAGGCGGATTCTTAACCACTGCACCACTAGGGAAGTCCTATATCTTTATCTTTGAGGTTAGGAAACTCAATGGAAAAATACAATTCAACATACAGGCTTTCTTTTTATCATACTTTCATAGTATCTAATGGATAAAGGAAAAATAATAATATATTTGAGGACATCTAATAGATAAATTCACATAAATATTTTTCACGTCTATGTGCAAATCATATTAAGTGATGTATAAAATATGTACAAAAAGAACACTAAATATACAGTAAAGAAACCAGTAAGAGACACATCCATTTAAAAGCAGTAAGTGATTTTAAAACATATTTTCCCCTTCTCTATGTGTGTCTCCTTAGTCTAGGAGTTACAGTGTGGCTGGGTCTACATACACTAGGCCAGCCCTTCTAAATTCTTGGCTCCCATTTTCCGTCATCTATATTTTATGTGTTGAAATCAGGGGGCAAATGACACAAATAATATGTGGACATTCTCTTTTAAAACCCAAATGAATATTTTACTTTTGAATAAGTTTTAAACCATAAAACCAACAAACGAATCAATTCACTTATTTATTTTTTTAAAGCAAATATCCCCCTTTCAACTCACCTTGTCCATTCGGTCTCTTTCCACCCCAAACCGACCTCCGTAGCCGTGGGATGCTTTGGGCCCTGATTCCATCTCCTTCTTCTTGAGAACATCATGCTCCTCTGACACTTTGTTCCTCAGCTGGTGAATGCTGGAAGTAACCACATCACAGAGACTCGTCTAGCACAGAGATGTCAACAAACCCTCCTTCACAGAAAAATTGAAATCTTGCAGCGTGTTCTGTTCATTTTTAGCAATAGCCCCCAAAGTGTACCTGTGCTGGGTCTGGGAGTAGGAGGTTAGTGTGGTCTGCATATACAGCCTGATATAAACTCTCCATAAGCCAATAGTATTTCTTCTAGTCTGTTATTTTGCTCACTAAATAACCTTCTGATATTTAGTCTCATGTTCCTAAATATTAGAGGACAGTGTTACCTATATTCTAGCAACCGAAAAGTTATTTTCCTCTCTGAATGGATTTATCGTTTAACAGTTCGGTACTCTACCTCAAGAAGCACAAAGATATTCATGCACCCTTTACCCACACATTCTAGTCCTAGAAGTCTACCCCAAGGAAATAGTTTTAAATATGGCAAAGTTTAATGTCTAATGATATTCACTGAAACATTGTATTTAATAGCAAGAACCAAGAAACAATTTATATGGAAAAAATGGGGAATAGTTAAGTAAATTGCAATATTACTTTTCAATGGCACATGAGGAAGTCATTAAAAACGATGATTACGAAAAATGCAGCATTGGGAAATTTATCTATACATTAAGTATTCTGTGTCTCTTCTTGTCAAAAATGAATGCCCTTCACACTGCCCATATATCTGCTAATTCCTGAGAGAACTAAAAACTAAAAAGGGCTCACTAATAAAATTCACTCTCATCACTAATTGTTGCAAAACTTTAAGGCTCAAATAACCTTGATTTGGGACACTTCTGTCCTTAAGAGAACATAACACCAAAAGGAGGCATTCTCTTTCTTACTTCACTTTCATCTCTACCATGTGGGTAGAGAATACCTCTCTGTATTTGTTTGGGCTGAGGATAAGAAGTGACAGCTCAGCACCAGCACCAACACCAGTACCAATAAGTGACAATCAGGACTGATACTTGGACACATATAAGGACCACTGGGGATTCTTAGAAATATTTGGGCAAGAGAACCCTAAATAAAAAATTTGACTTCCTGCAGCAAGAAATGGACGTTTAAGGAACTGAGATATAGTGATGTTCCTGGGACTGCGCTAGCTCAGAAAAACCAGATATATTGCTTACAGGTAGAATGGCCATCTCACATCAGAAAGTCTCCTCTTTCGTGGAAGAATAGATCCATCTTGTGGCCTTGTAGTATAAGCCCAACAGAGGTCTTTTTAAAAAGCCTTCTCAGCTTTAGTCAAAGTTAATTTTAGAAAACTGGCTTTGAGCCAGATGAAATTAAGCTAACAGCTGGAAGAACCCTCTGTTCCTGTGCCTGCTCTAAACCCTCTGGCAGCAGTGAAGGCAGAGATCCTGTGTTGCTATTTCAACAGCATCAACACTTTAGAACTGTCAGTGTCAGAAAAGTTATTGGTTCCAAGAACAGGTAAATGACCAATATTTCCCAACCAAAGTGTTCAGATGAAGAATGAAGAAAATGGGACTAAACATTACTTTCAAATGGGAAAAATTAGCAAAGTTTTAATAAATCCAATTACTGTTACATGGATCATAACTGTATTATAGTTGAAACAAGTTTTTAAAAGGGATTAGAAAATGAGATTCAGGAATATCCACCTAATAGAGGACAATGAGGTTAGTCAGAGAATCATGACAATAGATAATATAATTTGAATGAAAATGTTGGGGCCAACAAAGACCAACTTCTTACCAAATTCATCAGAATATAGCTAAGGCACTATAAATGTGTTAGTTATATTATTCCTTTATTAAATAAATATTAAACTTTTTTGAGTGTGAGGCACCATTAGGCTCTGGCAATACAAAGATAATTAATGTATGAAAATAGTGATCAGGTGGAAATACAGAAAGGAAAAAAAAATTGTAATTCAATGTCCTAATTGGCATACCTAAGAAACTTTTAACACATTAACTCTCAGATGTCTATTTTAAGGCTTAAAATACCTTGGAATTGATGAAGCAATACAGTTTATAGAAACCAAGTGACACCCAGGACCTCAAAGATGAGCTAAGAGAAGGAAGAGCTTTTTTTGTTTTTATTACAAAAGTAAAAACACAAAAGTGAGTGACAGACTGTAAGATTTTATTCACAAACAGTATGATCATAGTTGTAGAAAATCCTAAAGAATCTACATAAATGTGCTACTAGAACTATTAGGTATATTTAGCAAGGTCCCAGGAGACAAGATCACTATTAAAAGCAATTTTATTTCTACATACTAGTCACAGACATTTCTGAAAAAATTAAAGAAGACCTAAATAAATGGAGACATATCCCATGTTCATGGATTGGAAAACTCAAGACTATTAAGATATGAGTTCTCTCTAAAATGATCTATAGATTCAGTGCAATCCCATTCAAAACACCAACAGGCATTTTTGCAGGAATTGACTAGCTAATTCTAAAATGTATGTCATACAGAGTGAAGTAAGTCAGAAAGAGAAAGACAAATACCGTATGCTAACACATATATATGGAATTTAAGAAAAAAAAATGTTATGAAGAACCTAGGGGTAAGATAGGAATAAAGACACAGACCTACTAGAGAATGGACTTGAAGATATGGGGAGGGGGAAGGGTAAGCTGTAACAAAGCGAGAGAGAAGCATGGACATAGATACACTACCAAACGTAAGGTAGATAGCTAGTGGGAAGCAGCCGCATAGCACAGGGAGATCAGCTCAGTGCTTTGTGATCGCCTGGAGGGGTGGGATAGCGAGGGTGGGAGAGAGGGAGACGCAAGAGGGAAGAGATATGGGAACATATGTATATGTATAACTGATTCACTTTGTTATAAAACAGAAACTAACGCACCATTGTAAAGCAATTATACTCCAATAAAGATGTTAAAAATAAAATAAAATAAAATGTATGTGGAAATGTAAAGTCCTAGGATGGTAAAAAGTGTTTTTTTTTTTTTTTCAAAGGAGAGCAAAGGAGAAGGACTACCTGATTTCATGACTGCAATAAAAAGTGCAGTACAATAAAGCTACAACAACCAGTGCAGTATAGTGTGGGTCAGAGCAGACATATAAATCAATAAAATAGTCTAGAAATAGACCCTCATGTATATGGTCAAAGATGCCAGGTAAGTCAGTGGGGAAAGATTAGTCTTTTAACGATGTTGGAATAATGAGATATCCTTATGGAAATAAAATGAACCTCAATCTTTACCTCACACTGTATGCAAAAGCAAATTTGAAATAGATCATAGACTTAAATGTAAAAGCTAAAACTATAAATCTTTTAGAACAAAACATAGGAAAAATCTTCACAGTTTGAGGTAGGCAAAAATTTCTTAGACACATAAAGCACTAACCATAAAAAATTTTGATAAATTAGACGTCATCAGAATTAATATCTTCTGGTCTTCAATAGAAGCCATTAATAAAATGAAAAGGCAAGTTACAGTCTGGAAGAAAATATTTGTAAAACACATATGTCACGAAAGACTTTTATCCAGAATATATAAAGAACTCTTAAAACTCAATAAGAATACAAAGATCCCACTTTAAAAGTGAGGAAGAGATTTGAATAGACACTTCAGAATGAAGATAAATGAAGATATATGAATGGCACAAGAAAAGATGCTCAATAAAATTAGTCAGCAGAAAAATACAAATTGAAATCCCCACACACTTACAAAAATAGTTAAAATTAAAAATATTAATAATAACAAGTATAGACAAAGATGTGGAGCAATTGAAACCCATACATTATTTGTAGGAGTGAAAAAACGTTTCTTTCAGAAAACAGTTTACTGGTTTCTTAAAAAGTTAAAACACACTTTTTATATGATTCAGGAATTCTACTACATTTAGGTGTTTCCCAAGAGAAGTAAAAATATATGTTAACAAAGTGACTTGGATCAAAATGTTCATGACAGCTTTATTTGTAATAGTCCCAAATTGTCAACAACCCAAATGTCCATCAACAGGCTAATAAACCAAACTCTGGTATATCTGTACAATGCAAAATTACTTGACATTAAAAAGGAACAAAAGACTGATATACACAAGACCATGAATAGATCTCAAAAATATTATGCTTAGTGAAAGAAGACAGACACAAAAGAATACCTTCTATATTATTCCACGTACATGAAATTCTAGGATAGGCAAAACTAATCTGTAGTGACAAGAAGCAGATCAGTGTTTACATCCAGCCAGGGGTGGGGAGGGGTATATCGACTGTAAAGAGGCACATGGGGGCTTCTCTGGTGGTGCAGGGGACACGGGTTCGTGCCCCGGTCCGGGAAGATCCCACATACTGCGGAGCGGCTAGGCCCGTGAGCCATGGCCGCTGAGCCTGCACGTCTGGAGCCTGTGCTCCGCAACGGGAGAGGCCACAACAGTAAGAGGCCCGCGTACCGAACAAAAAAAAAAAAAAAAAAAAAAAAAGAGGCACATGGGCACAAGTGAGCAAAAGTGGGGAGAAGAAGATGGAGAAAATGCAAGAGCCCTTGAAAACCTGGCAGCTCCTGGAAGCACTAGGCTGCTTGGAGCTGCCTGGCCCAGGACTTCTCTACACAATAGATGAAGGATGGATAGGATCATTTGAACTATTCACCAAATTACCAAACCATTCCCCAAACTAAATATATTTTAGGCAGACTTAAAAAAGAAAGATCATGGTGTAGAGGATGGTAGTGAGATTAATGAGAACCACAATCACTTCCTTTTCCTGCTTTGAGTCATTTGAGCTCTGCAGCTACTGTTCTCCTGTTCAACTTCCCCTCCTTTCCAAGGACTTTAGTGATTCCCATCTGACGTTAAAGGTTTTCCTAGCCCACACTAGCCAGAAAGAATCCCAGAGTATTGGAGGTTTACTATTGGAAGGTCCTGTAGAGGTCTTTTTGATCCCAATGGCAAGACTGGGAATCAGAGAGGGAAGTGACCTGTCCAGGATCACCTGGTTAGTTACTAGCAGAGACTGAGCTTTTATACCTCAGTAGCCTGGGTAAACGGGAGGGGAGTGGGTTTTTGTGTAAATGTCTCCACCACTTATTCTATCAGATATAGATTCAGTTAGGCTAATAAGGAAACACCCAGGGTCACCACATTTTACAACTCTAGCGGTCACCAGTCAGAGTAATATATATACTGGACTGTGTAACACAACAGTCCAGGTAAACGCCACTTAGGAAGAATGAAGATCGCCATCTGTTTACATGTTTACTTTTAGGTTTTTAGGAAGAAAATCTGATTCAACTAATCTATATTAACAGGAAAGAGAAATAACATTATTGAGCTGCTAAGTGGTGCTAAGTACTGCACTAGATTTTGCTATATGCTAGTTCATTGAATTCTAACCATACACCTGCCAGGTAGCTATTATTATCCTCATTTGATAAATAAATAAGCTGAGTTTCAGAGAGGCTATATGTCTAACTCACATTGCTATTAATGGTAAAGCTGTGAATTGAATCTGAATCTATCTGATATCCAAACTCCAGCTCTTTCCATAAGATCATGGCAGGGATTTAGGAGTCTTCTTTAAAATGTTCTACTCCTACTCTGTATAAGACAGGCACTGGGAGGGGAAAGGTACAAGGAGAGTTTGTATGCTTATCTTAACAGTTTTCAGGATACTAGGACTGAGCGGCCTTTTCTCAGAAAAGGAAAGACGTCTTACTTTGGGTAGGATTGATGAGCCTACAGAGGAGCATCAAAGAAGCTTCCTGCATGACCCAATTCCATGTTTTTGCTTTCCAACTGCTTCCAGAATTGCCTACTTTCTTTAAATATGATATTCATTACAGTTACTTGAAATAAATCATTTATGTCTGATTAAACAACACTGTGGAGTACTGAATATTATCAAATTGTATAAACATGTGCCAGGTTTTCATAGTGTGTTTCTTGTGCAATGTGATAATCCACTGACACTTTTTAAAATCTAGAAGAAAATGAGGTAAAAACACTGCTGTTTGTGGGGGAGGGGAGTTAAAATGGAGCTTAAAAAAGATTAATTTTGCCTATTTATTTACTTTTAAATTTTGCTCCTGTTATACTGTTTATTGCGTCTATTGGACATTCTGACACTATCCAAAGCAAACAGCCCTGGTTAGATGATCCCGAATAATCCATGGATTATTAAAGAAGAGAGAATCTCTCAATCCTAATACACAACATATCCCACAGAAACCCCTGGATTTGTCTGTGAGTAACTTCCTTCTCTGTTATGGTATCAGAGTTTATTGTTTGTTTTGCTTTTTTTTTTTTCTGGTAAAATATTGGGTTATAATCTTTAAGATCCCTATACATCAACAGGTTTTCCAAGTGTCATATTTCTTCATATTACCATTCATGGCTTCCTACTTCTATTAAGTAGCCAAACACAAATTTTTATTTTAAAAGGCAATTAGACCAGGTATGGGACCTGATATTGTCCTTGTTTTACAGCATTTATTCTGAGTTCTTTATCTTGACATTTTACTGAATCCCCCTTGGCCCATCAGAAGTCACCCTACAATCCAGACACACATTTACATTTATGTGAATAGATAGATAGTAAATGATACAAGCTCAGCACTTCCCTCTCTGAATTCCTCATGCCTTACTGACGGAAGAGAAACAGTTATAATAACAGGCACAGTTGGGGAAATATCAGAGTGGTTAGAAATAAAAGACAGATAATAGGGTTGGGGGGATAAGAGGAGAGACATGAAACAAATACACAATGACACCCAAAGGGACACATGGGGACAGACTGAAGGAAAAGCAAAGACACACAGACAGGAATTTCCCTCTTTCCTTCCCTCCTCGCCTTCTCCTGAGTCTCCAAGGTTTCCTTGGGTTCTTCCCATACCTCTTTCCCTCCTCCCAGTCCTTTTGGTACCTACTTGATGTGCTCTGTGCGTCCAGACCCCTCAATGGTCTTGGCTCCCCACCGTTGTTCCTTCTCAGAGATGTCATTCTACAAAAGACAACACTCAGCAATAAGTGATGGCAAGAAATGTGCCAGGCTGCGAGAGGCCACACAGCTGACACACATAACCCCCACGTCCCCTGCATTAGCTGCTTCCGGCACTCAGGGACTTTACTCAGACTCCTCTCTGTGCTTATCCCACCCAGGCCCCCATGTTAAAATTAAGCTGGTGAGCTCTGAAACCTCCCTTTCTACTCTGCATCCCTCAAACTTTCTTCTTTAGGTCTCCTACAACTTCCGAATTCCCCCAAATTATACATGTTCAGCTCAAATCCTGGCTCACACGCCAAAGGACACCCAGTTAACCTGTTCCCTCAGCATAGCCTGCCATAGCCTGTCAATCACAATGTCAAACTCCTTCGCACCCGTCTCCTTCCATCCTCAGCACAGGCTATCATGCAGGCCCCACTCATGACAGCAAACTGTCCTGCCAGGCAGTCCCACCATGAGGGCTATCCCAGTCCCAGACTTTTTCTAAGCCCCCTCAAGGGTTACAGAGTGGCCCACATGCCTGCCCACTGCCCTTCATTGTCCAAGGAAAGTTATTTCCACACTCACCACAAAGTCAGGGTCTGTGTCCCAATCATCACCCTGGGTCTCCACGGAAACAGATACATCATGACCTACTACAGACTTCCACATCTGAGGGTGACAGAAAATGGGAATGATTAGGTGAAAAAATCAAGAAGAGGGAAAACAAGAACGCTGAAGTCAATGATATAGCAGCCAAAGTTTCATGCTATTTTTTTCTTAGAAGAAAATAGAATCTGAGGCAAAGCAGATGGAAGTTTTAGGAAAGCACTTTTTCTCAGTTAGAGGAAGGGGGATGTGGATTTATTTAAGACAAACTAATGTGGCCTGGGCTCATTAGTCTGGACTGAAGTCATCATGAATGTAGGTAATACTAAATAACCTGGGTGTCAAATGGCTGAGATCCTTCACTTGTGTCAAGAGGCCAGCCAGCTAGTGGCTTGAAGAGGTAATCAATGAGGATTGCTAGAACATCCCTGGAATTACAGCAACATTTCACTCAGGTATCTACATATAACTTCTTTCATAGTTCTTGAGATATATATTTGTCCAGCTCTTGATAATGTGAACATCTACACTCCTCTACAACCTGCTAAACGCCGTTGAGAATTTTTCCAACCTCCACTCAATACTGGCCACTGCACAGCTGTGTGTCAGTAGGGGCACTCAGCTGAAATTCCTCAACTGAACAATGCATGGGGAAGCATTATTTGCTGAGAATAATTCATTTATTGTTCAATTTTTAAAAACAGTTTAATTATACTTTGAAAGTAGATAACTGGTTCAAAAAAGAGCATGTAATAAGCCCCTTGTTTTGAACATTAAGAATTATTTGACTTTTATTAACTAAATAAATGTTAGAGAAATATTTAGAGAACACTGCTTTGAGGGGGTGCCAAATTGTTATTCCACTAGGGCATCCCCAGTGTTTCTGCTGGCCCTGCCAGTCCTGTGTGAGGAGCTGCACAGGTGCTCTGCATCTGTGGGATCCTGGATCTTGGTGTGGAGAGGAAACAACAGACAATGCCCATCTGTTCTGGTGCTGAGACTTCTTGACCCTGGTACCACTGGCTGGCTGGCAACTCCCTGCCCACCCTTCCCTGCTCAGACTCCTTCCCCACACTGTTTACTGTCTTTTAAACAAGCCCATCTTAAAACCACTCCTAAGACCCTCCAGTCTCTCCAGAGGTGCTCAGATTCTCCAATTCTCCTTTCCACTTGAAAACTCCATCCTTCTCCAGCTCTTTGAAAAACCCCTTGGAAACCAGTCCAAGGGAAATCTGGGGGTAGATTGGTTAACAAGATGCAAAGAGGACACTGGGGAAGTACGGACCGAGTCAGCTGCACTGTGCGATGAGTCACTGCCAAGAGCAGCTCTGCCTTCCCCTGTGGGGCAACAGTAATGCATGGTGGGGGGCACATTGATAAGACCTATGGTCCTGGCTCCTGGGCTGCTCTGCAACAAAAGTTCACACAGAAAACTGGAAAAGAGAAGTTTCTGAAATATTCATGAGCAATAAGGAAGCAGTGAGGACCGATAGTCCTGTCCTCTTTCTTGCTGTTCCTCCCAGGTCTCAGGTTGACTCTCCCATAAGCCTACCATCCTCATGTATTTTTGAAACAGAGGGAAGGGTTTCTGACACAGAGACAATTTAGTATGCTTGAGCTACTGGCCGGAAATACGGAAGCCAAGAGGTACTATTTAGAGGTGGGAGACCAGAGAATAAGTCGGTGAGGCCTGGTGGCCAGGATATCAGGCACAATCGAGGGCCTCTTCTTAAGGCTGCCTGAGTAAAGTACACGGACAGAGAGTCAGATCATCCAGCTCTGTGGGAATATGGGTTAGGGAGTCAAAGTAGAGAGGGTATGTACTTATTTGCCAGGTACCAGGTTAGGCAATTTACAAATATTAACTTAAATAATTTGGTAAATCACTGAACTTCTCTGATACTGTTTCTCCCAAGGGAAAATAAATGGAGAGGTTAACCTCGCTAATTCATCAAGTCCCCTCCATTTCTGACATTCTGGGATCCTGTGACCCTACAATCAGAGAAACTAGCCCTAATCGAACCGCCACACCTTCATCTGGCACTTGGTTCTCAGCACTGGTGTACATTAGCTACCACTACTTCCTGATCTGTTGCAATGTCTCCTGCGGGTTTTGTCTCTCTGCTAGACCATAAGCTCTCCAGGGGCAGAGACTGTCTCATCTCCAGTGGTCCTCCTCCCAGCTCAGTGCCTAGGACCATCGGGCCTTAGAGAGGATTGTAGATTGTGGGCAGAAACCAGGGGTCCTGGGTGGCTGCTGGATCGCGTTCCCTGGGCTCCAGCATCTCCCTTCTGCTTCCATCCCCAGATGCTTGTTATCCACAAGACCTCACACCCAGGCCGGCCTTCTGGCCATGAAAGGTTAGCAGCTTACTAGCAGGGACTTCACAGCTCAGCAAGGACGAAAAGTCAGGCAGAGTCCTCTCACTTCAACTCTTGTCCTATGCTCCCCAACTTTCCCACTGCCCGGAGTACCCACCTTTAACCGCGCAAGCGTTTGCTCTAGGCTCTCGGCTCCTCAGGTAGACACTCGGCTCCTCTCTAGCTCCTGCCACTTCAGAGCAAGAAACTCTGAGCTGCTGCTTCAGTTCCGTATTCAGGTTTTCTGTCATTTCCTGCTACCCTGTCTTCACAGCTACTTCCTGAAGTTTGAGTCAGTTCCTTCTGCTGAGGCATTGAAATAAATAAGGATTAAATGCTCTGTGCTTACTCTTTTGCAAGGCTTTGAGGGTTCCAGAGGTCATAAAAAAGTGCTGCTCTTACTCTCAGAGTCTATAATCTGGTCAGGGGAGCAAAACGTTCAACTAGAAAGCACATAGAAGAATGCTGTACAACACTATTTGTGTCCCAAATAGGTGGGCAATTGTATCTGTTTATATTGAAGAAATTTAGAGTATTTGGTATGGGCTGAAGGAATCAAGAAAGGTTTAATGGAAAAAATGATTTTTATGTGGTTTTGAAAGATAAGATTTAAAAAGAAAGTCACTTCCACATTACGCACAGTACTAAAAACTGGGGTTTGCATACAGTAGATGTTCAAATAAACATTGATCAATCAAATGATGGAAGGGCATAACTCATAGGGGAAAGGCAAGACATGGAGGGAGGAAAGTTCAGAGATTGTTAAGGGGGCAGTGAGGAGTGTGAGCTAATTCAGAAAGATTTGGTCCCAGGTAGTAGGAAGAAGTCTGAAAAAGCTAAGTGGTACCAGATGATGAAAGGTCTTTGTGGTATTCTGTTATTACTGTTCTGTAAGATTTGCTGCCCCTCCCTTCCCTCTTGAAGTCAGACTTGCTCAGGTGACTTTGTTTTGACCAGTGAAATGTAAGAAGTGAAACATCAAGTGAGACTCGAAGTGAGACTTCAAGACCAGCTCAAGCTTTGCTATGCTCCTGTGTCCACTGCTTACCAAGTGTGAATGAAAAAAATGTTGCCTATCATTATCAGTAAATAAAGGATGCTGCAGCTATCAAGCCACGGGTGATGCCTGAGGGGACTCAGGATGGGAAAGAACAGGACACTGGCCCTAGATAGCTAAGGTGCATATCAATGAGCCCAGACTCTTACCTCCTCCCATACACAGAAAATTAACTTGAGATATCTGTTTTTCTTTCATTAACAGTAATCTTTTGAAGTTCCGACTATCTGGTCTTTGCAAAAACTCCTATATATCCTGGCTCCTCCCTTACCTCTTCAGAGCAGTCCCTCAGAGCATCTGAGAGGCTGCATCCTGGGTTTAAGTCCTCAGTTTTGTCTGCCAAATAAAACATAATTCTCAACTTTTAGGTTGTGCATTTTTTTCGCAGTAGACACAAGGCAACCTGCAACTCTCCAGAGTGGCTCCTCTGGCAGCCTAGGTCCCTGAGTGAGAGGGTCCCCAACTAAGAATGACAATACAAGTAGAGCTCCATCCATTGTGTGAGGGACTTGGAGTCTTTGACTAAAAAATAATCCTAAAAACTAATTACTGTTTTAGCTACTGAGAATTTGGGGGTGTTTGTTACTGTATCTGACCAAGCCTCTCCTAATCTTGATTGACATGGAGTCCTGACCTCATTTGCTCAGTTGTGGGCTCCCCAATGGATTCAAACAGATAATGGATGAAATTTGTCCAAGATACAGAGGAGGGGATTTCTGCATTAGGAACGTAAGACTTTAGTCACTTCCAAATCTAAGGATTCTACGCCTAGCATGGAGATCAACTGATTATTTCTCCTACTTCATAACCTATTTATTATGGCAGCACCAAAATTATTTTAAGGAAGAGTAAATTTGTAGAAGGAAAAAAAATCTTTTAGAACATTTTGAGTCCTAATTTTGGGTCAAAAATAGAAATGATCAGACCAGATATTGTGACACACCATCCAGATACAGATGTTTAGAGAAATCATAGAATTTAATCATAGATGACAAGAAAGCCCATCTTGGATAACAAGACGTGATACATACATACAATCGAATACTACTCAGCCATAAAAAAGAATGAAGTAATGCCATTTGCAGCAACATGGATGGACATAGAGATTATCATACTAAGTGAAGTAAGTGAGAAAGAGAAAGCCAAATACCATATGATATCACTTATATGTGGAATCTAAAATATGACACAAATGAACTTATCTACGAAACAGAGACAGACTCACAGACATAAAGGCCAGACTTGTGACTGCCAAGGGGGTGGGGGGGGAGAGGGATGGGAGTTTGGGATTAGAAGATACAAACTATTATATAAAGAATGGATAAACAAAAAGTTCCTACTGTATAGCAGAGAACTATATTCAATATCTCGTGATAAACCACAATGGAAAAGAATATGAAAAATATGTATAACTGAATCACTTAGCTGTACAGCAGAAATTAACACAACATTGTAAATCAACTACACTTCAATAAAATTAAATTAAAAAACAATCAAGGGCTTCCCTGGTGGCGTAGTGGTTGAGAGTCCACCTGCCAATGCAGGGGACACAAGTTCGTGCCCCGGTCCGGGAAGATCCCACATGCCGCGGAGCGGCTGGGTCCGTGAGCCATGGCCGCTGAGCCTGCGCGTCTGGAGCCTGTGCTCCGCAACGGGAGGGCCCAGAACAGTGAGAGGCCCGCGTACCGCAAAAACAAACAAACAAACAATCAAGTGCACCTCTCCTTAGCAAATGTCCCAAGTTCACTCTTTTGTGGTTTTTTTTGGCCGCAACGTGTGGCATGTGGGATCTTAGTTTCCTGACCAGGGATCGAACCCGTGCCCCCTGCATTGGGAACACAAGTCTTAACAGCTGGACTGCCAGGGAAGTCCCCCAAGTTCACTCTTGATGAGAGGCAGTGAGACAATAGCAAGCATGGGCCTTAAAGCCAGATAGACGTGGTTCAATTTACTTATTGTACCTTGAGAAAGTGAGCTAGCGTTTCTCAAGCAGTGACTTGATGTAAACACATCATAATGCCCATCCTGCTTTTCCCCTATGAGACTTCCCTTCCCGCACTCCTACCCAGAGGGATCCCTAGGGACAAAATGTTTTCAATATGCACCAGACAGTTCTCCCAGGCCCAGGCAAAAACCTGCATGAATCTCATGCCCTAAGGCCCAGCTTGTTTGGTTCAGTATTAGGATGGAATTTCCTCACTCTGCTTCACCACCCTGGGGTCTAGCAGCTAAGGCTAGAAGGACACAAGCAGCCGGACGCTGGCCAGTGAGAATGAAGCCTGGATATGCAGAGCTTTCTACTCCTATGGTAATTCCTGGCTACTCCATCCCTACTTCCTCTATGTACCTTCCTCTCCTCAGCATGCACACACATATATGTAAGCACCTGTGTATACATGCATTTACACGCCACCACAGTATTTCATTCTGAAAATAATTTTATTATTTTACAGTTGTTCAGGAAAGTTCCTGGGTTGCTGTGACCATGATTTGGCCACCACAGAACAAAGGATTAGAGCGGATCAGTCCGTCCACCAGTTTTCTCTCCTCTCTGGGTGGTGAGAGCAGGCAGGGAACATGTGCAAAATGAGAAAATAACCAACGGGTAAGGGTTGGAGAAAGGAGAGCTGGGGAATAGGCACAAACGGAATTCAAACCCGGCTGTCATTCTCAGGCTTGGATTTAAATATTTTGTCTTCTCTATAATCTCCCTCCATTTTCCTCAGCTCTCTGTTACCGCAGAAGGCAGATGACGACGCAATGAGAAACTGGAATAACTGTCACTAACAGCAAAGCAGTTTCGTACTTCAAGCAGCTAGGAGTGGTTGTCACAGCAGTCAGACCTCCCTGGCTGGGAGTCAGTGCCTCACCTAGGACTGGTTCCTAGGGTACTGTCTTAGGGTCCACATTCGAGGCTTATTCAGATAACACACAAATGACAAAAATTGAATCCCACTGTCCATAGCCAGTTCCTCTTGCCTTTCAGTGAAAGGAAAGGCACAGGCCACTTATTACCTTAGTACACATGTGATGAAGGGATAAGTAGTGGGATCCTCACCTTATAGTCCAGGACCATGACTCTCACTCCACTTATGCCTGAACAGCCAGGGAAAGCGATGCCGTCCTCCCCTGTGATCCAACAGCTAAAACCCCTGGGGAGTTCTTCTATTCTGGCTCTATTTTGCCAGAGACCTAATTAGATATCCTATGAGATAATGTTCCCCAGAACATTCCCCCTGCCATTGTTTATGGCAGGTTCACCTTCCCTCTGAAGCAGGACAAAATATAAGGTACATGAGACAAAGAAAGTATCAATCAAAATGATATTGGACTTTTGATTATTAGGTTTATTGGAACCGTCCCCCTGGCTGAAAGACATTCCTCAGCATCTTTCATAGGACCATAAAAGATCAGGGCCCTACAAAATCTGAACAAATATTGGGCTCAATAACCAACTGTGGGGCCTCCTCAGATTTTGCAGAAGAGTCAGGTCCTGGACAGTAGAAGAAAGCAGACTCACTGGTCCCTGCAGCTCTAACCTGTGCTCATATCCACCTCTTTTTGCAGGCACTTTCTGTGGAGAGTTGGAGAGAGGACCTGTAAGTGGGAAGATTGTTCCATTGGAATTGATGGTTTTGATGCTAGAGGTGAGGGAATTCCAAGTTCTGAGGGGAGTGATCCAAAAGGTGAGAACTAGGTTTATAGATGGCCTGTGAAACATAGAACAAGTAGGACATGAACCATCAGAAAGTAGATGGCTGCCAGCAGTGGCACCCGTGTCCGGGAATGACAGAGCGAACGCAGGACCCGCTTCCATCCAGCACCACTCCGGGTCTGAAAGGAAAATTTGAAAGTCAGAGAGTTTTGCCCTATAGAGATCTGTCCCTTTCCCTTCTCCAACCACTGTAGAAAAGAGGTAACCTGAGAGAAAGCCCCTCGGGGCCAACGACTTGGCAGCTTCCACTAGTTTCTTCCAACCTTCCATATCCTTCCAGTCTCAGGCCCACATTCCTCCTCCTTGACCCCTTGCCCTCAACACAGCCAGCCCTGTCTGAGAGTACAGTACCCTCTCTTTATCCTTCTCCCTTCTTACCCTTCGACAACTGTTGCTTGTAAGATCTATTAACAGTGCCTGCTCCTGGGAGCCACAGGAGCCAATGATAGGAGACCGGGCAGAGTCCCATTCGCCATGCTCCAACCTGTGTTGAGAAAAAAAAGAGGCATTGGTCCACGGCATGAGAGGCTGATGGCCTTCTTGTCATGTGATGCAGGGTAAGGGACTTGCAGCAAGGGCTGCTCCCACGGCCCCACCCCCATGCAAGGAGTGTAAGGGCAGACAGATTTCTTTCAGCAGCAGTAGAGATGGTAATAATTACCAGGAATTGACTGCCTACTGTGGATCAGATGCTGGATCACATGCTTTACATACATCTAATCCTCAGGTTTGAGGTTGGTGCTATTATCTTCAAAGTAAGGCTTAAGGAGGTAAAAGTACTTTTCCACGGTGGCACAGCTAGTGAGATGTAGAGCTAGAATTCAAAACCCAGGTGTGTCTCTAAACCTCTGCTACACCATACCTGACTCAGAGAAGCTCATTAATTTTTTTCCCATTTATTAAAAGCTAATAGGCAAAAGCATCCAAGAAAGATTTTTGTGGGGTTCTTACAATTAAACTGAACTGGCAGCCTCTACTGCTTTCTGCTTCATTTTTTGCTTATTTGCTTATTTATTTAATACTGGAACTTCTCCATTTAGTGAAGAAGCTGCCTTTATCCACTCAATGGTTTCTCACAAAAATGAGAAATGTATCAAGGGGCTGTGAGTAAACATAGTGCACACTTGATCAAGCATTTGCCTAGAGGGATGCACGTTTTAATCGTGGTGGGGAGGATGGAACTCTACTCCTGATGTTTCCTCCATGTGAAGGTATGTCCATTAGCCTAAAACTCCTGGACTTTCTTGGCAGGGCCCACACTTTTCTCCAGGAGAGAAGGAACACTTTAATCTGATTTGTGAGCCTGGAAAGAGAAACTGAACATGCCCAGCCTAGCTCCATCCTGCCTGTTCTCCTCATGAGAGCCAGGCTGGCTGAACAGGACCCCTTCTGTGTCTGTTCCTCCATAAGATAAGCTTTTCAGGGGCAGCCTTGATGCGGACAGAATGGTCTGGTACCGTGTAGGTCAGTCTGTCACCTTCTGCAGGCTAGGGTGAGGAAGGAGGAGATGTTTATAAGTATTGGTGAGCTGCTTTTAAATGGCAAGTCTGCTGAGTTCCACAAGCACTGCAGAGTGCGTATGAGGTGCTAACACGACAACGGCAGCGCCAGGCCTGGGAGGCAGCGCTTGATTAGCTGCCTCAATTTCCATTCTGCATCAGGGCCAAAGAGGGAATTGCGGAGGGGCTGAGCTTGGATTAACGTGGCTTGTCTTGATCCTACCCTCACTACAGCACCCATCTGTAGTGAGAATTAGAATTAGATCCTAATTATTCCCAAGTCTGGCCACTGAAATGCACATGAGTATGATCAGAAAGGGTCAGAAGTGAACAGAGGCTGTGTCCCTCAGCCCTTTACCGCCTGATCTGCTCCTCGGCCATGGAGAGGGCAGCCTCAGCAGCCACTTTTTGGTCACGTTCTTCTTCCAGCAGCTTCCTCAATTCATTCATCTCCTGTTTAGTGTTGCACAGCTGCTGCTGGGCTTCAGAAAAGCTTCAGGACAAAAGGAGAACAACAGCATCACTAGATGCAGGACATAGTTGCTGACACAAGGGATCCGGAGTCTTCAAAAGGTTATAAAGCATGAAAATTTATAGAAAACTGTACAAACACAAAGAATATTTTAAAAGCATACCTGTCAAGAGATGTAGGAAAATCTCTTAAAGCTGTAGGAAATGCTTTAAGAGATTTTAGGGACTGACTGAATAGCTTTCATTTGAACACCATAACATTAGTAAGGTGTGTGTGGGGCAAGGGCGTTGCTGTATAAACTATTCACACACAATTTGTTATTAGAATTGTCACTTTTAATCCTCACATTAATTCTGTGAGGCCAGTAAGATAAGAAGGCATAGTAAATCCATACAATGGACTCCTGTTCTAACTCGATGACCACCCAATTTCTGCAGACACAGCACACGCTCCGGGGTTGAGAACTCCTCCCCAACCTTAGCTGTGGCTCCCTCAGTTCTTCAGGATCACCCTTCCTGTGAGCTCCATTCTTTTCCTGGGGAGCTCCTGGAGCAACATCTATATTCAGTGGTCCCTAGAAGAAGAATAAGTTTAGTAATTCAGTGATGAAAGCAGTTAAGAAACTGTGCTTAGGCAAACTGAGAACTCACTTAGGCATTGGAGAGAAAGAGAAATGTGGAGAGGAATACCTCCGTTATCACTCTCTTTAGGTACAGATTTAGAAGTGAGAATCTTTTGTTCTAATAGATTAATCTCCTACATAAAACTCTTTATTAGATTTTCCTTCAGATTCTCATTCTTGAATCTCTCCTCTTAAGGGGCTTCCCTGGTGGCACAGTGGTTGAGAGTCCGCCTGCCGATGCAGGGGACACGGGTTCGTGCCCCGGTCCGGGAAGATCCCACATGCCGTGGAGCGGCTGGGCCCGTGAGCCATGGCCGCTGAGCCTGCGTGTCCGGAGCCTCTGCTCCGCAACGG
Source organism: Globicephala melas (assembly GCF_963455315.2). Lineage (NCBI taxonomy): Eukaryota > Metazoa > Chordata > Mammalia > Artiodactyla > Delphinidae > Globicephala > Globicephala melas. The sequence goes on from NC_083317.1 coordinate 67,047,111, forward strand.
AAGAGGCCACAGCAGTGAGAGACCCACGTACCCCCCCCCCCAAAAAAAAAAAAAAAGTTTAAAGGCTTACCACTGAAATCTGCTTTCTTCTAGTGGAGGTTCATGTACATTCCAGAAGCTACTCTGCTCCTTCCTTTATTCAACAACTCCTCCCCAACCCCTCCTCTTCCTTCCATGTCCTATTCACCTCCACTCTAACTCTCAGTCTCCTCCAACTTCAACAACCTCTCCTCTCCACTGCTGTCAACAGCTCTGCCTATTTTGTTTCTCAGGTCCAAATCTTCCTACAGCTGTCTTATTACTAAAAGCAAAAAGCCTTCCAAAAGCCTCAGTCATCACGTTTCCCACTCACTTTTTTTTTTTTTCCCACTCACTTTTTGATTTCTCTCTCACCACCTCTCTCATCTTTTTCCTTCTAATCCATTCACTCTTTTTAAAAACTAATTTATTTATTTATTTATTTTTGGCTGCGTTGGGTCTTTGTTGCTGCACGCGGGCTTTCTCCAGTTGTGGCGAGCAGGGGCTACTCTTCGTTGCAGTGCACGGGCTTCTCATTGTGGTGGCTGCCCTTGTTGCGGAGCACGGGGTCTAGGCGCGCAGGCTTCAGTGGTTGGGGCTTGCGGGCTCCAGAGCACAGGCTCAGTAGCTGTGGTGCACGGGCTTAGGTGTTCCGCAGTATGTGGGATCTTCCCGGACCAGGGCTCAAACCCGTGTCCTCTGCATTGGCAGGCGCATTCTTAACCACTGCGCCACCAGGGAAGCCCCTACCGTTCACTCTTTAGTTTTTCCTGGACCTTATTCCTCCTCTCCTCTCCTCTCACTGTCTCCATCACACCTAATGAATCCTCAGCCTGAAGACATCAACCTCTTCGATGCTGTGCTTTACGCTTTATCATCTGCACTCAATTTCCCAACACTCTTCCCAGCCTCTCACCTTCTCACTCACCGCTTGCAGCTCTTGAACCTGCTTCTCCAGAACCGCACAATGATTGAAAAGGTCGCTGTAGTGCTGCTGGTTCTCACGGAGACTCTGACTGGTGTCACAGAGCTGAATGGAAAGAGTATTTTTCTCTTCCAGCAGTTGAGAGAACTGAAATAGGAGAGAGGATGAGCACCAGCCCATAGGACTGTTTCACTAGTTTCACTACGAGCAGTGTGTAGGCAAACTGTCCTAAGTCTTAAGGATCAAATTTTTTTATGCAAGACCTTTCTTTCAATAATAGCAAAAATAGCACTGTGTTCCTCCAACATGAGAAAACTCAGAATTTTTCAACTGAGAAAGGAAAACAATTCTGGAAGAGTGGTAAAAACTTTACTTATGGTGCCTAGTACATTAACTGAATAACTAGGAGGCAGAAACCCAAAAGCAGTCTAACAGGATAGGCTAACCAAGGCCTGTAAAAGGAGAAAGGCAATAGCTTGGGTCCAAGTTGAGATTACTAATAAATGACTATAATCCTCAAAGCTCAATATGGCTGGAGACAGAGCTATCACCTAAAAATTCATACAATAATATTCCTGGGCAGATTCTTCAATGCTGTAGACAGTTACAAGCTACCGAGAAAGTAAAAATGATAACAGGTGGTAAGAGGGAGAAACAGAATAAATCCTACTATGCCTATGTATGTAAGAAACTATATTGGGAGCATCAACTCTCACAGGGGGAAGCATTTCAGTCACTCAAGTCAGGGCTCTCCTCTACTGCATGAGTAACAGGTAGTAATTCTGTCTTCCCTTGAATGTGTCCAGCAGCCCAAGCCATTTTTTACGTCAAAAACAGATATTTTTCTTTTTCATACTGAATAAAAAATTTACCTATTGTAGCTTCCACCCAATGACTTGAATTCGGTTTTCCTGGAACTATAATTCTAATTCCTCACTTGCAGGCTGTCAAATTTTAAGCTTTAGTTATGATTAACATCCAGATACATTAACAACCACAGAGATGTCTCTCTGAAGTACCTTTTTGTTGGATAATGTACATTATGTGAAAGGAAATTGGTGTACCTGGCTGCACATTCAGTCTTTTCTCAAGTATTCTCTTTTGTAAGTATTCTGGGTTAATGTTTGTGTAAAAAAGTTGAATCAACATTTACAGGAGAAAGGACAAACAGCTTTTTAGAGATACTCTGACTGGGAAGGACATTTAATGCATATGGAAAATTAGAACAAGAAATCCATGTGGTATAACAAAAATATTTGCATAGCCAGAATGAAAAACACAACAAATAACCTTACCTCTAAAGAGCAATTTTCAGTTTACAAAGCACTTTCAAAAGTATTATCTTATTTGAGAGAGTTAGAGGAAGAACCACTATCTTCACTTACAAATGACAAAAAAGAGATGAGTGGTGACTTGTCCAATGTTATGTGGCTAAAAGATGGCAGGCCAGGACTCAAGTATGGTTCTTGATTCCAAGTCTGGAGCGCTATCTGCTTTCTGATGGTGTCCCATCTGAGAATTCAGCAAGGGAACTTAAGTAGGTTGTAGGGTTTTTCAGGGGTGGGAACAGTTAGTAAAGGAAAGAATATAAATGTTTAAGAAGCAATACTAATTGGAAAACAAAGGTAGCTGGGTACAATGACAACTACTGGGTTCTGAGACAGGGAGTAATATGGTCCTCTCCTAATATAGAAGAAAGTCAACTTTCCTGGCCACAGTAAGCAGCCCAAACCATACCAAGAAAAACCAAACAAATAAATGAAAAAACAACCCCCCCCCCCAATCACTCAGTGTTGAAAAAATCCAACACATTTTTCTTGGAAGATCTAGAGGAGAAAGGGTAGACCAGTAAAACTCACTGGAAGCAAAAATTCCCATAACTTAAGAAGTCTAACTGCTTTTAAGCCACCCTCATACAAACCACCTTTTGTAATGTCTGCACTGTTCTGTCTAGGACAGACGTAGATCCCTGTAGTTTAGGGGTTGGCAAACTATGAGCCAGGGCCTACTGCTTTTTTTTTTTTTTTTGGCTGTGTTGGGTCTTCATTGCTGCGCATGGGCTTTCACTAGTTATGACGAGTAGGAGCTACTCTTAGTTGCACTGCAAGGGCTTCTCATTGTGGTGGCTTCTCTTGTTGAGGAGCACGGGCTCTAGGTGCACAGGCTTCCATAGTTGTGGAGCGTGGGCTTAGTAGTTGCGGCATGAGGGCTCTAGGGCATGCAGGCTTCAGTAGTCATGGCATTTGGGCTCAGTAGTTGTGGCTCGCAGGCTCTAGAGCACAGGCTCAGTAGTTGTGGTGCATGGGCTTAGTTGCGCTGCGGCATGCGGGATCTTCCCAGACCAGGGATCGAACCCGTGTCCCCTGCAATGGCAGGCGGATTCTTAACCACTGCACCACCAGGGAAGTCCCTGCCTTTTCTTTGTAAATAAGGTTTTATTGGAACATAACCACCCCATTTGTTTACGTGTCATCTGTGGTTGCTTCCGTGCTACAACTGCAGAGCTGAGTAGTTGTAACAGAAATGGTATGGCCTACAAACCCAAAATATTTACTGAGTCTTTAAGAAAAAGTTTGCTGACCTCTGCTCTAACTCATAAGCTACTGTATTTCACCATATCTATACTTGTAAAAACAGAATAGTAGGGAATAGAGACTACAGGATACCAATAATCATTCCCCTCATGTTTTTAAGTTTTAAGTTTCATGTTTTAAGTTTGCATTACATACAAATATCCAACAATGCTAGCAGAGATACATATAAAATCTGAGCATCCATGGGAAGAATTAGGGCAGTGGCTTGGAGAGGAGACATTCTATGCTGACAGCCCATCTACTACCATCCCATGCTAGGACCTAAGAAGCAGTCCTCCTAGCTAGCTGGGACCCATTTAGAGTGAGGCTTTAATATCACCAATTAGCTCCATGAGGGGTCACTGTGTATCCTCAATACCTAATGTATGGCCAGGCTCATAGAAGGCAGATAACAGTTATTTGTTTTTGATGAATGATGAATAAGTGAACAACCAATCCTAGGGATGGAGATGCCTCCTTACAGCTGATTTCTAAAGGAAGAACTCTTTCTCACCCAGAATGAAAGTGATCTAATGCAGTGTTTCTCATACTTTAAGTGGTATGTGAAGTATATCTCAATAAAGCTGTTAAAGAAAACATAACTTTGATAATGACCCAGAACACAGTATTTAAATATAAGTAACTGAAACTAAAGTTTCTCAAAACAAATTATATTCTTTATTACATATTACATAATACATAGTTTCAATCTCTTTTACTTGTTTTATAAAAAAAAAAACTATATGCACTATTTGTAATAGCTCAAAACTGAAAACCCCAAAAGTTCTTTAACAGCAGAATAGAGAAATTGTTATATGCCTACAATGTAATAAATACTACACAGCATGAGAACAGAAAAATCACAGTATACATAACAACATGGATGAATCTCACAAAATAAATGAAGCAAACAAAAGAGAAGATATGATCCATTTATACATAGTTCTAAGGTGGTGGTAGTGAATAGAAGACACAAGGGACTCCTGGGGTTCTGGTATGTTCTGATTTTTGATCTGGGTGCTGCTTATACAGGTGTCTTCACTTTCAGAAAATATACCATGATGCACTTGTGATTTGTGTGCTTTTCAGTGTTTTACTTCAGTAAAACATTTACATGAAAAATGTTTCAGTTGCTGTCCACGAAAATGACCTCATCATCTACTAATAGCCCTGAATTGCAGTTTAAAGTACTGTCCGGAAAAGACAAATGCCCAGAGTGATTCACAGTCTAATGTTCAGGAGGGCAAATATAACAAAGGTTGAGATGGAGTCTATTGAATAGTTTCTAGAAAGAGGAGGTGTTACAGAGCTATGAAGGGCAGAACTTTCTGGAAATAACTGACTAGGCTAGAAGAGGAACTGGGTAGGATCTGCTCTGGAGTCTCCCCACTGCCCCCCTAAAAACTCCCAGACAACCTCCCCAAAAAGGGTCTGCAATTTTACCAATTCATTTTGATCAACAAACCTACTTAAAAAAATGCAAATTTCTCTGCCAAAATTAATAGTGTTATCAGTCTCTGATACTTCAGTGTCAATTAGTTGAATTTAACAACATTTAGTAAGTACCTTCTACATAAACCAGGCACTGTGCTTTTCCATGTACATTATCATATTTACCTCAGTCTGACCTCCTCCTAACACATCAGGCAAATTACTTAATACCTCTGGGCCTTAGTTTCCTCATCTGTGATACAGCCTACTGATCTTTACCATTTTTGGATCACAGATCCCTTGGTGAATGCCTGAGTTCTTGTGATGAGAAATTTACACACACACACACACACACCATTCTGCATATATTTTTTGGATATTTATAGCCCTCCTCAAAGCTAATTTTTGGATTCCAGAGTCTCAATGATTACTTAAATCCCTTCCAGTGCTAACATACACTACCTAGCTGGCTTCCTCTGAAGAAGGCAGAACTAGAGGAGGTGCCACTAGAGAATACTTTGACTAGTCAGAGAGCAACAGGAGTATAATAATTCATAAGAGGGTGGTGGAAGGGAAGCAGATGAAGGAAGAAGCGAAGCCAGAGAATGGATGAGGGGAGAAGACAGAGATGTGAAGGCACCAAGAATAATCTTTTTTTATCTTACCTTGGCTTTTGCTCTAGGAACCATATGGCAAAGCAGCTCTTCCCTATAGAAAGAGGTCCTCTACTTCAGCATGCTTCCCTAGAGTGTCTAGAGTGGCAAGGCTGGGGTTTGGGAAAAAGCAAGCTGGCTTCTTTAATTCCGGAACATTAAATACACAATGAGGGAGCTTACAAATGGAGTGAAATGAAGAGCAGATCTCTCACCTCTGTCCCTGTTATCTAATCACACATGAAAATCCTCTTTCCTGAGACTTCCCTGTTACACACTATTGGGAAATACAGAGAAACTTGCTGGAGGATTTGTGGGGAGTTAACTCAATATTACTAACAAGTGATACAGATGGGGAGATGATGTTGGGGAGGAAGGCTCCCTTAAGGAGTTGGCTTTTTTATTCTTACTGAATGGGTTTCTCCAAATCGCTCCCAAGGACTCTCCAAGGGTGAGGAAAAGGAAATGGCCCTGTGTGCAGTGCTTTGGGGTAAGCAACCCAGGCTCTGAGAAGGGTAAAGCTTCTGTCCCCTAATACAGCTAGAGCCAGGCTTAACCAGATTCTACTTACCTTCTTGATTCTAGTCATGGAAACAAGAAATTGAACTCCAGCCTAGCAGGAAACACCTACCTTGCTGTTCAGTTGCTGAATTCTTAACTCCTTTTGGTGAATTTCCTTTAAGCTGTCACTGAGCTGAGTCCTAAGACGTTCTGTCTCATAAACTAGGTTTTGTGATCCATCTAGGGAAGCTGGTGTCTCTGGGGATGCCTGCCAGGATACAAACACTGATGAAATTCTCTCTTAACATTGTTCATGCTTAAATCCTTCCTTCCAGAAACCTGCCCACCTCATAGGAAGTCATCAGATGGTTTGCCTAATAGTGGCAGATGGGCACTTAGCTTGCAGGAAGCTGATGTTTCCTGGGTAGTGGTTACCTCTGAGTAGCAATCAGCGCTGAAATCACTCACCTGTCTTTGATACTGCATTTTGTGGGTCTCAGTCGGGGAGGAAGAAGATCTCAGTTCCCTCATAAGATTCTGCAGATGGCTGAGCTGCTGATCTTTATCTGCAATAGCCATAAGGTACTGCTCCTTCATCCTCCTCTCATGAATTTCCCAGGAACTCTTCTCCATCCTAGAAAACACATGAAATAGTCACAGGCAAAAATATACTTGTGAGACAAAGATGAATAATTGCATATTTAAAACAGTATTATGGGCTGTAGAGACGTAGTAAAGAAAATACATAACCAGAGAGAAATTTATGTTATAAACAGAACTATGCAGCAAGATGATGGAGTAGAACTTAAAAAAGAATTGCAACTGGCAGGATTGGGGAAGAAAAGCAGGCATTTGGTCTGAATCCTGAACAATGAGTCAGGCAGGTTTCCATAAAGGGAAAGGCATTCCAGGTTCAGGGAGCAAACAGAACAAAAGGCACAAGAATGAATATATATAGTGAGTTTTGGAATTGTTGTAGTAGTGTATAGAGTGGATAGGGCAGGAAATGAGGGTGGAGAGGAAAGAAGTCAGACCCTGTGGGGCACTGAACACCATGCTAAATAAAACTTACTCTAAGCAATGGGAAACCACTGTAATTCTTCAGAAAGGCGATGCCATGATGCAGTATACTATCAGGGTTATGAGAATGCAACTGTAGAGTCTGAAGGATCTGGGTTCAAATGCTGGCTCTATCATACACTAGGCATGAGACTCTGGGTAAAAGTAACAATCTCTCTGAGTCTCACTGGTAAAATGGAAATAAATGATCTATTCCTTAGGATTATTGTGAGGATTAAATGAGATACTTTATGTCATGTACCAAACACAGAGCCTGGCATATCACAATCACTCAACAAATATAAACTGCTGATATTTATTTATCCCCTGAATTTGACCAAGAGGGAAGCTTCTATTTGACCCCAGCTAATTTTCATAGTTCTATCAAAAACTGCCTCTCTGCCATATTCTTTAGTTCTACTTCTTTCTACACTATGATTGAAAAAAACCATTAGGATTGTAATCAAATTTCTGCAGCATCTGTTTACTTTGAATAGTACCCATGTCTCTAATTTTTCCTAAAAATATAAGATTTTATTTGAATTGCATCTGACTTTTTTGTTTCTCTCTAGAAGTAAGGTAAAATGGTCCTTTCTTTTCTAAAGGACATACACCAATTATGAAATAATCCTGCTATGTCAAGAGGTGACTTGGATTACAGTCAGATTTTTTTAAAAAGGCAGAGCTAAAACTTAGAAACTAAAATAAATTTTTATTACAAGGCCACTATATGGAAAAGGCACAGAAATTTTCTAAAACACTTTCTCCGATATTTGTCTGTGAAAAATGAGAGAGAATAAGAAAGGAGGAGTGTAAGACTGAGAATGTACAAGAAAGATCACAATTCTTCCATAAAGCTTTAAGCCGCCATTTTGTTTAGAAAGATGGACAAGTAGTTATGGTGTGGAGAGACCCTCAATGGAGAAGAGGCACTAAGGAACAAACCTGATTACTTAAGAGAACACAGCCATAAACGGGCTATACCTCACTTACCCCTTAAGTAAGAGAGCACAGGAACCAGAGCAGAATAAGCAAATCAGTAGCTACAAGTGGAAGAGAAATGTTACTGTATAAATCCAGGCTCTTCTCATAAGCCAAACCCAGTGCCATAGAAGTCTGAATGAGATGTTCCAGCTTTTTCATGTTTGAAAACCTCATTTCTCCCAAGTATTTCAAGAGCAAAAAACAGGGAATCTTAAAGATATTTGGCTAAAGAAACTGGTCCTAGAGTCAGTGAATCAAATCTGTGTCCTCATTTTCTTCTTCTAAAAGTGACGTTAAATGTCTTCCTTTCCTTCTCATAATTTACTCACATCCACTTGATATACAATTTTTCTTTTCTTCAAAACTTCTCAAATGTGGAAGGTAAAGAGAGAAAGGCTAAGAGAAAGGTGGAAAGGGAGAAAATGAGGGAGGAAAAAAATCAATAGGCCAGAAATCATTTTCTTTCTCCCTCTTTTTCTCTTCCCTTAAGGGTCAACTTTATAAGGAAAGTATCCTTTCAGAATGCCCTGTGAGGAAGTTTAAAGAGGAACAAGTGGCTGCAGAAAATAACCCTTTAGAGCCTTGCAGCCCTTCTTCCGTTTACACTAGCAACTGGACACAATATTTTTTTTAGTTCCAGGTGATCTGGAGATAATATGGGAGATGTCAAGGTGATGTTCCCATGTGCTCCCAATCACCTTTGGGGGGCCCTAAATTCAGTGGTCAACATTAATGTGCATCTGAGGGAAGATGATCTCTTGATGGTGAATTGAGATTCTAACAGAATAAGCTAGGGCAGCTATTCCCTGGCGGAAAAAAGGATGAGGTTAAAATGGAGCATCTTTCTTCTAGGGTTCAATTCCAGAAAGAAGAAACAGAAGCAATTTGTATTCCCAGAGAGCAAAAATTCAGTATTTTTACCTTCTCTGCAATCATCCTTTGATTAAAAAAATGTGCTCTTGTATTATCTGGGGAAGTTGCCAACTCCATGGAATAAGTTTAATATATTTTCACTTATAAAAAAGTCTGTAAAGATGTTGAATATGAAAATCTTTTGGACGTAATTTCACTCCATAAAATTTAAATGACCAAATTCTAAAAAGCATTTTGCTCTATAAACCTTGCTTAAGGTTTATTTTGAAATATCACGTTAGTAAAGTGCATGGCATCTAGGATCTGTGAAGGAACAAATCTCTTCTATCTACACATTAAGAGCTCTCTTAGGGATGTTACAATAATAATTTTACTATATTGATATCTGTCATCATGGTAGATAATGTAACCTGGATGGGACTCTAGATTCCACCTCATAATCTCTGTATTCACTTGCCTATGTTTGTCCTGTAGCAGCAGGTGAGACAAAGCAGGTGCTGCTTGATCAGCAGCACTTTCCAACATGGAGATTCCCCTTTTAGTATCAAACTCTGAAAGCTTTGGGTTTGATTTTACTAAGGTGGCATGTACCACCATCTTACACTAAACAGTAATAAAGTCCCAACAATGAGGCTGCAACAACAGGACCTGTTTTTATACACTGTTAAGCACTTATTCTTTACCTTTACTTTTCAGATCAAATCTGAAACAATGAATTAAAAAACCATCCAAAATTTGAGTTCCTATCATAATTTTTTTCCCTCTAGTAGAACATATAGCACTGTTAGTCATCTTTAAAGGAAAAGGGCTTGGATTTCTAGATCCAAACAAGATGGAGTAGATGCAGTTTTCCTTATTCCACCCACTAAGTATAGATTAAAAAAACCTTGGAAATTATATATAAAACCAAACATAAGACGACTGGAAAAGATGGAGAAGAAGGTAGAGAAGCTCAGGACTCTAGGACTTAAGGAATGACATGGTGGTGACTTCACTGGTTTTCCTTTTTGAATTCTACATATCCCAAACTGGGTGAGGGAGGATCCAACAACTTAGAACACGAATGAGTACCAAGAAAAGTTTGCTGTCTTTTGCCAAAGGCCCAGGAAGGGGAGGACTAGCAAGACAGAAACATTAATGACAATAACCACCCAACTGCAGCAGAACGCCATGGAAAGACTACAGTATCTCCCTACCGCCATTAACAAACTCCTAGTGAACAGATTAGTGTCATTCTTGCCTGGAGGTAACTAGGTGCACCTCACCCTCCATGCTAGGTGGTGTCAGAAGAGACCAAGTGGGGACTTCCCTGGTGGGCCAGTGGTTAAGATTCTGCGCTCCCAATGCAGGGGGCCTGGGTTCGATCCCTGGTCAGGGAACTAGATCCCACATGCTGCAACTAAGAGCTCGCATGCTACAACTAAAAGATCCCGCATGCTGCAACTAAGTATCCTGCATGCTGCAACTAAAGATTCCACATGCGGCAATAAAGATCCCTCATGCTGCAACTAAGAGCCAGTGCAGCCAAATAAATAAATATTAAAAAAAAGAAGAAGAAGAAGAAGAAGAGGCCAAGTGTGTACACTGGACTGTCCATCACTCTGGTAAAGAGGTGCCTCTCTCTAACCACCCTCACTCTCACCCTCGCTACGGTGTCATTGGAGACAACATGTGGAGACTGGACATCCACCTCCACCCATAACAGACTAAAAATGTTCCCCCCTGTTCCTGCAGAGGTAGTAACAGAAGACGCCAGAGGGAAGTTTGAACTGTGGGCACTAACCAGTGGTAACAGGTGCCCCTCCTCAATCACCCTCCTGCAGTGTCAGTGGAGATTAAGTGGGGAGCCTGGACTTTCACCACTGCCCAGTGACAATGAAGTGCTGCCCTCCACACCCCTGAGTGGTATCAATGGAACCCATGTGTGGAGCTTAGACTTCTACTCTCACCTAACAGTAATGAGGCACTGCTCCCTGCTAACTGCAGTCTCAGTGGAGTACTAAGTGGGGAGCCTGGACTTCCTCTGGCAGTATCAGGGCACTGCCTCCCACTAGGGGTTATCAATGAAGGCTGAGTAAGGAGCCCACTGGACTTCACCCTCCTCTAGCAGTAAAGTGGCAGTGTTCCCCTTCCCCTGCTGGCATGGTGTCAGTGGAAGCCTACCAAAGATTTAAGTAAGATTGAGTCTTAAAACTTATAGGACTCCAAAACGTCCAGGTTACAACTGAAAATCACTCATCATACTAAAAACCAGGGAAATCACAACTTGATTGAGAAAAGAAAATCAATAGATTACAACACCCGAGATGACAGAGATGTTGGAACTATATATATGGAATTATAGAAGTATTTTAAAGTGGCCATCATAGAAATGCTTCAACAAGCAACTACTAACACACTGGAAATAAATGAAAACAGAGAAAGCCTCAGCAAGATACAAAGACCTGAATGGAAATTTTAGAATGGAAAACTACAATAGCCAAAATAAAAAGCTAACTCAATGGACTCAATAGCAGATTGGAAGTGATGAAGGAAAAAGAAAAATTATCAGTGAACTTGAAGACAGACAATAAAAATTACTGAATTTGAATAAAGAGAAAAGTAATCAATAAATTGATTTCATCAAAATTAAAAAGACCTTCTCAATGGAAGGATGAAAAAAATAAACTGCAGACTGGAAGAAAATATTTGCAAGCCATGTATCTGACAAAAAAACCTGTGTCTGGGGACTTCTCTGGTGGTCCAGCAGTAACGAATCCACCTCCCAAAGCAGGAGGTGCGGATTTGATCCCTGGTCAGGGAACTAAGATCCCACATGCCGTGGGGCAACTAAGCCTGCCCACCACAACCACTGAGCTCGCGCACCTCAACTAGAGAGCCCGTGTGCCGCAAACTACAGAGCTCACATGCCCTGGAGCCTGCACGCCACAACTAGAGAGAGAAAAAAAGCAAACGAAAAAACCAAAAACCTGTATCTGGAATACATAAAGAACTCTCAAAACTCAACAGTAAAAATTAACAACCCACTTAGAAAATAGACAAAACACATGATCAAATATTTCATCAAAAAGGACCTATAGATAAGCATGTAAAAAAATGTTCAACACTAGTAGCCATTATGCAAATTAAAACCACAGTGGAACAGCATTACATACCTGTAAAAAACTAAAATTTAGTTACAATATCAAATGCTGATAAGGATGTAGCATTTGATATTGAAACTGGACCACTCATATATTACTGGTAGGAGTATAAAATGATACAGTCATTCTGGAATACAGTTTTGCAGTTTCTTAAAAAACTAAACGCCACTTATTATATGACCTAGCATTTGCACTCCTGGGCAATTATCTCAGAGAAATTAAAACTTATTGTCCACATAAAAGCCAATACACAAATGTTTATAGCAACTTTATTTATAAGAGCTAAAAATTAGAAACAACACATGTCCTTCAATGAGTGAATGGTTAAAGCAGTACATTCATACCATGAAATACTACTCATCAATAAAAAGAATGAAGTATTGATACACACAGTGATGTTAACGGATGTCAAGGGCATTATGCATGAGTAAAGCTAATTTCAAAAGGTTGCATACTTTAAAAAATTCTCAGAATGAGACAAAATTATAGAAATGGAGAACAGATTAGTGGTTGCCAAAAGGTAGGGATATGGGGATGGGAGGGAGGGGAAAAGTGTGACTATAAACTAGTAGCACAAAGGACACATCTGTGATGATAGGGCAGCTGTATACTTTGTTGTAGTGGTGGTTACATGAGTCCACACATATTATAAAGTTGCATAGAACTATATACATACTTGAGTGAATGTCAAATTGGTATGAAATCTGCATAAGATCTCTGAATTGTACCAATATCAATTTCCCAGTTTTGAAATTGTACTATAGTGATGGGAAACTGGATGAAGGGTACATGAAAGCTCTTTGTACTATTTTTGCAATTTCCCATAAATCTATAATTATTTCATTTAAAAAAAACTAAAAGAAAAGGGTTAAATAGCAGGGATTACCATACCTGAGCTGATGCAGCTCATGCTGCCAGGAGAGGTTTTCCTGCCTGAGCTCTTCTTGCATAATCTGAAATGTTTTTGTCTTATCTTGATACTCCTGAAGTTGAGCCTTCAGTGGACGTAACTCAGTGATTTCTTGGTTAATCTGTAAGTATTGCTGCTGCAGATTCTTCAATTCCTTCAGCTTTAACCAAAAGGAAAGTAAAAGGGTGATTCATCACATTTCACTCATTCAGCTGTAAGTCAGCAGCACCTCCCTGCTAAGTCAGTCAACATCACAACTGACTACCAGCACCTAACAGTCCACTGACATAATGGCAGCATGAATCCCTAAAATGGTGAAATACAAGCAGCCAGGCTGGTGGGAATCTCCTGATGGAGCGACCATCAAGGCTGTAGGGCCTGACCACTACTGCAACTTCAACCCCAGCCCACTGGCCCTGAGGTTCTAAGTTGACACTAGATCTACAACTCGGAGATAGGATAGACTTAAAGGACTTAACAGCTTCTTGGTGGGTGGTAACTCCCTAGAACAAGAAGTGTAAAGATAGATTGGCTTTCTATTTAGTCATATGCCCTGGCTAGGCTTCTAAACTTTCTTACATGAATATCAATCTTAGTTCTAGCTTAGCTGATGTTGATTATAAAGAAGGCATTGATGCCCAGGCCAAGTGTTAAGAGCAGTTAGAATTTGGAGTCAGCTGTCCTGCCCACATAGTGTGTGATGCTATGCATGTTCCACACACCTTCTAAGCCTTAATTTCCTTCACCTATAAAATGAATGTAATTATAGTACTCCTCATAAAGATTATGAGAATTCAATGAGAAAATTAATGCACTCCACACATAAAAGTTAGTGGTGGTGATGATGATGATGAACTTGCCTTTAATTAGCAAAACTGCCTATCTACATTCCAGATATATCTTCTAACTCTTTATCCCCAATATTCTTTAAAAGCTTGGTAGTAAGAAATAATGTCAGGACATCTGGGCAAAGAGAGAGGCCTTGAACACACATCTCTTTCACCCTCTCTGGAAACATCACTAAAGCTACAATAAAGGCATCATTTTATAAGCATAGAAAACAAGAAGAACAAGAGAGGAGTCAGCAGCAACAAAATTAATTTTAGAAGCTGAAAAGGAGATGCATAAATGGTAACTGACTTAACAGATCTGGGAAAGGCAAGTCTTAAGCTGGCAGTAGGAAAAGCCAAGAACCAATAGAATTTACTCTGCAGACTCTTCAAAAGGCTCAGGAATTAACAGCACCAAGTACCTCTGGAAAAGATGGTGATGGGGGTAGGGAGGAGGAGGTGATAGCTGAAATAAGGAGGATTCGGTGAAAACTGCTTGAGAACAACTATATCCCTAAATACCGTCCCAGTTCCACACTTTTTGTTACTCTGACAGACAACTAGAATTTTATTCTCTAGAAGAAGTTAAAAGAGTGTCTCTGGACTATGGAACACTAGGTACAGTAGAAGGTAAGGGTACTGCTCCAAAACAAGGGTGATCAAGTGAATGTGTGCTTTCTGAATGCTTGAAGCCTTTCCCCTTCTTAGCTTGAAGAGTGCTGGCACACAGGCCTTTACCGTCCATAAGGGAAATTGAGAAGTCTTCTCTAGAAAATCTGACCAACCCAAGAGGAACTAAAAATATCAACATGGGGACTACCCTCAAAAATCTCAGCAAGATCACCATGCACTGAAACTCACAGCTGGTTAAGTCCCACCCACAAACATTTTAGACTCTGCCCACAAACATGAAGAATAAACCAAGGATTAACCCTCACCTGAAGAACAGCTAACATTAAGCAGGGATAAAAAGAAACTAGAAGAAAAGTAATTCAGAAGACATCAGCAGAAGAAAGAATGTCATGTACTCAAAGACTTAAGAGAATATTGGAAGTTAGAAACATTATAGTAGAAATTTTAAAATTATAAAGAAAAACTTATTATGAAAAAATTTCAAAGAATAAAACTACCCCCAATCTTCTTGGAGAGATAAATTAAGAATATATATCCATGAGAAAAAAAAAATCTTTAGAAATCAGGAACATGATAGCAAAAATGAAAACTTCAATATAGGATGCATATGATGAATGTGAGAAAATCTTCCCAAAGTAAAGCAAAAACAATAAAAAAGGTAAGAAAATTATAGAGCCAATCCAGAAGGCCCTACACCTAAACAACAGGATTTCCAGGGAAAAACAGGCAATAGAGAAAAAGGATGGGGGAAAATGGTAAAATAGAATTCAAAAGAATTGCCCAAAATTGATGAGCATGACTTCTTAGATTCAAAGGACTAGACAGAATGATAAAAATAGACCCACACCAAAATACATTATCATGAAATGTCAGAACACACAAGACTAAAAGATTCCATTTACAGTTGACCCTTGAACAAGGAAGGAGTGGGGGTATCCACCCACTGTGAAGTCAAAAATCCATGTATACTATTGTTGGCCCTTCATATATGCGGTTCTTCTACTGAATATATCCACTGTTCTGCATCCACAGAGCCAACCACCCACTGATCCTGTAGTACTGTAGTATTTACTACTGAAAAAAATCTACGTATAAGTGAACCCATGCATTTTAAAGCCATGTTGTTCAAGGTCCAGCTGTATTTCCAGAGAGAGAGAAAGAGATAAGAGATGAGGGAGAGAGGGAGAGAGACAGAGACAGAACTATCTCACAAAGGATCAAGGATCAGAATATCTTTAGACTCCTGAACCACAATGTAAGCTAAAAGGGAACAGACCAATGTCTTCACAATTTTGAAGGGAAATTATTTTCAGCCTAGAATTCTATACTCAGCCAAACTATCAATCAGGTGTAAGAGATAAGACATTTTCAATAAATTTACCTCCCCTGTATCTTTACTTAGAGAGCTGCTGAATGATTTATTCCAACAACATCATGGCACAAAACCAAGATGAGGAAAACACGGAATACAAGAAACAGGAACTCTAACACAGGAGAGAAATGGAGGGAGATATTCTAAGATGAAAACTGTGTCCTAGGAGTACAGGGCAACTGATTCATTTAAGAGCAAAAAAGAGATTCCAAGAGAATTTTCTTCCTGAAGACTAAATAGATAGGAATAAACATCTTGAAAAATGTGGATTAAATGGCAGTAAATCTGGCGTTAATTACATTGATAAGTACAAAGAAAACTAAGTAAGCAACAACAACAAAAACACAGTTATTCACTCCAGGAAAAACAAAGGTGTTGAGGAAACTAACAGTAACACATGTCTCAGGTCTAATAGCATTTGTAGTCATAAAAATGTAGACATTGAATATTGATTTAATCAAAATTAAAATTAAATTACATCAGGACAATGGGGAAGGGGTTGTATATTGAAAATGTACGTGTATACTGTGAAAACAGAGGGAGTGGGCTTGCCTGGTGGCGCAGTGGTTAAGAGTCTGCCTGCCGATGCAGGGGACACGGGTTCATGCCCCGGTCCGGGAAGATTCCACATGCCGCAGAGCGGTTAGGCCCGTGAGCCAAGGCCGCTGAGCCTGCGCGTCCAGAGCCTGTGCTCCGCAATGGGAGAGGCCACAACAGTGAGAGGCCCGCACACCGCCAAAAAAAAAAAAAAAAAAGAGGGAGTAAAGAGAACTAAACCCTGTTAGCATATAAGAAAGTCAACAGCTAATGCAAAGAATGAAAAGCCAAGATGCACTATAAACATGATATTTAGCTACTGAGGAAACACCAAAATAACAAATTAAAAGGGTTGAAAGCAGATTGCCTCAGAAGAAGGAGAAACAGGGTTGGGAATGCTACTGTTTGTTTTTCTTATCAAACATTGTAGAATTTAGTGACTCATCAAATATATGTGTATAGCTTTATCTTTTAACCCAAAACTAAAATAAAAACATATTTTTGTTTTGTTTTAAAGCAAACATATATTCTTTATGCAATCCACTCACTCCTCTAGTCCAGATACTCTAAATGTTACCTTTGGAATAGAGCAGATCATCAGAAAGCTGTGTGTCTGGAACTGCATTTTAGCCACTTGCAGAGGTAACTTCAGTGAATTACTCAAAATTCTTTTGCTATGCACTTACATCAAGGGACAGCTAAATAAAAATCCTATAAAACAATTATTATATTTACTGTAGAGAAGTAAAGAATGTTTCATAACTTCATAGTGACCTCCCTATGGAAACACAGAAGAAATTTCTTACAGGCCTCAATACTTAAAGAATAACTATTCTTATCTGTTCCAAGTAGTTTTACTTTCTTCCTTTTCCCTAAAATATGGACACTGCAATTCATACACAAGGTTTTAAAATTCCATACTTCTGATGGCTGCCAGACCTCAGAGCAAAATTAGTGGTCCATCTTTCTAATAGGATATTGTGATAGCCCTTTGGGATAAGTTTACTCCTAAACTAAACTTACTTCTGGTTTAATCTTTTTCTCTCAGATCCTAATTTTCTTTTCCTTCCCAGTTCCTCACCTTATATTACCTTGAAAAACTGTTCATATCTTTATATGCTACCTCAAATCATTTTCAGACTGAAATAAGTATAGACAAACAAAAAGGCACCTCTAGAGATTTGCTCTACAGCCTTTAGGTAGGGAAAATCCTAAGGAAGTTTGAACACATATGAAAACTCCAGAATGTTTTCAGAGTTGTTTGTCATGCCCTAGTAGAATCCTAGAATCCTCTGGGTTAACTCCTTGCCACTTAGACCCTCGGACTTTATTTGCGAAACTTCCCTTTGACTAATTACATAAAGAAAACCAAAGTCACCTAAGCTCCGTTCAGACCTAGCTCATCTCTTGGGTGGTCCTGAGGGAAAGGAAGCATAGTGTAGGCAGAGGTGACAAACCGCTGGCCTAGGCTAAATGTTTAAACTGATAGTGATTGAAATAAGTTATTGTACATGCAGCCAGTGGCTAAGAGACTAGAAACTTCAATGCTCATGAGACAGACTGAGAACAAGATATGTGGAAAAGAAGATTTGATGGACAATTAACAATACATTCAGTAAGTATGCAGAAGGGCCTCAGCGGCTGTAGCAGAGCCTGTATGCAATATCATTGAGTCAGACTGTCAGGCCTTCATGTGATTTATAACCCTGCCTAGGCTTTATGACTTGTTCATGGCAGATATAAAAGCCTCAGTCTCAAAAGTTCCTATAATTTCCCTACACGACAATTTCACAAAATAGAGAAAAGTGTTTTCAGTAACAACACATATAGAGAATATACATCAATTTTTGATTATCTACCATATGATTAAATACCCTTCTGCTAAAAACCATGGGAAATATGAACAAGTATAAGACATGACACATTTACCAAGAGTTTACAATTTAATTGTGGAAATAAAAAATAAGGGTATAGAAATTAAACACACACACACATACACAGACACCCATATATATCAAGGCAATATGGGACAAAGGAAAAGAAAAGCACTAGGGAAGTACAGACAGAAGGTAATAGACAATCAAGCGGTCTGGAAATGTAGCCAGAGGATTTGAGCTCTGGGGCAACCTTTAAAGAGTAGGAAATATGTGCCCAAAAAAGGAAAATGGAGAGGACATTTTGGTTCAGAGGACAATAACGTGGGTAAGTAGATCAGTTTGTGGGTGAGTAAATCAGTTTGGCTGAAATGAAGAGGATGAGTAGAGAAGCAGTAAAAGAGGATGCTGGAAAGAGAGGCAAAAACAAACTATAGGGTATTAAACCCAGGCTAAGAGGTTTGAATCGTCCTAGAATGCCCAGATAATATGAATAAATTTTTTTTATCATTTTCTATAAAAATGAAAATCAATTTAAAGAAAGTTTCAAAAACTCTCAAAAGAAGATTGGAAAGAGAAATCTAG
The DNA here is from genome assembly GCF_963455315.2 of Globicephala melas. Classification (NCBI taxonomy): domain Eukaryota; kingdom Metazoa; phylum Chordata; class Mammalia; order Artiodactyla; family Delphinidae; genus Globicephala; species Globicephala melas. Next base: position 67,066,012 of record NC_083317.1, read on the forward strand.
ATACTCACTAGTCGGTCTCGGTCATTTTGAAGTGATGACATAGCTTTTTTTAAACTCTGTACTTCATCTGGGCTGGTTGAAGGTGGGGCTGCAGACCTCTGCTTCCCTTCCTCTGACTTGCGGAATTTGTCCAGTTCACTCAACAGGCGATCTCTCTCATTCTGTAGACTGGCCATAGCCTTGGAAAAGGACTGCACTTGGTTGTAAGAGTCTTCTAGTTGTGAGGACAAGTGAAGCAGTTGGTCATCTTTGGATAGAAGCTGTTGGTTAAGTTTCTCAAGGTGGGGCAAGCTGTTATCCTCAGTGGAGTTAACTGGAAACGCAGCTTTAGAAACAAGAACATCTCTCTCTTTGCTTAAGAGGCCTTGCTCTTCTCTCAGCTGTGCCAACTCCTTCAGACTGGCCTCATATTTCTTTTTCAGTTCCTCAACTTCCTCATTGGCATGATCTCTACTATCTTGTAGGGAACTCATTGACCTTCCAAAAGACTGGATTTGTGCTGTGAGACCTTTATTTTCTTCGGTGACCATGAGTAACTTCTGTTCCATCTCTACCAGATCTCTTGCTAGCTCCGCCACCCTCTCTTCTGCTGTTTCAGTTTCATTTCGCATTATCCCTGCATCATGATGAAGATGCTTTAATTCTTTCTTCAGTTTATCTTCAATTTCACCTACCTTTTTGGCAGCTTCCTTCTGAACACGAACCAATTCCTCTTCCAGTTCTGTAATTCTCTTCTGAGACAAAGAAAGGGTAGTATTTAACTTCTCTACCTCTCCTTCTTTTGCTTTTAATTGGGCCTGGAATCCTAAAGTACCTTCTTCTTGCAAGGCTGTCAATTGTTTCTTTAGTTGAGATAGAGATACTTTTAAGTTCTCAATCTCTTTAGATAAACCTCGTTTCTCCTCCTGTAGGGCAAGAGAGAACCTCTGCAGCTCCTCCTTTGCTTCCTCAGACTCCTTGAGCTTTTCTTCTAATTTAGCATACTCACTTTTCACCTCCTTAGTCTGCTGAAGTTGAGCTTCAAGGAGCTGCTTTTGCTGACAGTCCTTCCTTGATATCACTTGGTTCAGGTCTTCTCTATATTGGATCAGTTCTGCATTGAGCTTGGCATTCTCAGAATTGAGATCATCCATATGACTTCTCAAGCATCGAATTTCTTCCTTCAGCTTATTATTCTCAGTAGCAGCATCCTGGATGAGTTGGTCTTTTTCCAAGATCACAGAGAGATGTCGCTCTTCCAGCTGTTGGTAGTCACCTACTATACGGTCTCGGTCATCCTGGAGAGAAGACATGGATTTAACAAAGGAATTCAACTGAGCCTTCTGTTGCATGTTCTCCTTTTTCATGTTTTTCAGTGTTTCCATAAGCTGATTGGTTTTGTCAACAGCTTTTTTGTTCTCTTCTTCTAAAACAGTATTCTCCTCTTCCTCCTGGGACAGCAGATTTTCCAATTCTTTAATTTCTTTGTCATGCTGCTGATGCAGTTCAGCAACTACTTGGACTGCCTGTTCCTTGGCAGAAAGCAGGCTTATAATCTTCTGCTCTTTCATGTTTATTTCTTCATGCAGCCTACTGGTCAGTTGTCTGGAGGCCTGAAGATCTGTCTCTAGCTGTTCATAACTGAACTTACAATTTTGGATATCAGCCTCTTGCTGCTTTATGATCCCTTCCAAATTTTCTTTATTTTCCTTATATTTTTCTAAAGAGTTATTTAAATCAGTTGACTGGTCTCTGAGAATCTTCATTTCTGATTCCAACTTAGCTAATTCATCCTGAGAACTACGGTATAGATGTTGAGTCTCTTCTAGCTGGGAAAAAAGTTCTTTGTTTTCTCCCTGTAGAGTATCACAGATCTTCTGCTGAAGCTGGACTTCTGTCTGAGCTTTGGACTCCCAAATCTGCTTGTCATGTTCAAGCCTAGAAAAAGAGAGAAGGTCATTAATTACAGATTTCAAGGGAAAAGTACTTGATGCCTAAGGAACACATACTAAAACATGTACTCAGATCTACAAGTGAATAAATATTCATAATTGAAGGTGTTCATCTTTTTAATAAAGAGGTATTAGCCCTACTGAATGTTCTGTATTAAAGGTATATTGCACCTAAGAATTTGTATAAAAATAAACTCCAAAGTATGTTGCTAATTTAGTGACATGACCTTGGACACTCTAAAAAGTGCCCCCAATTTTGTTCTTTGCTCTAGACAAGCTGTTGTCTGGCCCCTTAACGGAATAATCTTGGTATGAGAGGCAATGAGGAGACCTGTCTCAGAGCAGAAGGATCCTACTAAAAATGAGAGTACAAAGTGTGGGGGACACTGTTATTTCCTGAGCTTGAAAAGTGATATGAAATTGGAGTTTGAAGAAAGTAACTCTAGCAGGCATATGCAGTATGAATTTATGTGGAATATGAGGAAGAGAAAAGAGGAGATCGTTTCAGAGGCTAAGGCAGTAATTTGAGAGTACAATAATATGTACTATGGTAAAAATTCAGACAAGGATAATGGAAATGAGAAGAAAGGAAGAAATCTAAGAGATCTCTCAATAGAAAGATGGGTAGAGAAGCAGATGTAAATTTTTCATGTTAATACAAGTTGTAGGAGAAAGTCATTTGTAAGTCATTTGCAAGAGAGCGAGAGAGACAGAAGTGAGAGGGAATACATCTTCAGGGAGAATTTAAACCAAAATCAGTCCCATAATATTAAAGGGAATAGAAATAGTTTAAATAGAGACTTCCTTTGCCTTCAATTACCTTTGGAAGAGCAAAAAAAGTCATCATTCATTTACCTGGAAATGTTGATCTTCAATTCCTCCATGTGGATGGACATCTGCCTAAGCTGATCCTTTAGAACACTGAAATTCTCTTCTTTAAGTCTAATTTCTTCTTCTTTGGTTTGAATAGCAACACTGAACTTCCTCTCCCATTTCTTGGCTTCATCTATCACCCTGTCCCGATCATCCTGGAGGGAAGACATGCTCTTAGTGAAAGCTGCAAGCTGGGCCACAGTACTATCCAAGTTTTCCTGAAGTTGCTTAACTTCCTTGTCTTTCTTGTTCAAAGTAACCTGAATCTCTCCAAATGTCTCTTCTAAGTGGACTTTTTCTCTATGCAAAGCATCCAGTTTCTCTTGCATATTCTTCTTCTCTTTCAGGTGTTTCTCCTCTACCTGCTCCAGTCTTCGCTCAAGATCTTCATCCTTTTGTTTCATTTGGCTTTTAACTGATTCTTTATTTGACTGAAGCTCCTTTTTCAACTTGAAATTGTCTGCTAGGACCCTTGCTGCTTCACTTTGAGTGTCATCTAGCAGTACTTTGAAGCTAGCTAATTCTGTTTCTGCCTTCTTGCGATGTTCATTGGCTTGAGCCAGATTTTCTTTGGTTATTTCCAAATCTTTTTGGGACTCAGTCTGAACAAATTCTAAGGCCTTAACAGTTCTCTCCAGAGCACTGATTTTCTCTTGGTACCTAATGCAATCCTTCTGCAGCTGCTTTACTTCTTGCTGTTTTTCTTTTAACAGCTCCTGAAGTTCCTTTGCATGACTTTTATTGCCAGGCCCTTTCTGAGCACCTTGTATTTTCTCCATATATTCCTTTCGTATTTCTGATTCCACCTTAGTTTTCTCCTTGACTAACTGCTGCTTTTCTTCTTCCAATTCACTCACACACTTTTTAAGGTTCTGCATTTCAGATTCTAGTAGTTCATTTTTGATTTGGGCATCTGTAACATCCTGATAATAATTCCCAATGCTTCCATTAAGTTCTGCTAATTGATTCATAAGCCTCTCTTCCAAATCATCTTTCTCTTCCTCTGCTGTCTCCTTTAGCTTGGTAACTCTGGCAAGTTCTTCTTGGATTTGCTGATTTAATGAGTTTATTTTGGTTACTTCTTCCTGAAGCATTCTTAGTTCAGCATCCTTAGCTGATATTTGACTCAATAAAGCAGCTCTCTCATTTTCTAAAGTCTGGCTAAATTCCTTGTCTTTCTGCTTGTCCTCCTCTAATTCAGTGATTCTTTCTTTGAGTTGATCCATCTGCTGTAGGTAATTATTAATTTCATCATGTAAGCTGACATTCTCACTTATATCAGGCTTGGCACTGTTCTCTGAATGAATGGATTCTGAATTTTCAGACCTTGGGTTCATACTTGGAGAGCTTTGCTCATGGGCCTCACCTGGAGCAGACTGGGTTGCCTCTTCAGTGACAACCATCCGGTTATCATGTTTCTCAGTGGCCTCCAGGCTAGCTTGTTTGGATACATTACCTTCTATCTGATGCTTTAAATCCTGAACCTCTTCACTTAAAGAGTCCTTCTCCATCATTAAAGCCTCAAACTCCTTAGAAAGGGTTTTATACTCTGTTTGGACCCTTTCTAGTTCCTCCTTCATGTCAGAATTGGAAGAAAGAAGTGCTTCCATACTATCTTTAGATGTACCTCCTGCAGGGTGTACCTCTGCTCTAAGCCTCTCATTCTCTTCTTCCAACTCTAGGATTTTCTGCTGTTTAGATTTAGCAAACTTTCTCATCTTTTCTTTCATCTCCTCCATTTCCTGTTTAGCTTCCTGCAACTGCTTTTCTGTTTCTTTCTTGTTTCCTTCTGTGCTTCTTAACTTGCCGTATAGTTCTTGCTTCTCTTGCCTCACAGTTTCTACCACATGCTGAATCCTTTCTGCCTCATTACTAACATTCTCATAGGACTGCAGAAGAATTTCATATTCCTTTTGTAACTCTTTGTGTTTCTCTTGCCACTCTGTTATTTCTGCAATCTTAGAACATTTCAAAGATTCAATTTCTTTCACTAAGTTTTCCTTGTCTTCAGTAAGACCCTCCAGAGCTAATTTCAGACTTTCACAAGAACCATTGAGACTTTGATTTTCCATTAAAGATATGTCCATTTCTGCAATGAGTTTGTCTCTTTCTTCCTGAAAAAGAGCTAACTTGCCTAAGAATATATCTTTCTCTTTATTTTGAGCAGAAACTTGGTTTTCCACATCTGCCAGAGACTGGGTGAGATGTTCAATGTTATCTCTGGCCAAAGACAACTCCTCTTGGAGACGTTTGTTTTCTTTTAGTACTTCTTTTCGGGAAATAAGGGCAGCTTGCAGTTTCCTCTGTATTTGTTGCTTTGCTTTACTTTCTTCTCCAGTCTCTTCTGGTTTCTGCTTCATTTCACAAAGCTCCACCTGTAACTGCTTTATCTTCTCATCATGTTCTTTGGCTTGCATTTCCAGTTCTGTATGCAGAGCCTTCACTAAATCCTCTTGTTCTGTTATCTCTGTCTGTACTTTAGTCAGGGCTGTTTCCTTCTCACTAAGCTGTCCAGAAAGGTATCTAACTTCTTCTTCTTTTTTGCTTATGAGTTTTTGCAGTTCATCTAGTTCAGGCTGTAATTCTCTTAAATGTTCTAATCCAGTGATTTCTAGTTGACTGCTTTCCAGTTGTTGCCTCAGGCTTTCTGTGTGGGCTTCAGCTTCATGGGACGCTGCCTTCAGACTCTGGATTTCTAAATTCTGTTTATTTATCTGCTCTTGTAACTGAAATACCTCTTCTGATTTTTTAGTCAGCTCACTTATTGTAGAGCTAACCTTCAACTCTAACTCTTCTTTCTCAGTCTCTATTTCTTTCAGCTGTGTCTTAATCTGGGCAATAGCAGTATTGCCCTGCAGACCATTTGTATCTCCAGGATGAGAAGGCCAGTCTGGGTACAAGTCAGACTCTGAAGCAGGTTGAGCAGGTTGCTGCTCTGTGGCTTTGAATAAAGGTTCTTCTAAACCTTGAGTGGGAGAACCTGGAACCTGCTGGCCACTGCCTGGGAGTTTTCTGTCCGAAGATTCCTTTACTTGAATCTGTAGTTGCCTTAGTTGGTCCCCAATGTTCTCATTTTCCTTGCTTTGCTCATCAAACTGTTCTTGCAAGCGATTATAGTCATCTTTCTGTTGCTTGAGCTCCTCCCGAAGATGTCTTTCTTTCTCCTGTGCCTTTTTTAGAATCACCTTGCGAGAGGTTAATACTTCCTGTAGCTTCTTTTGAAGTTGCTCCTTTTCTTTTTCAAGGTCCACTATTTTTTCTTCCAGTTCTGGTTTCCAGTGTTCTCCACTACCTGCACCAAGTGGACTGATGGCTGCTGCTACTTTTACAGGTGCTGCTGACTCTCCATCACCTGCATCCTTGTTACCTGTGGTTAACTTTTGGATAACTGTTTGGTTTTCAATGATTTCTGCTTGGAGCAGATCTATTTGGTTTGTCTTCTCTTGCAAATTCTGATTCATCTGTTTGACCACAGCCTGTAACTGTTCTTCAGCTGCTGCCTTTTCTTCCAAATCCTTCCTTATCTGCTCTAGTTCCACTTCCTTCTCAGATATTACCTGTTTTAAAGATATTACCATTTCTATTTCTCGGCACTTAGAAGTCATACATTTTTCTGAGTCTTTTTTGCTTTCTTTATCTTCCTCCATTTCCCTCCTCTCACTCTCACTGAGTGGGGTGTCTTTCCTGGGTTCATCTTTCACTTTGGCCAATTCCTCTTCTAATCTACTGACTCTCTGTAGAAGTTCCTTTCTGTTAATAAGAGCAGCCTGGAGCTTTCTTTTTCTCTGCTCACTTTCTTTCTTTACAAGGTCTAATTCATACTGAAGTTCTTCTTTACTTATTAGCCCTACTGGGTTCAGCTCATCATAATTCTGTTTAATGCCAGAAACAGTTTCTTTATCTTCTTCCACCTGCTCTTTTTTGGCCTCTTCAGCTCTGGATAATAAATTCAGCTGTTCTTTAAGAGTCTTAATTTCAACCCCAAGAGAAAACTTCTCTTCATTAAGCTGAACCATTTTCTCCATCATACTAAAGCTGATTTCTGTCACTTGCTGATCCTTCTCCTTGATGGTTTGTTGGAGGATTTCCACATCTTTCTTTTTCTCTAGTAAGAGTTGGTCCATTTTTGCTATTTCAAGTTCCTTCTGTGAAAGAGCCTGTAAAAGTTCTTCCACCTTATTTGAGATATCCCGCTCACGGTCTGCCCCCTTGAGCACTTCACTTTCCTTCTTCTGCAGCTGGCTCTGCAGGCTTTTGATCACTGTACTCTGCTCGGAAAACTGAACCTGCACATCATCAAGTTCGTTCTGTAAAACTTCAATCTTTACATCTTTAGTTTTGGCTTCTATGCTGAGACTGTGGATCTGTTCAGTGAGCAAGTTGTGATGAGCAGTCTGGCTTTCATAGTCAAGTCTTTTTTGCCTTTCTGCTTCTGCAAGGTTCACTTCCAGTTGCTGTACCTGAGCCCTCAGTTCCGTTACCACACTAAGTTCCTTCACCTGAGAAAGAAGTTGGTCTCTTTCTTCAGACAAAGCAGTGAATGCACTATTGGTGTTTTCAGCATTTTTCTTAAACTCTTCAATCAGCTGGGTTAGGCTGCCTATTTCCTTAGCTTTCTCATCTAAATTTTTCTCATAGATCTCTTCTGCTTTATGAAGGTTTAGCTCAAGCTCCAAAATTTGACCTTTTAGCCTTTCCAATTCATCCTGGTGATACTGACAAATACCTGATACCACAGAAGGGGATTTATCATCATCATCCTGCTTTGCTGATTTTAATTCCATTCCAGTGTCACTTAAAGATATTTCCTCAGATGTTCTGTGTTGGTATTTAGTGTTCACCTGTTCTTCTTTCTCAGTTGTTGGAAGACCGCTCTCTCCATTTGGCATGGGGGGAAAATGTTGCCCTGTATCTTCAAGCAATACTGTCATTTTAACTGGAGGTATTCCTTCACTCTCTGTCTGTTTCATTTCTTTTTGGTCAGGGACCTCAGGGTCACCGTCTGCCCTTTTGCCTTGAAGCTGCAACTTAAGGAATGCAATCTCCTCTTGGGCTTCTTTCATTTCCAACAATAAAGTGGATAGTTCTTTATGCTTCTGAGAAAATGTGTTCTCCAGGACATCTTGTCCACTTTCCTCAGCAGAAGAGCTGCTCTTGTTGAGCCTGGCAATATCAACCATGCTCATCTGTTTTTAAAAAAAGAAAGAAAAAGCCTCAATCAAATGTTTTATAGAAAAGAGCCTAAGTAGGGACTTCCCTGGTGGTCCAGTGGTTAAGACTCCGCACTCCCAATGCAGGGGGCCCAGGTTCAATCCCTGGTCAGGGAACTAAGATCCCACATACCACAACTAAGCCCTCATGCCACAACTACTGAGCCTGTGCACTCTAGAGCCTGTGCACCGCAACTAGAGAAGCCTGCGTGCTGCAACGAAGACCCAGTGCAGCCAAAATAAATAAATCTCCAATATAAATAAATAATAAATAAATAAATTTATTAGAAAGAAAGAAAGGGAGGGAGGGAGGGAGGGAGGAAGGAAGGAAGGAAGGGAGGGAGAGAGGGAGGGAGGGAGAAAGGAGCCTAAGTAAAAACTGGTATTTTGTGCATTTTCCAAAACCTAAAACTTTTCTGTCCAAACCTTCCTAACATAACACTGCTAAATACTTTTAAAATCAGTTTTCCCAACTTGGACCTCTGAGGGCATCCTGTCAATGCTGCACTGAGGTCATGTCATATTCATAACACTTAAGGAAACCTGAGACTCATTTTCTAAATATTCCGCACTTGGGAAACTTTTCCTTCAGATTAAAACTACTTATTTCTCCTAAGAACTGCTTAAAAATAAAAAGGGAAGCAGGAAATGAATTAAATTTTTGTTTCATCCCATGCCAAGGAGGAAGTTAGGGATTCCTTTTCCTAAACTATCTATTGAAATGGGAAGTATTAGATAAGACAGCCATTAACAGACAAATATCAAACCAGTTGATTGAGATAAATTGCCAGGATAAAATAATCAAAAAGGAGTTCTGTTGGGGATTGGGAAGACATTATGGACCTGTTTTACAAAATATTAACCAAGTTACTATTACAAGGATTACTGTGTTAGACTGCTCAATCCACATAAATTATTCTATAATTGTTTTCTTGGGAAACAAAACCAGTGAATCTCATGGCAAATTTAGTATTTTATTAAATGAGTTTGGGGACATGGGTCCAATCCCTGGTCTGGGAAGATCCCATATGCCACAGAAAAACTAAGCCCGTGAGCCACAACTACTGAGCCTGCGCTCCAGAGCCCGCGAGCCACAACTACTGAGCCCACGTGCTGCAACTACTGAAGCTTGTGCACCTAGAACCCGTCCTCCACAATAAGAGAAGCCACCGCAATGAGAAGCCCATGTACCGCAACGAAGAGTAGCCCCCACTCGCCACAACTAGAGAAAGCCCACGTGCAGCAACGAAGATGCAACACAGCCAAAAATAAATAAATAAATAATTTTTTTAAAAAAAGGAAGTTACATTATTCCCCAAAGCCATTTATGAGTCTATCACTGACTTGTTGATTGGAAGGACAATTAAACACAGTACAGCTAACAGTAATCTTAAATCAGCAGAATATTGAGCAACCATACATTTCTTACAGTAATTTTTAGGTTATAAAAAGCACCATTCTCTGACAATACCCTTTTTAATATAATCCTAAGTGAAACTGTGCCAACTGGGGAAGGGGATTTGGGGAGAGACTAGAGACTTTATCTAATCTCTTCACTGAGAAACTTATCTGAGATGGGCAAAGAAGCTGAAATAAATGATAACCTAGCATGAAAAATGGGTTATCAAATCCCAAGCAAGTGCTACTGTACTTGTGTTGGTTCTGAACAAACAAAAAAATTCCAAATATTTAGAAACAAGTGAGAGTAAAAGATAAATAATAAACATTACAACTCTTAAACCTCACTTTCCAGGTAATGTAATTCTCTATCAACATTAGAAAATTGCAGAAAAGCTTAGGTTTGAAATTACCTCCCTTTGATTGAGCTCATATTCTGATTATTTTAAGAATGCATCGGTCTTCCCTGGTGGCACAGTGGTTAAGAGTCCGCCTGCCAATGCAGGAGACATGGGTTCGAGCCCTGGTCTGGGAAGATTCCACATGCCACGAAGCAACTAAGCCGATGCACCACAGCTACTGAGCCTGCGCCCTAGAGCCCACGAGCCACAACTACTGAGCCTGCACCCTAGAGCCCGCGAGCCACAACTACTATGCCTGGGCACCTAGAGCCTGTGCTCCACAACAAAACAAGCCACCCCAATGAGAAGCCCGCACACCACAACGAAGAGTAGCCCTCACTCACCGCAACTAGAGAAAGTCCACGCATAGCTACGAAGACACAACACAGCCAAAATAAATAAAATAAATCATTAAAAAAAAAAAGAATGCATCACTTACCTCACTGACTTCTCTATCTGCCTCTCCAGTTCTCTTCTGAGCCTCTAGGAGAGTAATCTGAGAGGACAGTTTTTCTGAAAGTCACAAAATAAATATCCTTAGAAGATAAATGTAGAGTGTTTGAAAAAAACAGAGGTATGATTATGTATGTGGCTATTTGAGATGCATGAAATAACCAAGAGGAAAGAACAGATACAATAGTTTGGGGGAGATAAAACGTTTATTTTATTAAAGAAGTTGCAAAAGAAGATGAGAAGATGAGATATAAGATAGAATGGTACTAGGTGTTAATTATTAACCTGAGTGAAGTATAATAAATAGTGGAAGGCTTTAAAGGGAATAAAAATGCCAGAGCATATGACAAAAAGCAGCTATTTCTGTGGCATAATTTGGGACTTCTAGGGCAATAAATTTAACTTAATTTATCTATAACCCTCTGTATCCATATTATAATGTATTAATATAGCACTTATAATGTCTTCAACATTCTTTCACATATTTTCATAAGGACGTCAAATTTTAGCACTAGAAGGGAGCTATCCAATCTCCTCAATGACCATGTGAGGAAACAAAGAAATGCCATGACCTACAGCTAGTTCATAGAGCTGGGATCAGAATTCAGTCTTCTGAATTCCACCCCATGTTTACAAAGTGTGTATTTAAAAACAGTAGTAGTACCTTGGAGGATAAAAATGTTGAGTATTAATAAGCCCCCAAGAAGTTTATACTCTTTCTGAGAAGTTAAGACAAATATACTAAAGAAACAAACAAAAGAAGCATATTTTTTACACTACATCCAAATGTCTTAACGTGACCTACATGATTTGACCCCACTTATTCTACAAACTCCTCTGCTTGTACCACCCCTTTTTTGCTCACTCTAATCCCAAGAACACTGGCCTTCTTTCTGTCTGCAAACATATCAAATTTATTCATACTTCAGGGTGTTTGCACTGCTCTTCTCTGCTTGGGATTCGATTTGCTCAGCCTCTTTTTGCATGGCTGTCCCCTTTTCATCATTCAGGTATCAAGTGCTCAGAGAGGCCCACCCTAACCACTCTGACGCTACTTTCTTCTTCCCCCAGGCACATGTGCAGTAGCCTGTTCTATTTTTATCCTAATACTTATCACTCCCTGAAAGTTTCTTATGTATATACATGTTTATAGCCTGTCTTGTCCTCTAATATGTTCAGAGCAATATGCTTAGCAACTAAATTAGTGCCTGGTACATAGGAAAGGCACCACAGATATTTGCTGAATGAATGAATGAACATTTATGAAACGAATTCAAGACTGTATATAATATGTTCAGACATTTCACAAGATTATTTGAGGAAGGAGCACAGTGGCAGAAATGGAAGCACAAAAGGTGAGTTTAATAGAACATGACTCATAAAACAAAGGTAACCTATGAGACCAGACCCAAAAACTAATACAGAAAACAAGTCCAGTGACCCCTGCAGGAAAGAACAAAGAGAATGGAACTCACATAAACTCTAAACCACAGTGAGCTACATGAAAGTGACAGGGACTGCTTGCAAAACTACAAAATAAGCATCACAGATAAGATCTCAAAGAAGTATTTTCAGTGGGTTGAATAATGAACTGAATTTGTGGCGTTCTTTCTTTATCAGCAATGGTGGGACTAGTCTAATAAAGGTATACGATCCCTAGTTTATAGCTAAGTGGAACTGTAAGATGGTTAAGTTGGAAATATTGGCTATAGACTTTAGGAAATGGTACAAACTTTATTTGGTATTCATTCTCACTCTTAAAGATAAAGCATGGTAGTCAGTTACTCCAGGATAAAATAGATAAGTAAAACGTTATTAACTAGAAGTTATTAAAACCATAAGGTCCTTATGAAGCAGGTGACAAATGGAAGGAGGTATTATCTTCATTCTTACTAACTCTTCACACACAGTCCAATAGAATAAAGTGCTAAATTTAGTTCAATCAAACAAAACTTTATTCAGCAGTCACTCATTTGCCAGGTATTATTCTAGTTCCTGGTAAAGCAAAAGACGAAAAAAAAAAGGGCCCCTGCCTTTGAAGAGCTTATACTTTATCTCTAAAGAGCTTATAATATAAGACATAAAATTATAAATAGATGATCTTAATACAGTGTTAAAAGAATGCAATTTGGAAGCACAAAAATGCATTTAACCCAACTTTGGGAAATTAGGATCGACTTCCTGAAAAAGATAATGGCCTAGTTGAGGCCTGAAACATGAGTAAGAATTAGCCAAGCTAAAGAAAAGGGATAAGGTCCTAAGCAGTATATACTATGAGCAAAAGCCAAAATGGTTTCTACCTCTGAACCTTTATTTATACTGATCTCTATTATCTCACCCCACAAATTTATTACTGGAAAAGTCTTTTCTATCTTTATTTTGGCTATTTAAAAATTCATTGTCTTATTAAGGTCCTATTCAAGCCATACTTCTGAGAAGATTCCTTGGCCACTCCAAAGTGAATATAATACAGATCTCCTGCAGCATCTATAGCCCATACTGTAAAATGTTATACTTATGTAAACACTGGTATTGTGCTTAAATTGTTTAATGTGTATTAATCCTAACTTCAATAATTACCAGCCATGCTGTCTAAGATCTTTATTATCATAGAATCAGAGAATCTACATGTTATACATATATAGTGATAAAAGTAGAGGCACTTGTGGGTTAAGAAGTCAGAGAATTATGGTTTTCATTTGTACGTACCATTCTCAGCTTTCAGCTCCTCCAGCTCTACAGAATTAAAGAGCAAGGCTCCCTTTTCATTCTCTAGTTCTACCACTCTCTTCTGCAAAAAGGCAATACTCTCCTCAGTGACTGCCTAAATTGTAGAAAGACAACAAATTAATGATTCTCCAGTACAAAACTCTCATACTAATGTCCAGACAGCTTCTGGCATTTTTGTCTTCTAAAAGTTCTCCAGCCATGAAAATACTTTTAAAATAGCATCTACTTATCTGCCTAGGTAACCTTTAAAGTAATACTTTTCATCTGAAGACAGAAAGAGAAAATCTTTCACACAAATTTGCAATTCATTGGCTTTTGAATTTAAGACTGAAGTCTGGATTACAAAGAGAGAAATTCCAAGTCTACTGCACATGAAAGAAAATTTTCAGAATCCAAAAAACTAAAAGTGCATTATGAGTTCTGGAAAAACTTCAAGTAATCTAATATATGTGTAATTGGAGTCTCCAAAGGAAGGGAGAGGGTCAAAAAAAATATTTGACTAATGAACAGCAGAAAATTTTCCAAATTGATGAAAACTATAAACATAGAGATTCAAAGTCCAAGCAAAAGAAACATGAAGAAAACTATGCAAAGGCACATCATAGCCCAAGTGCTCAAAACCAGTGATAAAATCCTAAAAGCAACCAGGAAAAAAAAAAAAAGACAAGGATGACAGATTTCTTGTCAAAAACAAAATGCAAGAAAAAAGATAGTAGAGTAATAGCCTTAAAGTACTGAAAGAGAAAAAAAAAACCTATCGATATAGCTTCTCTAGTCAGCTTTTAACAATATCTTTTAAAAACAATGGAGAGATAAAAATGTCTTCGAACATACAAGAGCTATAAGAACCCATCACCAGCAGACTTGCGTGCTCATGACAGTACACCCACATTAAAAGAAGTCCTTTAGGCAGAAGGAAAACAAAACCAGATGGAAATATGAAACTACACTAGAGTTTGGCAAAATTTGGAGCCTTCCACCTGTTTTTGTAAATAAAGTTTTATTTATGGCCTAAAAGCCTAAAATATTTACCATTTGACCCTTTATGGAAAAAGACAGCCAACTCTTGATCTATCCTAAAGAAAAGTACCAGAAATGGTAACTGCAATGGTAGTTAAGATTTATTTTCTTATTATTTGAATCTTCTAAAAGATAAATGACTAAACAAAAATAAAAATTTTTGTTTATAACGTTATATTTTTGTACTTTTTGTTTATAATATATACATAAGTAAAATAATAATAATATAAATCCCAAGAGTGAAGAAATAGAAGTATATAATTGTAAGACTTTTATTCTATACTTGAAGAAGCACAATATTATATGTAGGTAACTGTGATAAAAATGCAGACTATAATCCCTAATGCAGTCACTACCATAAAATAAAAAATTATAGCTAATACGCTGAAAAGGAAGAAAAACAGAGTCATAAAAAATACTCAACCAATTTTTTAAAAGGAAGGAAAAGTAAAAAAGTAAAAGACAACAGTTGGAAAAATGGAAAACAAATAACAAGGTGAGAGACTTAAAACTATATCAACGACAACATTAATGGAAATGGTCTGAACACTCCAAGTAAAAGGCAGAGATTGACATATTGGATAAGAAGTAGGCTCAAACTCTATGCTGCATATAAACTTTAAATATAAAGACAAAAATAAGTTAAAGAGTGAAAAAAGATACACCATGCTAAAACTACTCAAAAGAAAAGTGGAATAGCTATATTAATATCAGAAAGAACTACATCTCACAGCAAAGAATGTCACCAGGGATAAGGAAGGTCATTTCATAATATCAATGGGTCACTTAATCAAGAAGACATAAACATCCTAAATGTCTAAGCCCCCAATAACACAGCATGAAAATACATGGTGTAAAAACTGATAGAACTGTAAATAAATCCACAAATATAATATGGGATTTCAATAATTGAGAGGCAGAAAAGCAGCAAGGACATAGTACACTTGAATAAGACTATCAATCAACTTTACATGATTGGCATTTATAGAACATTCCAGCAAACAACAGCAGACTACATATTATTTTCAAGTACATATAGAACATTTACCAAAACAGACAACATTCTGGGCCATAAAACAAGTCTCAACCAATTCTTAAAGAGCCAAGTCATATAAAGTATGTGCTCTGACCACAATGGAATTAAAATAAAAATCAATAACAGAAAGACCTCTAGACATATGACTCCCAAATATTTGGAAACTAAGTAACCCAGGGGCAAAGAAGAAATTAAAAGGGAAATTAGTATTGTGAACTGAATGAAAATGAAAATACAACAGAACTTGTGAGACACTGCTGAAGTAGATTTTTTGGGGAGAATTTATAATGCAAAATGTCTATATTAGAAATAAGAAAGGTGTCAAACTAATGGCCTCAGCTTTCACCTTAAGAAGCTAAGAAATGAGGATATCAAATCCAAAGTAAACAGAAGAAAGGAAATAATAAAGATCAAAGTAGAAATCAATAAAATAGAAAACAAGGCAGAACCAATGAACTCAAAGCTGGTTTTTAGATCAGTAAAGTTAATAAACCTCTGGACAGTCTAACCTGTGTAAGAAAGAAAACACAAATTACCAATATCAGAAATGGGAGAGGTAACATCACTACAGATTCTATACATATTAAAACAATAATTATAGACTATTATGAATAACTTTATATAAATTTGCCTACAAATTTGACACTTTATATGGACAAATCCCCTAAAAGATATAAAACACCAACGCTCACTCAAGAAGAAATAGATAACCTAAACAGCCAAATAGTTATGAAACAAATAGAATTTTTAGCAAGTGAATTCAAGAAAGTATAAGGATAATATATCACTACCGAGTGAAGTTTACCCCTGGAACTCTCATACACTTCTGCTGTGAATAGAAAATGGTAACACCACTTTGGAAAACTGCCAAGGTCTTAAAACCTCCCATATGATCCAGACACTTCACTTCTAGGTATTTACTGAGAGTAAAGAAAGCACAGGTCCAAACAAAGATTTGTAAAAGAATATTCATAGAAGCTTTATTTGTAATAGCCAAAAATTGTCAACAATCCAAGTTTGTCCATCAACAAGTAAATGGATAAACAAATTGTGGTAGGTACAATATCCTCAACAATACAAAGGAATGAATTCTTGCTGCATACAATAGGATGAATATCAAAATAAGTATGCTGAGTGAGAGAACCAGGAAAGAAAAAGAGCACATATAATTTATTAAAAATACAAACTAATCTATAATGACAGAAAGAAGATAAGTGGTTGCCTGGGTAGTGGGAGATGTGAGAGAAAAATTAAAAGGGGGCATGAGAAACTTTGGGGGGGTGATGAATATGTTCATTTTCTTGATAATGGTGATGGCTTCATGCATGTCAAAACTTATCAAGTTGTACACTTTATAAGTATGCAGGGGGCTTCCCTGGTGGCGCAGTGGTTGAGAGTCTGCCTGCCAATGCAGAGGACACGTGTTCGTGCCCCAGTCCGGGAAGATCCCACATGCCATGGAGCGGCTAGGCCCGTGAGCCATGGCCGCTGAGCCTGTGTGTCCAGAGCCTGTGCTCTGCAACGGGAGAGGCCACAACAGTGAGAGGCCCGCGTACCGCAAAAAAAAAAAAAAAAAGTATGCAGGATTTCCCTGGTGGTGCAGTGGTTGAGTCCGCCTGCCAATGCAGGGGACACGGGTTCAATCCCTGATCCGAGAAGATTCCACATGCCATGGAGCAACTAAGCCTGTGCGCCACAACTACTGAGACTGTGCTCTTGAGCCCGTGTGCCACAACTATTGAAGCTTGCATGCCTAGAGCCTGTACTCTGCAACCAAGAGAAGCCACTGCAATGAGAAGCCTGGGCACCACAACAAAGTGTAGTCCCCACCTGCCACAACCAGAGAAAGCCTGAGTGGAGCAACGAAAACCCAACGCAGCCAAAAACAAATAAATAAATAAACAAACAAATAAATAAATAAATAAACTCTTAAAAAAAAATCAGTCTAGTTTCAAGAGTTGGAAGGCAACCTGATGACTAAGACGAGATGTTAGGCTTCTGGTTTTAAAGATGGAAGAACAACCAGGAACCAAGGGTGTAAGTAATACAGCTCTAGTCACTGGAAAAAATGAGGAAATGAATTCTTCCCTAAAGCCTCCTTCCCTGCAGCTCAGCTGACATCATGACTTTTGGCCAGTGAAACCAATTTTGATTTCTGATCTCTAGAATTCGAGGAATCTCATAACTTTCTGTTTAGAAGAACAACTAAATCATCCCAATGAAGAAATAGCAATCAAAACACCAGCCAAGCCACAAGAGAAGGGCATGTGATTATGTCAGCAAACTCAAGTCATCCTACTCCTGGCGCCAGAATTGAGTTGAAAAAGCCTCCAGATAATTCCAACTCTCAGCTTTCAAGTCAACTCCAGTCTTTGATTCTCCTACAGAAGGCTCCAGACTTCAGGGAGAAAAGAGCCATCCTCATCATTCATTCCTCTCCAAATCTCTGGAACACAGAATTGAAAAGAAAAGAAATCCAGAATTTTATGCCTCCCTCTTTGTTCTTTCTCAGGACTGCTTGGCTATTCCAGATCTTGCAAGGACTTCCATTATTATGTTGAATAGGAGTGATGAGAGTGGGCACCTTTGTCTAGTTCCTGATCTTAGAGGAAAAGCTTTCAGCCTTTCACCATTGAGTATGATGTTAGCTGTGGGCTTGTTGTATATGGCCTTTATTACATTAAGCTACATTTGTCTATGTCTAATTTGTTAAGAACTTATTATTATGAATAGATATTAAATTTTGTCAAATGCTAAAAAAAAGTCAAGTTTCAACAACTAGACAAAAATCAGTCAAATATAATTTGAATAATACTATGATTCAAGTGATATTTATAAAATGTTACAGCCAGTAACTACAGAATATACATTTTTTACAAGTGCACAAGCTACATTCACCAAGACACCCCATATGCTATGTCATAAAACAAATTTCTATAAATTTCAAAGCACTGAAATCATATAGAACGTATTACCTGATCATAATGAAATTAATTAGAAATCAATAATAATATCTAGAAATAAAACCAAATATCTGGATATTAAATAACACACTTCTAAATAATCCATGATCAAAGAAGAAATCATAAGGAGAATTAGAAAACTCTTCAAAAACTGAATGATAACAACACAACATATCAAACCACGTGCTTAAGAGGGAATTGTGTAACTTTAAATGTTTAAATGAGAAAAGAAGATCTGAAGTGTTTGATATAAAGTTACACCTTAAGAAGTTAGAAACAGAAGAGCAAAGTAAACCCAAATAAATAGAAATACCAAAGAACAAAAATCAATAAACGTGAAAACAGACCAGCATTAGAGAAAACTGACAAGGCCAAAAGTTGGTTCTTTGAAAAGATTTTTTTTAAAAGTCAAATAATTTCTAGTTTAAAGTCTCATCAAGAAAATGAAGCACAAAGTGGGGAGATGTCGGCCAAACAGTAGAAACTTGCAGATCGAAGATGAAAAAGTTCTGAAGATCTAACACCCAACATTGTGATTATAGTTAACAATAATGTATTATATAGTTCAAAGTTGCTAAGAGACTAGATCTTAAATGTTCTCACCACAAAAAAGAAATTGTAATTATGTGTCATGATGGAGGTGTTAGCTAATGTTATGGTGGTAACCCTATTGCAATATATACATGTATCAAATCAACAAGTTGTACACCTTAAACTTACACAGTGTTATATGTCAATTATATCTTAATTAAAAAAAAACAATAGGGATTGGGGTAGGGGTGGGTATCACTACAGAGCGTACAAGCATTAAAAGGATAAAAAAGGGAATACTATAACCAACGTTATAACAAAAATTTGACATCTTCAATGAAACGGACAGAACAAAACAAAACTAAAATCCAACTGGCACAAGATGAAAAAGAAAATCTTATTAGTCTTATATCTGTAAAAGAAATTCAATTCATTATCAACTCCAGACCCAGATAGTTTCACTGGTGAATTCTTTCAAATTCTTGAGAAATAATACCAATTTTACACAAACTCTCAAATAAAAGGGAACACTCCCCAACTCATTTTTTTTATGCCATAATAACCCTAATACCAAAATCTGACAAAGTACTATAAAACAAAGGAAAATCTTCATGACCAAAACAAAGACCAATATCCTTCATAAGTACAGATACAAAAATGCTTCCCAAAATAGTAGTAAATCAAATTCAGTAATATATATAAAGGATAATACTTTATGACCAAGTTGGGTTTATCCTAACAAAACAAGGTTGGTTTAATAGTCAAAAATTAAAGTAATGTACCATATGAACAGAAGAAAACCCATATGATCATTTCAATAAATGCAGATAAGGCATTTGGCAAAATTTAATACGAATTCTTACCAAATTAAGAATAGAAGGTAAAGTCCTCAATCTGATAAAAAAGATTAATGAAAACTTGAAACTAGTAACACAGCTAATGGTAAAATATGAAATACTTTCCCCTAAGATCAGGCAAAATGCAAGAAGGCCCAGTCTTACCATTTCTATTAAACAGTGTTATGAAGGTCCTAGCCATTGCATGAAAAAGAAATAAGGGCATAAAGATTAGCAAGGAGTAAGTAAAACTTGCCTTTATTTGAAGATGACATGATTGTTTATGTAGAAAATCCTAAAGAATCTACAGAATGAGCCTAGAATTAATAAAATAAATATCAAGTTCACATAAGCAAAATTCAATTATATACTTACATAAAAGTGCAAACAGTTGGAAAGGTGAAATTAGAATAAATTCCACCTACAACAGCATTAAAAAATATGAACTATGGGCTTCCCTGGTGGCGCAGTGGTTGAGAGTCCGCCTGCCGATGCAGGGGACATGGGTTTGTGCCCCGGTCCGGGAAGATCCCACATGCCGCGGAGCGGCTGGGCCCGTGAGCCATGGCCGCTGAGCCTGCACGCCCGGGGCCTGTGCTCCGCAACGGGAGAGGCCACAACAGTGAGAGGCCCGCGTACCGCAAAAAAAAAAAAAGAACTATTTCAGAATAAATTTTAAAATGTGCACAACTCCTCCAACCAAAACTATAAACCATTGCTGAAAGAAATTAAAGAAGATCTTAATAAGTGAAGAGATATACTATACTCATGGATTGAAAAGTTCAGTAGTATTAAGATGTCAATTCTCCCTAAAGTGATCTATAGATTCAACACAATGCCAATTCAAAATCCCATCCAGCTTCTTCTTTTTTTCAAATAGAATTTGAGATAGTTGATTGTATAATTTCTGTAGAAATGCAAAGAACTTAGAATAATCAAGGCAATCTTGAAAAGAACAACAAAGTCAGAGGACTTATACTACCTGACTTCAAGACTAACTACAAACTACAGTAATGAAAACAATGTGATATAGGCAGGAGTAGCAAGCAAAGGAACTTATCACTTGTTCTCACTCCGCCCTGCTGTAGCAGGGGCCCCAATAAAGCCTTGCCTGAATTTCTTGTCTGGCCTCTAATCAATTTCTACTGATTGGGGAAGGCCAAGAACCCTGATCAGTATCAGATTTACAGTGCTCAGTGTGGGGCAGTTGTCCTCTTCCAGGGAGAGGATCTGGGCACCTCCAGGACCACTGAATGCAGCTTCCCTGTGGATGACAAGTAGCCACCTGAACCTCTTGTTTCAGTGTCACCACGTTTGGGGGTCCCTCTCCTGAGATGGCCATGCTGGACGACTGAGCGGGCCTGGGGATTCTGGTGGCTCCCCGCAATGAGACATCTATCTCCATCAAGGAGGCCCGGGTGGTCCTTGACATAGCAGGTAAGAAAATCAATTTTTTAAGTGATAATGGAGTCACTTACTCTGTCCTGATCTCTCACACTGGGCCTCCTTCCTCCAAAAGCTGTACTGTGACTGGTGTTGATGGAAAGCCTCACACTCGTTACTTCACTGGGCCTCTCACTTGCCTATTTGAACAGTGTTTGATCTCGTGCCTTTTAAGTTGGGCCTGAGTGTCCTATCCCATTACTGGGGAGAGACCTTCTGGGCTCCCTTGGAGCCATATTACAGTTAGGAGGCCCGAAGCAGCCCCTTATCTTGATTCTGACTAAGACAAATCAACTGGAAGAACAAGGGCCTATTCCCAGCCATATTCTACACACAGTAAACCCTGCAGTTTGGGACAAAGGAATCCCTGGGAAGGCTATAAATGTTCAACCTGTAAAAATTAGCCTTAAGCCAGAAGTCGCTTATTCTAACAAGAGACAGTACCCCATAAAGTTGGAAGCAAAAAAAGGTTTGCAACCCCCCATCCATAAATTTTTAAGACGTGGCCTCTTAGTGCTCTGTCAGTCTCCATACAGTACCCCTATTCTGCCAGTTGTTAAGCCAAATAGGGAATATCGAATAGTACAAGACCTTAGAGGAGTAAATGATGCAGTGGTCCCTATACATCCCCTTGTGGCCAATCCTTATATTAGTCCAGATTCCTGGAGTGCTTGACCTCAGGGATGCCTTCTTTTGCATCCCAGTTCATCTCTCATCTCAGTATCTGTTTGCCTTTTAGTAGACTAACCCCCACTCAGGTCAAATGCAATAATATACCTGGACAGTATTGCTTCAGGGGTTTCAGGACAGCCCACACTTGTTCACCCAGGCCCTAAGAAAAGAACTAAGGGAGGGACCTTCCTGGTGGCACAGTGGTTAAGAATCTGCCTGCCAATGCACAGGACACGGGTTCAAGGCCTGGTCAGGGAAGACGCCACATGCCATGGAGCAACTAAGCCTGTGCGCCACAACTACTAAGCCTGTACTCTAGGGCCCGCAAACCACAACTACCGAGCCCATGTGCCACAACTACTGAAGCCTGTGCACCTAGAGCCCGTGCTCCACAACAAGAGAAGCCACCACAATGAGAAGCCCGCGCACCGCAACAAAGAGTCGCTCCAGCTCGCCACAACTAGAGAAAGCATGCGCACAGCAATGAAGACCCAACGCAGCCAAAAATATAAATAAATAAATAAATAAATAAATAAATTTATTAAAAAAAAAAAAAAACTAAGGGAAATACATCTAAAAGAAGGGGCCAGTCTACAGTATGTAGATGACATATTAATATATAGTTCCCACCATGAAGGCCTCAGATCAGAATACCATTTCAGTCCTTAATTTCCTTGGGACCCAGGGTTACAGGATCTTTCAGAAAAAAGCACAAATCTCAAAGTAACAAGTTAAATATCTGGGATATATTATAAACCCTGGAAGCAGACAGCTATCTCTAGATAAAAAAGAAGCTATATTAGAATTAAGCGCCCCAAAGACCAAAAAAAAATCCTTGTACTTTCTTAGGCATGACAGGATTTTGCGGAATTTGGATTCCAGGATTCAGACTAATGGCGAAGCCTCTATATGAAGCCACTAAAGGCCCAGATACAGAGCCATTACTTTGGACTGGGGAACAAGAAAGGGCTCTTAATAAGATCAAACAGACCCTCACCAAAGCTTTTGCTCTGGGTCTCCCCAATTTAAAAAAGCCATTTATCTTGTATATAGCTGAAAAACAGGGGACAGCTATGGGAGTCCTTGTACAAAAGCTAGGAGAAGTTCCTCAACCTATAGGCTATTTTTCCAAACAACTAGATTCCATGGCCCAAGGTTGACATGGCTGCTTCCGGGCCGGTAGCTGCCACTGCTTTATTAGTGGAAGAAGCTAACAAGCTTACCTTTGGACAGCCGCTGGAAGTCCAGACCCCTCATCAAGTACAAAAGATTCTGGAAATTAAAGGCCACCATTAGCTAAGTGGAGGCTGCCTTACTAAGTAGCAGGCTTTACTCCTTGACTCCCCAGAACTAACCCTCAAAACTTGCCACACCCTTAATCTGGCTACTCTAATCCTGGCTGAAGGCCCAGAACTAACACATTCCTGCCTTGAAACCCCTAACTAGGTTTATGCCTGTAGGCCTGATCAGACCAGACCAGGCCACAGAAAACCCTGAGGAAGAATGGTTTACTGATGGCAGTAGTTTCATTAAAGATGGAGTCAGGAGGGCAGAGTATGCTACTGTGAGCACTTATAGTGTTATATAAGCAAAACCTTTGCCACCTAACACTTCAGCCCAGAGGGCTGAGCTAATAGCCCTAACCTGAGTCTTAACGTTGGGGGAAGGAAAATTATAAATATATATACAGACTCAAAATATGCCTTCCGGGCTTCCCTGGTGGCGCAGTGGTTAAGAATCCGCCTGCCAGTGCAGGGGACATGGGTTCAAGCCCTGGTTCGGGAAGATCCCACATGCCGCGAAGCAGCTAAGCCCGTGCGCCACAACTACTGAGCTTGCACTCTAGATCCCGTGAGCCACAACTACTGAGCCCACATGCCACAACTACTGAAGCCCGCGCGCCTAGAGCCCGTGCTCCGCAACAAGAGAAGCCACCACAATGAGAAGCCCGCGCACTGTAACGAAGAGTAGCCCCCGCTCGCCGCAACTAGAGAAAGCCTGTGAGCAGCAATGAAGACCCAATGCAGCCAAAAATAAATAAATAAAATGAATAAATTTTAAATATATATATATATGCCTTCCTTGTTTTACATGCCCATGCAGCTAATCTGGAAAGAAAGAGGACTTTTAAATGCAAAAAATTCCACTGTAACATATGGGGCTGAGATATTACAACTCATAGAAGTGCTCAAAAATCAACACTAGTAGAAGTCATTCACTGCTGTGGGCACCAAAAGGAAAATTCTCAGATTACCTAAGAGAACAGGGCACATCAGGAGGCAAAGAAAACAGCCCTGATGCCCGTACCGGGTAGAAACCAACATTGAGAATATCTGACAACAAACCACCTGGTTTCAGCAGACAATTAACCACCAATCCTCACTATTCAATATGGGCAGGGAAACTGAAAACTGGTTCTCCAGTTTGTTCTCTTGGATACCACAAGGTATCAAAAGCTTTCTGGGGCTTCCCTGGTGGCGCAGTGGTTGAGAGTCTGCCTGCCGATGCAGGGGACACGGGTTCGTGCCCTGGTCTGGGAAGATCCACATGCTGCGGAGCGGCTAGGCCCGTGAGCCACGGCCCCTGAGCCTGCGCGTCCGGAGCCTGTGCTCCGCCACAGGAGAGGCCACAACAGTGAGAGGCCCGCGTACCGCAAAAAAAATAAAAAGCTTTCTGGCAGGAGGTTTTTGTTTTCTCATAACCCTTTTCTTTTCAGTCATACTGATTTAGACTATATTTTGTCTAGTACTCTGTTGTCTTCCCTATTGTTGTAAACCTGTGACTAAGATTTTTCAGTCCAAAAAGGAGACCTGGGACCAACCCAGACCTTCCATTCTAAAAATAGAGAAACATGTTGAACTTTAACCCTGCAATTAACAAAAATATACACCCAAACAGAATGGCTTCTTGGCAGGGGTGACACTGCTTCCCCTGTCAGGTCAACAGTTAAGGAAGCCCTCCCAAAGTAACCTGGTTCCTTCCCTTCCTAGGCCCTTTAATGGCTATTGTTGTTTTTCTCCTTTATAGCCCTTGTTTGTTTAACCTTTTGATTGAGTTTGTGTCTTCTAGGCTCTGACAATTTGAAGTAAGGCTCATGATGGCTCAAGGAATTCAGCCCATTCCAGCAGAAAATGGCCCAGGTCCTTGGGACAGTCAGCAAGAGACTTCTACACCTCTAGGGTCTAGGGTCTGTGGCCCCTGTCCCCTTATGCAGGAAGAAGTTTCAGAAGAAGAGATCTTCGGTCCCTTACCCCTTAAGAATAAGGGTGTAGAGTCTCTCAGCAGGGGATGAGATAGGCTGGGACCTAGGACCCTTTCCTGCAGTGCTGCAGTGCTGCAGTGCTTGCACCTGGACAAACATCTCCTCAAGCAACAAAATACAAAGAAACTATATGGGACTAAAAATAACTGCATGCATGTGCAGTTGGAGCAAATTCTGGGCCCAAAAGATACAAAGAGACCAAAAACACCCAACTGCCACTTTTGAAGAGCTTGGAGCAAAAACAGGGTATTGGGAGCAAAAGCAGGGTACTGAGCATATGCTACAACACCACCTTAGGGGTGGGCAAACCACCTAAGCCACCCCTCCAGCAAGACCCCTGGACACACCCCTACCCTCACTCCATATAAGGAACAAGCTCGCCTCCCCTCAGGGAGCCAGCCAGCAAGGGAACCTGTTACTTGTTCTCACTTCCCCCTGTTGCCCCAATAAAGCCTTGCCCGAAAAAAAATATGATACAGGCCTAAGAATTGGCTAGACTAGACTGGAAAGCTCATAGACTAGAAAGCTCATAAATAGACCTATTAATCATTTGTTTTCAACAAAGGTACCAAAGCAATCCAAAGAGGAAAGTAAACTCTTTTCAAGAAATGGTGCAGAGACAACTGGATATCCATATAGGGAAAAAAATAAAACTTGACCCTTATCTTACACCACACACAAAAATTTACTGAGGTTCAGAGACTTAACTGTGAAAGCTAAAACTATATAGCTTGTGGAAGAAAACATAAGAGAATATCTTCATGACTTGGGGTTAAGCAAAGGTTTCACACACAGGACAAAGAAAATTATAACCAGAAAAAAAATGATAAATATGATAAATAATAGACTTTATCAAAATTTTAAATGTCTGCTAATTAAAGAACATCATGAAGAAAATGGATAAGAAGCAAGCCACGGGGACTTCCCTTGTACTGCAGTGGATAAGACTCCACGCTCCCAATGCAGGGGGCCCAGGTTCGATCCCTGGTCAGGGAACTAGATCCCAAATGAATGCTGCAAATAAGAGTTCGCATGCCACAACTAAGGAGCCAGTGAGCTGCAACTAAGGAGTCCACGAGCTGCAACTAAGGAGCCCACCTGCTGCAACTAAGACCCAGTGGAATCAAATAAATAAATATTAAAAAAGAAATTCTACTTTTAATAAAAAAAATTCAATATGTGATTTTCAATTTAAAAAAATTAAAAAAGAAAAAGAAGCAAGACACAGCATGGGAGAAAATATTTACCAAACGTGCCTGATAATAAATTGGCATTCAGGATGTATAAAGAATTACTACAACTTGATAAATAGGCAAAAAACTCAATTTTTAAAATGAGGAAATGACATGAACAGATACTTCACCAAAAGAAGATATACAAATGTCCAAGAATCTCAAGTAAACATGTTCAACGTCATTTGTCATTGGGGAGATGCAAATTGAAACCACACTGACCTACCACTACACACCCATTAAAATGGCTAAAATTTTAAAATTGATAATACCAAATCTTAGAGAAGATGCAGAGCAACTAGAACTCTCATATATTTTAGGTGAGAGTATAAACAATATAATCACTTTGGAAGAAGATCTGGCATTTCCCTATAAAGCTAAATATATTCTTACTCTATGGCCTAGAAATTCCTCAACTAGCATTTAATGAAGACAAATGAAAACATATGTCCACACAAATACTTGTACAAGAATGTCCATAGCAGCTTAATTCATAATACCCAAAGCATAAAAAGACCAGTTATCCATCAAAAGGAAATTATAGCACAGTCATGCAAAAGGAAAATACAGTGTATTCATAAAATGGAATACTTCTCAGCAATATAAAAGAATAAATTATGATACATACGATAATATAAATGAATCTCAAAATATGCTGAGTGAAAGAAGTTTTCTACAAAATAACACAAATGTACGATTACATTTATAGGATATAAAACATGCAAAATTAATCTACGGTAAAAATATAGAACATTGGTTCATCTCTGGAGGGGAGTAATGCGGTTGACTGCAAAAGGGTACTTTGTAGGGTGATATATCTTGATAGGGATTTGGGTAACGCATTTGACAATACTCAATGAATGGTACACTTAATACCTGTACATTTCATGTTTTGTAACTCTCACTTCAAAAGAAAAAGAACTATAAACAAATATTAAAATCTAGTCAATGATATGCATGCCGAAATATTTAGAGAAAAATGTACTGATGTCTACAACTTACTGTGAAATGTACAAAAAATTAAGATGAATTGGTAGATGGATAAATGGATAGATATATGATAAAGCAAATATAGTAAATATTAATAGAATCTAAACGGTGAGTATGCAGGTGTTCACCATAAAATTCTTTGAATTTTTGTTTTTATTTATTTTTGGGGTTTTTTTGACATCTTTATTGGAGTATAATTGCTTTACAATAGTGTGTTAGTTTCTGCTTTTTAACAAAGTGAATCAACTATACATATACATATATGCCCATATCTCCTCCCTCTTGTGTCTCCCCCCAACCCTCCCCATCCCACCCTTCTAGGTGGTCACAAAGCACCGAGATGATCTCCCTGTGCTATGAGGCTGCTTCCCACTAGCTATCTATTTTACATTTGGTAGTGTATATATGTCCATGCCACTCTCTCACTTCTTCCCAGTTTACCCTTCCCCCTTCCCATGTCCTCAAGTCTATTCTCTTCTTGTCCTGCCCCTACATTTTTCAGAACCATTTTTTTTTTTAGGAGCTGGAGGAGTCAGGCTCCCAGACTTCAGACTATACTACAAAGCTACAGTAATCAAGACAGTATGGTCCTGGCACAAAAACAGAAATATAGATCAATGGAACAGGATAGAAAGCCTAGAGATAAACCCACGCACATATGGTCACCTAATTTTTGATAAAGGAGGCAAGAACATACAATGGAGAAAAGACAGCCTCCTCAATAAGTGGTGCTGGGAAAACTGGACAGGTACATGTAAAAGAATGAAATTAGAACACTCCCTAACACCATACACATAAATAAACTCAAAATGGATTAAACACATAAATGTAAGGCCAGACACTATAAAACTCTTAGAGGAAAACATAGGTCCAACACCCTATGACATAAATCACAGCAAGATCTTTTTTGACCCACCTCCTGGAGAAATGGAAATAAAAACAAAAATAAACAAATGGGACCTAATGAAACTTAAAAGCACAGCAAAGGAAACTATAAAGATGGAAAGACAACCCTCAGAATGGGAGAAAATATTTGCAAATGAAGCAACTGACAAAGGATTAATCTTCAAATTTTACAAGCAGCTCATGCAGCTCAATATCAAAAAAACAAACAACCCAATCCAAAAATGGGCAGAAGACCTAAATAGACATTTCTCCAAAGAAAATATACAGATTGCCAACAAACACATGAAAGGATGCTCAACATCACTGATCATTAGAGAAATGCAAATCAAAACTACAATGAGGTATCACCTCACACTGGTCAGAATGGCCATCATCAAAAAAATCTACAAACAATAAATGCTGGAGAGGGTGTGGAGCAAAGGGAACCCTCTTGCACTGCTGGTGGGAATGTAAATTGATACAGCCACTATGGAGAACAGTATGGAGGTTCCTTAAAAAACTAAAAATAGAACTACCATACAACCCAGCAATCCCACTACTGGGCATATACCCTGAGAAAACCATAATTCAAAAAGAGTCATGTACCACAATGTTCATTGCAGCTCTATTTACAAGAGCCAGGACATGGAAGCAACCTAAGTGTCCACTGACAGATGAATGGATAAAGAAGATGTGGCACATATATACAATGGAATATTATTCAGCCATAAAAAGAAACAAAATTGAATTATTTGTAGTGAGGTGGATGGACCTAGAGTCTGTCATACAGAATGAAGTAAGTCAGAAAGAGAAAAATTCTGTATGCTAAAACATATATATGGAATCTGAATTTTTTAGAGTTGCTGAAAAATGTCTTAACAAAACACGGGAGGAAAAAGTTGAGAATGGGAGAATAGAAGAGATTGGAAAGCCTAGATGCCAAAAACCAGGAAGGAAAAATTTTTGTCAGTGCACAGTACTGCCCAGGAACTATGGGACTCTGCTGACCCCTATATCTGTCAGTTTGGAAGGTATAATCTTATAATGGAGATAAATTAATCCAGTTATCCCAGCTTGACACTAGTTAATTAAGATCATCAAACTAACTCTCCTTGTTCTGATATTCAAGCTCAATAAGCAGCCTTCTGGTGATTAAAATCTAGCTCCCTGGAGACTTTTATAGAAGGCAGAGAGAATATACTGGCCAATCAACAGGAAATTAAACTTTTTACTGTTAACTGATTAATGTGGGCATTATGATTTCTACAATAGACTTTTAAGTTTGGTTAGACTGAATTGTATACTTTAAACCTGATCAAATCTCAGTCTACCAAAAACAAAATTGATTTCTCAACTGGGAAAGCTGATTATAAGATTAAAATTAATGACTCATCTCCAATACAGAAAGGCTGTAGAGGTTAGAAAGGCTCTTGAGGTTATGTTGCTCATTGTCTACTTTTTTCTCATTATTCATTGTTGGGACACTACTGTCTTTCATGTTTCCTTTCAAATAGAATTGGCTCCAAAAAAGCATTGTATAGGCAGAAAAGAGAGAAGGCTTATACTGCTTTCTGGAATACATTCTATTAGAACACCCAAGTATAGATACAGCAAAGACAAATAGATCATATTCATAAGAAGTACACATTTAATTACCTGTGTGCCCTCGTTAGAAACATCTGGCAAAGAAGTCTGAGATGCTATTTCATGTTTTAGCAACGTTGCCTTATTTAGAAATTGGTTGATTTCTTCGGATTTTTCCTGGAGTTGATCTAAGGAAAAGAAAATAAAATTGAAATGATCT
Source organism: Globicephala melas (assembly GCF_963455315.2). Taxonomy (NCBI): domain Eukaryota; kingdom Metazoa; phylum Chordata; class Mammalia; order Artiodactyla; family Delphinidae; genus Globicephala; species Globicephala melas. The sequence continues at coordinate 67,095,682 of NC_083317.1, forward strand.
TTGCCTCAAGCCTGAAACTTAGTGAGTTATCTTCTAGGGATACACCATATGCTGTTTATTCTAGTTCCGTTATCTTAATTAAAATTACGATGCCAATACCATCATTTTTATAAATTGTTTATATGCTCTCAAGGACCAAAGGACATCTCAGTAAACCTCCTTCAAAGGTAAAATAAAACAGGTCTAGGTATTTTTTTTTAAAGTCATTTTTCCTTTCCCCCTTGAAAATGCCCTTAGCGTTTTTTATTTTATTTTCTTCACTCTCCACATAAGCATTATAAATTCTACTGAGATGTTTCAAACATGAACATGGTTCAGTTAAGAGAACAGCATGCTCATGTAACACACTGTTCCCATGTAATGTCCCTTAAGGCTTTCTGATTAATGTTCAGCTCTCTTCAATACAGATGTTCAATTTAATGCTTTCTAAAATCTTTCCTGTATGCCAATCTTTTAGAATTAAACTAAATCAGAGGCATGTATTACTTTAATAATAACACATTTTTAAAAAAGTTTTCTTTAAAAAGAAATTTTCACCTATAAGAAAAGCATTCAGATCCATCTTTAGAAGTAAAGATGACTCCACGCAATTCAGTCTCCCTACCTTTGCAGCTAGATCTGGCCTGAGCTTTCCACAAATTAATTCAAATCCTACTCATTTCAGTCAGTGAACCCTTCAGACCACAGTTATGTTTCACATAGGGTTCTTTTTAATGTCTGACACATTACTATCAATAGTTTTTAGTACTATAATAATAATTTTATTAAGCCAGATTATAACTTCAGTCAGAGATGGGAGAAATGCAACAAAGAGTTCAGAAGAGACACCTTTCTTAATCATTCTATTCATTCAATTGGTTTAAGCAAATGATGTCACTAAGAGATCCCTGAAATTTTAAAGGGATGCTAGACAAATGGGCTAGACAAATGGGCTTCAAACGCAATCAAATACTGACCTTCTAGCTGCTGAATGACCTGAGCTGAATGAGCTGCCTGTTCACTCTTATCTTGGAGAAGCTTTGAATTTTGATCCTTTAGGGCATCACAGGCAGAGTGCAGCTCTTGTTCAGTCTTTTGAAGACTCAAAATGTGAGAGGTCTTCTCTGCCATTTCTGTTTTGTACTTCTGCTCCAAAGCACTGTACCTGGACTGCAGTTCAGCCTGGGCTTGACCTGCCTGTTCAAGCTGTTCTAGAAGATGATGCATTTCTTCCTTCAGGTTATGGAAAGATAGTTTTCTCTCTGCCACTTCAAGTTCCATCTTTTCCATCAGAATCTTGGACTCCTGTCTTTCTGTTTCTATAGTGTTCCTTAAAGTACTCTGCTCAGCTTCTATCTGCTGTAACTGCTGGGAGAAAATCTAAGAAAAAAAGACAAAGCCTCATGAACCATAAATTCATTCTTTCATTTCAATAAGCATAGTGAAGAGTCTCTTCTAGGTGAAGCCCAGGCCTAGACACTCAGGACCAAAGCTACAATTCCATAAGACCCTCTGTTTTTGCTTCTTGATACTTTTGACAGTTTCTGTTCATATATATATTTATTTGTGTCATCAGCTTTTCACTTATGTGTCTCCCAATACAAAATTAGTTCAATAAGGAAAGGGACTGTGTCTGTTTTATCATCACTGTTCTCCAGCATCTAGCATAATATATGGCATACTGAGTATGTGGTACTCAATAAATACTGAATAAATGGATCCAGTCCCTGCCCTCAAGGAACTCAGAGTTTAGTGAGAGAGTCACACTTAAACAGATCATTATAATACAAAATATTAGAGGCCATGAGAGAGATACTTATAAGGTACTAAAAGGAGCAGAGAATGGAAACTTACCATAAAGTCACACATATGTAACTATCTCCACAGTACCTATCTAGTAAGTAGCACAACTGGGATTTGAACCTGACTATTCAATGACAGCCAGAAAGGGGACTCAGGGTCAGGGTATGGGTTCTGTTAGAATTGGAGATATGGGAACATGTTTCTATGCAAGAAAGACAGTCGTTCTCAAGGAGAGTTGAAAATTAAGAAGAAAAGATATGACTTTCTCCAGCAGCATGCGGGACCCAGATGAACAAGCAGAGAATGTGGACCATAGCACCGATTCCACATTAGGATTTGGCTCCCTGGATGTGAAGGGGCAGGGACACAGGGAATCCAAGGGCTAGTAAAGGAGTAGTCCAAATCGCAGTTGCAGATCTATACCAGATAAGGAAAGGAGCGAGGCCAAGAAAGAACCAACATACCAGAGCAACACATGAAAGGATCAAGAAATCTTAATGAGAATGAAAGTCAGGACAGCCTAAGAAAGGGAATGACAGGATGGGCAACAGTCAGGGAATAGGATACGTGAGTTTAAGATTTTAGAACATCAGCATCCTTAATCACCTTTAAATTTAAGGGAATATTGCATGGTGGGATTATTTCAAACCAACATAAAGTTAAACAACAAAACAAACAAAGAAGGGACAGTACATAAAGCACAAGAACCATTGAAGACAGAGAAGGGGTAAACTGACAGAAAAGAAACTCCTTAGATGAAAATATGACATTCTAAAGAAACTAGGACCCTAGACCTAAAATCACAAAGGAAAAGAGCAACAATAAAAGATGTGAAATGTAAGCCTCATGAGGGAAGGAACTGTATATATTTTGATCATCATAGTATCACCACCACTTAAGCACAGGGAATTGTTGAAAGAATGAATAAATGGCATCAATTCTCTGAAGGCTTCTAACAGGATTTTATACCTGCTGCCTGGCAAACTGAAGTGGAAATGAATACTCCCAAGGCAGGTAGTAGAGAAGGCAGTACCTGGTTTCTCTGTTCGGCAGCAGTCAGCTCCTGTTGCAGCAGGTCCACAACCTGAGCACGGCCCAACAAGGCTTCTTCATGCTCCTCAAGCTTCCTCTGCAGCACCCTCAATTTCTGAGAAGAAAACGTTTAGACATAATGTGCTAACGCATGAGCATCATTATCTGCTTACCTTTCAAAATGTCAGGTAGACTTGTGTACTTAAGATTTTTAGATGTTGAGGATGACAGATTAAAGGGTCGGACACCAGCATGCCATGCTTCCTATCCAAGAGCAACAAAGAATCTCCAAAAATGTCTTCTTCAGAGCACCAACAACAACCAAACTGACACAAGGAAGTCCCTGAATTAGGGAACCTTTTTAATAATTAGATATTTATTATACATATCCACTTTTAAAATTATATAGTCATGTCCTGTACCTAAATAACATAGGTACACGTATATCCCACTCACCAAAGAGAATATTCTCTATAGGCAAGAACCATTTCTCTTCTAGTTTCATGCATGGTACAGTCACTTGGTAAACATTTGTTGAATGAATAAGTCAACAATACATGTATATATTAATATACTACTTTAAAAGTGCTATATAAATTAACTTTATTTAGTGGTATATTCTGAAGAATTGCCTAGAATTTGGAAGAAGCTCAAAAACAGTTAAATGAATCAACTATGAAATACCACTGGAGGGCCTTTGGGTACCACACTGCACTACATACTAAACAGAAACAGATACTTTTGAGTTAGTCGATGATAAACTTAAAAACAATGAAGCCAATTTTCAAAAATTACTCAATGAATTAAAAATAATGAATGAGTTAATAAAAGACCTTATGGCTTCAAAATCACTGCTTTTTATCTTTAAATTTTCTAAAGTGTAAAACAGACTTCATTGTTTTTGAAGCTTTGGATCAGGTTTTCAATGCACAAAGGTAGCTACAATCAGCAAACTGAAGAGAAACCAATTTCTGACTACCACATACATTTGCCAATTAAACTCAGCTTTTGAGTAGGGACAACCTGATTAGAGGGGTAAGAGGCAAGGTAAGGGAAAATAAATAAGCAATATGCAACAGAAGAGAAGAACACCGAAAAGAAGGCAATTAATGAGCAAACCCAGACCAAGTGAAGAGCAGTGGGTAAGGGTGGAAAAGTGGCTGTGATAACTTAATTAAATGTTAACCAAAACTACAATCATTCTACTAGGTTTTAGCAACACACCTGTTGCATCTCTGTTTCCACATCTGCCTGGGTTACTAACTGAAGAAGCTCATCTTCATGAAGACGAACTTGTGTCTCAAAGCGGGCATCTTTCTCTCGGACCACCTGCTGCATGGAACTCAACTGAAGACACACACCAGAGAAACTATACAAGTTACACTCCCAGAATATCGCACAAACAAAACACACAGACTATTCTCCAAACACAGACACTGAGAATTGATAGACAATAAGGTTTTCAAATTAAATTTTGAATGCCAAGGATGAGAATTTTGGAAGAGAGATAGGCTTTGATGCTAACTTCGGAATGAGAGAAAGCCTACCATCAAATTCAGAAGTCAGCCTAAACATAAATTTTGAATAAAAACTGTATTTGCATGGTTAATAGAAGTGTTTAAATATACAAGAGGTATATTTTTAAAAGATCTAAGGAGATTAGAATATTAAAGATACAAAGTTAGATTCCTGTTAAGTCCTAGACAATTCTTTGAATATCACACTCACGCTCAAAAACTTTCAGTTTATAAATATAAACTTCAAACTAATGTATCTTTTACTCAAGATTCTCTACAACTGGAAATACAAATCTTTCTTTCAGATCTCATTTTCAAAGAATTGCTTCTACCAAAGAACTCGGTATATTTCCATCCAAATCCACACCACCTCCCCAGACAGCTATTTTCAACTGTCATTACTTTCAGATCACCCTCATTTGTAACTGGCTCTTAACAAAATGAAATGGAAATAAATTGACTGGTTGTGAGTTGCTCGGTAGCAGTGTTTTTGTTTTGTTCATAGGTTTTGTGTGTGTGTGTGTGTGTGTGTGTGTGTGTGTGTGTGTGTATGTGCGCGTGCGCGCCTGCTTATTCATTTCCTTAAGATCTGTGGTTAAGCATGCCAAACAGCTCTTGGCGTGTCCATTTTGCACAGGTCCTTCAACTATTGTTGATTTTTCAATTTGTGACACCTTGAACCAACCTTGGCTCTCCTTCTAGGTAGGAGAAAAAAAATCTTCATAATATCTTTGATTATCTGAATTCTGAAATCACTATGAATTTGAAATCCTGTGTTTCAAATGTATACGCATTGGACTCCTTCATGAGCCAAACACATCTACACATCCTTTCCCATAAATGTACCATATTCTTTTTCCTGAGACTTTGCTTACAGCATTCCCTACAATTGGAATACCTTTCCCCACCTTGTTGAAACTATATTATCTATCCATCATAGTTTTACCTAAATCCTGAGTTTTCCATGTAACCTTCCTTGGTTGTCACATGCAAGTAACCCCTTTCACCTCTCAAAATACTTTCAGTTTGTATTGTTGCTTGCGATGCACATTCTGAATGGCTTGTATTCTGATGGATTTGTTAATTCACATAAATGTATTAATGGATCCATCATAGTGTGTGTGTGTGTGTATGTGTGTGTGTGTGCATGTGTGTGTGTATGTGTATCTTGGCTTGCCATGTTTTAAGCCACTCGGTAAAATTATTTTGTATTTCTCCATCCTACATTGTATAAAGTGTACAAAAAAGGACACAATAAAAGCTAATAGGTAAAACTAAGGATTTTAGGATATCCAGTTTTAAATGTATACACAGCAGTAGGTTATCCATAGACAGAGAGCACCACTAATACTACAAGTTATCAATAAAGTAAACACCTAACACCCAATGGATAAGATTAGCTATTATACAAAGGCACTTGAGGGAAAAAAGAAAAAAAAATGTTTCTTAAGTCAAAAGCATTCCCAAAGGAAAAATACGAGTGGGTGGTCAAACTGGAAATTTAGAAAAATAGAGAGAAAAAGTTGAGGATGCCAGTCCAAACGGTCTGGTCCTGGTAAGCAGAAATAACTATGAAGAAGAAAGGCACATACTGGTGCCTTTTAACATTGAATCACATAACCTATACCACTTTCTCATTACATAATCACTAAGTAATCTTCTGACTATAACTTATCATTAAGATTTTACTATAAAGAAATAATGGACCTAATCACTTGTATTTCTTTTGGTTTATCTAACAGTCTCTTTCGAACTTAGCATAAGCTCATTCCTTCCTGAAAGACAGAATCTCTGTGTGCTATTAAAACCAAGTTTCTGGGCCTGTAGATCTAAGAAACAGCCATAAATTAAGCTATGGTGTATTCATCAAGGTAAATAACACTTCTAATTTCTTCTACTATCACACCCTTCTAATTTCTACTATAATATTCTAGCTACTATACTTTCATCTACTAAAGTTTTAAAAATAGACTGTCTGAAGTGACTTGTCATGATTCTTTATTCTAATGATTCTGAGGTACCTTCCACCCTACCTGAGCAGCTTGCTCTGCCTGTGTCTGGCTGAGCTGGGTTTGCAAAGTGCTAATGAGTTCCTCCTTCTCTTGGAGCTGTTTCTTCATCATTAAAAATTCTTCCATCTCTGTTGAACTCTTAGCAAACTGAAGACATAGAAGAAAAAAATATTTAAGCAAAAGAATTGGCACTCTTAATTCTTGGACCTCCCTTTCTCATTTGCCCTAAATACCTACCAATATCCTTCTAATTTCTGCTTAACACTGAAGGGAATTGATGTACTGTGTTTTTTTTTTTTTAATTATCAAAATTATTTGTCAGAGGAAAACAGAAACAATAGCGGCAGTTGTTCAATTTCTCTGAATCCTCACATAGAACCAGACAGTACAACTAGATAATAAAATCAAAAACCCATGGACAATATTTACAATAAATTAGGAAGGTAGTACTACAAACCCCAAAATACAAGTAGGCAGAGACAAGCCACCAAAAGACTCTGGTATTAGAGTCTGTACAACAGGAAGAAGGCAGCGACAGAGCAACATCTGATGGCCTTGAGAACAGGAAAACCTCCAAATAGCCAGTAAATTCTTATTGGAAAGCACAGTTGGCCAATCTTAGAACAACAGCTTAAATTGGCAGGGCTTTCCCATTCTCCAATACTGGCTGAATGCAAGGGGTCCACAGAAAAAAGGACAAAAGTGCTAGAACAATCTGGCCCAGCTGAAGTCTCAAAACTAACTCATCAGGGCTGCCTTCCAAGACACCGACTGCACCAAGAAAAGACTTCTAGGTGTGAAATAGAAATTAAACAGAATAGGGATAACAGAAATAGAAGACAAAGGGCTATACACGTGTTATAATATTCATTATCAACTATGATATATTCATATATCAATTCATGTGGCTATCAAGGGCTTGAAATATGCTTAATGTAAATGAGAAATTTATTAATATTAGTTAATTTTAATTAACTTAAGTATAAATTATTTTTCCATTAAATACAATTGTGTTTTGATATGATTATATTTCACTTCACTTGTTGCATCACATAATATACTGCTGAATTGTTGTGCAAGTAATAAGTGTGCATGTTGCTCCTAGTGTTAACAATAAACATACCAGCTATCTAGCCAGTGGCAATGGATTGATTCCATTTAAATAATTTTTTTCCTACACACCTATGTGATGTGTTTATTAGAATACTTTATGCAGAGAGCATGAATAACAGTTGATACCTATGTAAATCATAATTGGTAATTAAAATATAAATACTTATTTTTATTGAATTATTTTTCTAGTTCAAAAATAAGTATAGACACACTTAAGTTTAAAATAAAGGTGTACTACCGATGCATAGTTCATTCCTTTTTATTTCTAAGTAGTATTCCATTGTGTGTTTAAATATTCTCCTATTGATAGACATGTTGTTTCTAGTTTTTGGTTTCACAAGTAAAGCTGCTATGAACACGCATATACAAGTCTTTATGTGGACATGTGCTTTCATTTCTCACAGATGTAGCTTTAAAGCTGATATGTTTTTCAAAGTCAAATTAACGATTCTAAATAATTAACCAGTTTCTAAACGTGGATGCAAATATTAAAGGAAAATGATGTTTCAGCACTCAGTTCAGTTATTAGAAAGTTTCTATATATGTATGGAACAACTTGAGTATATGAATCTATTTTCTCAACTGGAAATTTTATGAAATCTAAACACAGATGAAGTATTTCCAATGAAAATTTAGCATCCAAATTGATATATAATATAAAATACACACCAAATTTCAGACTTAGTGCAGAAAAAAGATTATAAATTTACACAAAAATAATTTTATATTAATGTTAAAAGTATATTTTTAATAAATTGAACTAAATGAAATATATTGTTAAAATTAAGTTTACCTGTTTCTTCTTTACCTTCTGTAATGTAGCTGCTAAAAAATTTAAAATTATACACATGACCCATATTATATTACTACTGAGCCAATTTGGTATAAACCAAAGTGAAGGGCAGGAAGAAGAAAGCCAGGAAATCTCAGAAATCCACCTGCCTTATCTTTGAACACAACACAAAAACAACAAAAGAAAAAAGTCTGTTAAATAAAAAAAGTTTTCCTGAATCAAGCCTCCTTCTAAAAGTTTAGGAAAATTAATTTCACACAAAAATAAGAAACATAAAATGATCAAGGTCAAATCCCATCCAAAGTTATTATTAAAAAAAAAGAAAACTAAGGAGCAGGTGAGAAAAGCATACGATAGGCATGCTCAAAAAACAAATCGAGTATGGATACCAAAGGGGGAAGTGGGGATGGGATGGATTGTGAGATTGGGATTGACATATATACACTACTATGTATAAAATAGCTAACTAATGAGAACCGACTGTATAGCGTAGGGAACTCTACTCAGTGCTCTGTGGTGACCTAAATGGGAAGGAAATCCAAAAAAGAGGGGATATAAGTATACATATAGCTTATTCACTTTGCTGTAGAAACTAACACTACATTGTAAAGCAACTATACTCCAATAAAAGTAATTAATTTTTAAAAAATCAAAATTGCAATTTATTTCAACAGGTGTTAAAAAAATTAACAAAATTATACAAGACATGAAAGAATAAAATTAAAAAATGAGAATCAGAAAAACTCAGAAATGAGGTGACAGAATTCAGGAAAACTTTGATTCTTCTGAATCAAAATGAATTCTGAAAATTCATTTCAGAAAAGAACACAAAACAAGAAGGAACACAAAAGTAAATAAACATAGAATGCCTTAAATAAGAAAAAAAAAAGAAGAAACTTTTGAAAATGAAGAGGTAAAAAGGAACCAAAAGTGACAAAATGGAAGATAATCAAAGATAGAACATATGGATAATAGAAGTCCCCAAAGAAGAAAACAGACTAAATACTACAGCTATATAATTCAAGAAAACTCTTGTGAAATAAAAATGTGCAAAACCAAATATTGAAAAAGCATACTGGGTATCTACAAATACCAACCATGGATGACAAACACCAATGCACAGTCTAGTAAAATTACTAGACTTAGTGGGGAAGGAAGGAAGGGAGGGAAGAGAAGGAAAAGGAAAAAGGAAGGAAGGAAATTGATAGATTCATAGACAAATATTATAGAACTAATGTTATTAGTCATATAACAATCCATTGGGCTTTAGTGATTTGTTAACTTAATGATTATGAGGTGACTTATACCCCTACCTGTGTAGCTTGCTCTGCCTGTGCCTGGCTAAGCTGGGCTTGCAAACTGCTAATTAGTTCCTCCTTCTCCTGGAGTTCATGTTTTATCTTTTCTACTTCCATCTCTTCTTCTGTAGAACTCTTGTCATGCTGAAAACACAGGAGATAAAGTCATTTAAATAAAAGAATCTAATTTGCCCTATACAGCCATTTGATTATAGTGTTATCCAACTGATGGGAGCAAAAAATAACACCTGACCTAAAAACAAGGAAGGAATCTTAGAGTTTTCCAGTTTCAGTATGGCCAAGTAGTTCCTATTAAAACCATCCTCCCTCAGATAACCACTATAAACTGGACAATATAGAAAAACAGCTATCTGAAAATGCTGGAGAGCAACCAAAAGCAGGAAGATACCAGAGGGGAGTCAATACTTGGAAGAAATGGCACCATGTTTCCCATTTTTATAGTTTTTAGTCTGAGGACAAAACCAGTCAGTGACATACAGGACTAAAACATAACAGAAAACTCAGTCTCACTGCCTTGAAGAACAAGAGGACAGAATTCAGGAAAACACAGCTGCTAAGTGAGGGGCAAAGCATCATAAAAGAGACAGTGGCAGGAAGGGGGGAGGAATTCAAATATTTCAATAATCTATTTTTTCCCAAAATCTCTTCCTTCGACTGAACCAGATTCTACCTCCCATCTGAAGTCACCACCAGCCCCTAGCCCCCAAAATGAACCTAGCCTGCTTATTGGAACCACACAGAATAATTTTACACTTTCTTCCACATAATAGTCAAGTATCTGAGGATTGCCATCATTTCTTCAACTACGCTTTCCAGAGACTATCAAGCTCTGTCATGGGTATACAATAGTTAAAGAGCTGCTGTGACTGATTGCTGGAACTTAGAAATCATTTAATCCAATGCTTTTATTTAAAACAGAGGAAGGAAATGAAGCTACAAGATGATAATTTGTTTAAGGTCTCAGAGCTTTAAAAAAAAAAAGAAGGCAGAGTATAAAATGGATGATTTAAAAATCTAACAACATAGCAAAGGGAAAAGTTAAAAGAAACAAAGCCACATGGGGAGAGACAGGTTGGTGCTACCACAGCCAGGGGGAAGAAAGAATAATGAGAGGAAAAAAACAAAAAGTAAGAAAAGAAGAATCAAAATGAATACATTAGTTGAGAAGAGTAAGAGAAGCTTCTAAAATAAGCTTTGAGAAGTTAAATAAGGCTATCAATTAAGGAAAAGTAATATCTTCTGAGCATTACACCCAGGAAGGAAAGACGAACCACAGTACTAGTGAGCTAACTAGTGACCCCAAAGGTTGTGCCTAGAGAATTGATTAAAATCTCATTTCCCAAGAACTAAAATCATTGTGAATAAGAATACCAGTGGGTCAAAAACTAAAACAGGATGAAATCTAAGAAAAAATTAAAAGGTTTCTTATGTAGAGTTACATCTAAGCCAACTGGTAATGTGTACTGTGATGTGCTGGCCTCTCTGTATTCTATACCAAACTCTCCAAACAACTGAAGTTTCTTGTTCTCTAACTAGCTGGCTGAATGTGAATATTTGGGGTTTAACCATAGAGGAAAGGTAATAATAACAAGTATTAGGACAGTGCTCTATTCCTCAAAAGGCATAGGCACTTTCCTCACTCCTCTCTCCATCCCCAACCTTGAACGTTTTTGTTGGTGGCAGGCATAAACCTACAAAGCATCACTTAGAGGAGCCCAAAGTAATCTAGCTGATTAAGCCCACAATGCATGAAACTTTAATATACTATTATGTGGCCATAAAGACAAAGAATATTCTGTATCAAGTCACTGAACTAAAGAATTTCAGAGGTGGGAGAAACCTTAGAGTTCACCTAGTTTAATCTTCTAACTAAAGATAAAACTCCTCCAAAAGCTATGTGCCTCTCCTACTTAAATGCCTCTATTTAATTTTTTTTCTTCCTGTTAGCCTTTTTAACTCCCTGAAAGTCTAGGTCACAACTAATATTTAATTTCCATATGTTCTGTTGGCCTTTTATTCTGTGTTTGGCCCACAGCCCAGCTAGACTGCAAGCTCAAAAAGAAAGGACAGTATTGGGGACCTCCCTGGTGGTCCAGTGGCTAAGACACTGAGCTCACAATGGAGGGGGCCTGGGTTCGATCCCTGGTCAGGGAACTAGATCCCACATGTCACAACTAAGAGTTTGCATGCCACAACTAAAGAACCTGCATGCCGCAAATAAAAGATCCCACATGCCACAACGAAGATCCCATGTGCTGCAACTAAGACCCAGCACAGCCAAATAAATAAATAAAATTTTTTTTTAAAAAAAAGGACTGCACTGGGCTTCCCTGGTGGCGCAGTGGTTGAGAGTCCGCCTGCCGATGCAGGGGACACGGGTTCGTGCCCTGGTCTGGGAAGATCCCACATGCCGTGGAGCGGCCAGGCCCGTGAGCCATGGCCGCTGAGCCTGCGCATCTGGAGCCTGTGCTCCGCAATGGGAGAGGCCACAACAGTGAGAGGCCCACGTACCGCAAGAAAAAAAAAAAAAGGACTGCATTTAGTGCTATATTACTTTAGCTTCATAAATTTTTGTGATTAGTGAAGATCTGCTATAATGAGAGCCTTTTTCTACTCAGAAAATGTGTATTATACCCAGTCACCATACCTTGGAGAGTTGCTCCTCTGACTGAGGTTCTGTGGACAGAACAGTCCCTCCTTGTGCCTTCATCTCTTCTATGTGTTTATTCAAAGAAGTTAATTTGGCCTTAGCATGAAGTTTTAGTTTTTTAATTTTGTTATCAGCAGCTTTTCTTTCTTCCTGTCAGAGAACAATGATGGTAAATACACAAATGCTTATTCATCACTTATCCAGCATATAACAAGTTATTCTCAGTAGGCATCATCTTGGACTAGTAGGGAAATCAGATTCTCTAATAATCTAAGTGAAGAAAAAAACCAAAGTGACTGTTATGTCTTTTATCAAGTGCTTGGCAAGGAAGGACAATGGTACCTGTAGAATTTCATCCTTCTGCTGTAGTTGAGCATCCTTCTGTCTAATGATTTCTTTTAGTTCCTGCACCAACTGCTCTGCATAAGCCAGGCGCTCCAGAACATCCTCTTGTGTTCTATCATTAAATTCCATGTCAGATTCTTGGGGTAATTCCTGGTATTTAGACAAAAAGTTGCCAATTTACAAGGGAAAAGGTATCAGCTTCCAAACAGGAGGTCCTTCATTGTAACTTTATCTTATGTCTTGTCCAACTCATATCCTTACTTAAGAAATCTTTCCAAGGAGATGAGAACCCAGGGGCAGGGTATGGGTTGGAGGAAAGGAGGAGCCTTAGTTGTCAAGAATGGGGATTGGCTTATGTAAATCTTGTAGCCTAGTGGTAAAATTCCCGGGGACTGAATGCCCTGGGCTGTGGAAGTCCTCCAGAGATGTTGGTTGGATATTATTATAAGAGTTGTTTGGAGGGGCTGAGAGTTGTGGAAAAGGAGGGCGTGTGGAGGATGGTGGAGGGTGGAGGAGGGGGAATGCGTAGGGAGGGGGAGCAAAGTGAGCATGTGTGTACACTGTAAGGCGTCTAAGGCTGTGCAGGGATGGACAGGGACACGCTCATACTTACCTGGCAGAGGAAATAAAAATTTTAAAAATTTTAAATTTTAAAAAGAAATCTTTCCAATAATAACTACCCAATATTAGTTATTACCCAATATTATTATTAACCAATAATTATTATCATAGCCATTGCAATATATATTAAGTATTTTGTAAATGTTAACTATTTTACAAACATTATCTCATTTACAGTCTTATCATACTAATTTTACCAAAGAGAAAAATAAAGGGAAGCAAAGATCACAAAACATTTAGTGGAAGAGCTCAAAATTTAAAATTAAGAGAGTAGTTGAATAAAATTCTCTTAATCACCAGGGAATACTGCTTGTCTTTCAAGAAAGTGAAAGGACTTTTTTTGAGTCCTATGTGACCTTCAAAAAATACAATACAGACTATAAGAGAAGTGATAGATGAATTTACAATAGCAAACAGATGGTCTGAAACCCAAAAGGTGCTCCAGTTCCACCATTTGTTGTTTCAAACCTTTCCTATGAAACAGGAATACATATCTGAGGAGTTAAAATAATCTAGCACTAAGTAAGCCCCAGGGGGACAAATGAGGACAATCTTTCTAATCTCATCCAGGACTTGATTCCCATTACTGTGTCTCACAGGCTACAAACTTACAGGAAAAGGATAATTTACAAAGTCTCAATATTTTTCTTAATCTTCTCTTCCACCTAGCACAAGGAAGGCTGCTCACACCCTTCTACCTTAAATTCTTGTCCTCAGAAGAACACGGAACATATTTCTCATTAGCTTAATTCAGAACAGAGCTACTCACAGGTTCTAAGGAAGCCCTCATATTCTCATCAGTTTCATCTCCTGATAATTCATGCAAAACAACATTTGCTAATCCTGACAATCGGCTCAGCATTTCTGCAAGAAAAGAAAACATAAGAATCAGTCAGATACATGCTTCTCCTATGATGGTAACTATCATTTATAAGTTAAATAAGAAAACTGTGCATGTGATATATATTAGACACAGACTACATCAGGATGATGTCTTTAAAAAGGCATTTCAGTATGTACACTGTAGTCAAACACTGTTCTTTTCAGTGACAACTACACAGAGATTTTAATCACCATCACTAATGTTTTAAAAATGAAATACATAATTGTTTAGTGGAAAATAATACACCTTACAGGTTATCTTTAATGCCTTTTCTTTCATCATAATTTCATTGGCAAACATGGAGTTCTAACTATTCCTTCCCCTGCCAGACTATTATTCACTTCTGATCTGTCATATACACCCCATAGTTCAGCAAAATTTTTCTTTTTTTTTTTTTTGCGGTACGCGGGCCTCTCACTGTTGTGGCCTCTCCCGTTGCGGAGCACAGGCTCCGGACACGCAGCCTCAGCGGCCATGGCTCACGGGCCCAGCCGCGGGGCATGTGGGATCTTCCCAGACCGGGGCACGAACCCATGTCTCCTGCATCGGCAGGCGGACTCTCAACTACTGCGCCACCAGGGAAGCCCAAAATTTTTCTTTTTTATGTGCCTCATGAACCTGTTCTTTCAGGAAGCTTTCTCAGTAAACCATGTGGTTTCACTAAAATTTAAATGTAATCCTTGTTCAAAACATATAGCATTAAATGCATACATTAGAAAAAAAGGAAGAATGACTAAAATCAGTAACCTATGCTTCTTCTGTAGGAAATTTGAAAAAGAAGAGCAAATCAAAACAAATTTAAGCAGAAAAAAGAAAATTAATATTAGGGCAGAAATTAATAAAATTGAAAATAGAAAAATAAAGAAAATCGGCAAAACTAAAAGTTGATTCTTTGAAAACATGAATAAAATACATAAAGCTTGGTCAGACTGACAAACAAAAAGAGAGAAGACACAAATTGTCAATATCAGATATGAAACAGGAGAGAGACATCACTACTGACCTACCATACATTAAAAAGTAATAAAGGAACACTACAAATAACTCTATACCCATAAATTCATCAACATAGATGAAACAGGCCAATTCCTTGAAAGATAACAAGCCACCAAAACTCACTAAACTCACCTGAATACACACACACACACACACACACACACACACACACTCACACACATGCAAGCACACATACCATTTCTCTCTCTCTTCCTTTTTCCTTCATTATTTATTTAATCATTCATTCAGATCAGTGTCACTTGCTAGTCCATAAACTCCTTAAAAGTGAGAATATTAATGTTTTGATAGGAAAAATCAAAATAAACTGGATTATCATAGCATTATTATAAGCAATTATGCTGAGTGACAAAATATTATTCGGCTTTTAAAATCCTCAGCAGGAAGAAATGTAAAAGCTATTGCACAAAATAAGCACTTGAATAAAACTAGTCTCTGCTATAGTTTTCTTCCACTCAGTAACAGTGTTTAGGGCAGCCATGGTCATTAATTAAGAAATGGCAAGACCTTTGTTTCTATAACAGGTTACTTAGATAAGCAGCATATAGCATTTGGAAAAGACGTGTGAAACAGGAAAGGAAGAGAAAACCACTAGGAGGGCAACATAGGACCATATAAAATTACATATATAATTACTGAAAGGGAAACACAAAGTCATATATAAGTGCATAGCGACATAATAATCAGTCACTCATCAGGTTATGAGACTCACAACTACAGTCAGCTAAAAAACAAACAAAACTCACCAGGACACAGACTCTAAACTTTCTTTTTAGCTCTAGACATTCAATTTTCTATAGTAATCATTAAAGAAGGAAATGAACACTATAACTAAAGAGTCTTTTTTAGGCACAGAAATGTGTACTAATCAAATAGTCATAACAGAACCTAACATATCAAGCAGAAGCACTTTATCTTCAAATTTTTCAGATTATGTTGGGAATAAGCAAAAGGAAAGAAAAAAAAAAACAACCGATAGGACTCTGAGAAGATGGTAATAGCAGATAGCATAGCTTTTGGATCTTCCTAAATTCCCACATAAAAACAGACAAAGCAATTAGATAACAAAATTAAAAACCCATGGACAGCCTTTACCAAAACGAACAAGCAAACAAATAAAATGAGGCAAAGTTTCCCACAAACTCCAAAATAAACATGGATATAGAAAAAACACCAAAAGCCATAAGATCTGTGTATCACTGTTGTCCATGCAGGAGGAATAAAGGGAAGCAAAGGGTAGCAGAATGTGCCACTCACTCCAAAATATGTCACTTGGCAGAAGGATTATTTTGGGCTAAAGCACTTGAAAAACAGCAGGTACAAGTAGGGTGTGCTGATCTCCCATTTTTCTCCCTGAAAGGAAGAGATAAAACACCCATATGGAAGATGTTCTCTCTCTACCAGGAAGAAAAGTAATATTGTTGTCTCCAGGGATGGGAGCTGAAGCCAAAAGAAATCTGTAAAAACAAACCTTGTAAACTAACACTTATCTCCCAAGTCATTGCTCTATGATTAATGACCTCCTTCTGTTGTCTCATTTTCACAATTTACTACTGTTTGACCAACTCATTGTACAGATGTTAGATTCTAACTGCTTCTTTGGGTCTTCATTTCCTTATAAGGGCTCCCATGCCACATAAAGCTGATATTAAATAAATTTGTATGCTTTTCTCCTGTTAATCTTTCCTATATCAATTTAATTCTCAGACCTAGCCAAAAACCCTTAGAGAACAGAGGCAAAATTTTATCTCCCCTATAGAAACTGTAAGAGCACAACAGACCTAATACCAAGAGAACCACAAAAAATCCAGTGGGTATTCACTGGAAAATGTGTCCAGCCAATTCAAGAACAGTAGTTGGAAAAGGGAAATGCATCCCCACTCCAACAACAGGTAAGTACAAGAAACCTGCAAGGTCTGAAGTGGCTAAGGCAGCGCAGGCCACATTAATTCTCCAACCGATGAGCCAGGGATCTTTTTCAGAATAGGGCCTCCACTGAGGAGAATTTTCTGAGAAAAATTTGAAAATTAAGTCCTTACCTTTCAATAATTACTTTAAAAGTAAATGGATTAAATTTTCCAATCAAAAGACATCGTGGCTGAATGGATTAAAAGAACAAGATCCAACTATATGCTGTCCACAAGAGACTCACTTGATCTCTAATGATAACACACAGGCTGAAAGTGAAGGGATAGAAAAAGATATGCCATGAAAATAGTAACCAAAAGAAAGCAGGGGTAGCTGTACTTATAACAGACAAAAAAGACTTCAAGTAAAAAACTGACCAAGAGACAGAGAAGGTGTTTATATAATGACAGGGGAGATCAATTATTACATAACAGGATATGAACTTGTAAGTCTATAACAGGAAATAACACTTGTGAATATATATGCACCCAAAATTAAAGCACCTAATTATATTTAGCAAATTTTAACAGAATTGAAGGGAGAAACAGGTAGCAATACAATAACAGTAGGAGACTTCAATATCCCACTTTCAACAATGGATAGATCATCCAGACACAAAAGCAATAAGGAAACACTGGACTTGAACAACACGTTATACAGAAAAGACCTAACAAACATATATAGAGCATTCCATCCAACAGCAGTAGAACATGCACTTTTTTCGAGTGCATATGTAACATTCTTTAGGATAGATCATATGTTGGACCACAAAACAAGTCTTAACAATCTTAAGAAGACTGAAATCACATTGAGTATCATTTCTTAACACAATGGCATGAAACTAGAAATCAATAACAAGAGGAAAAATTGAAAATTCACAAACGTGAAAATTAACACACTCTGAAAAAACAACAGGTCAAAGAAGAAATCAAAAGGGAAATCAAAAACTATCTTGAGGCAGATGAAAATGAAAACATGACATATCAAAACTTATGGGATGTAGGTCTAAGAGGGAAGTTTTTTTGTTTTTTTTTTATTATTATTATTTTAACATCTTTACTGGAGTATAATTGCTTTACAATGGTGTGGTATTTTCTGCTTTAAAACAAAGTGAATCAGCTATACATATACATATAACACCATATCTCTTCCCTCTTGCGTCTCCCTCCCATCCTCCCCATCCCACCACTCTAGGTGGTCACAAAGCCCCAAGCTGATCTCCCTGTGCTATGTGGCTGCTTTCCACTAGCTATCTATTTTACGTTTGGTAGTGTATGTAAGTCCATGCCACTCTCTCACTTCATCCCAGCTTACCCTACCCCCTCCCCGTGTCCTCAAGTCCATTTTCTATGTCTGTGTCTTTATTCCTGTCCTGCCCCTAGGTTCTTCAGAACCTTTTTTTTTTTTTTTTTAGATTCCATATATATGTGTTAGCATACAGAATTTGTTTTTCTCTTTCTGACTTACTTCATTCTGTATGACAGACTCTAGGTCCATCCATCTCACTACAAATAACTCAATTTCATTTCTTTTTATGGCTGAGTATTATCCCATTGTATATATGTGCCACATCTTCTTTATCCATTCATCTGTCAATGGACACTTAGGTTGCTTCCATGTCCTGGCTCTTGTAAACAGAGATGCAATGAACATTGTGGTATATGACTCTTTTTGAATTATGGTTTTCTCAGGGTATATGCCCAGTAGTGGGATTGCTGGGTTGTATGGTAGTTCTACTTTTAGTTTTTTAAGGAACCTCCATACTGTTCTCCATAGTGGCTGTATCAATTTACATTCCTACCAGCAGTGCAAGAGGGTTCCCTTTGCTCCACACCCTCTCCAGCATTTATTGTTTGTAGATTTTTAAATGATGGTCATTCTGACTGGTGTGAGGTGACACCTCATTGTAGTTTTGATTTGCATTTCTCTAATGATCAGTGATGTTGAGCATCCTTTCATGTGTTTGTTGGCAGTCTGTATATCTTCTTTGGAGAAATGTCTGTTTAGGTTTTCTGCCCATTTTTGGATTGGGTTGTTTGTTTTTTTGTTATGGAGCTGCATGAGCTGCTTGTAAATTCTGGAGATTAATCCTTTGTCAGTTGCTTCATTTGCAAATATTTTCTCCCATTCTGAGGGTTGTCTTTTGGTCTTGTTTATGGTTTCCTTTGCTGTGCAAAAGCTTTGAAGTTTCATTAGGTCTCATTTGTTTATTTTTGTTTTTATTTCCATTTCTCTAGGAGGTGGGTCAGAAAGGATCTTGCTGTGATTTATGTCATAGAGTGTTCTGCCTATGTTTTCCTCTAAGAGTTTGATAGTTTCTGGCCTTACATTTAGGTCTTTAATCCATTTTGAGCCTATTTTTGTGTATGGTGTTAGGGAGTGATCTAATCTCATATTTTTAGATGTACCTGTCCAGTTTTCCCAGCACCACTTATTGAAGAGGCTGTCCTTTGTCCACTGGACATTCCTGCCACCTTTATCAAAGATAAGGTGTCCATATGTGCGTGAGTTTATCTCTGGGCTTTCTATCCTGTTCCATTGATCTATCTTTCTGTTTTTGTGTCAGTACCATACTGTCTTGATTACTGTAGCTTTTTAGTATAGTCTGAAGTCAGGGAGCCTGATTCCTCCAGCTCCGTTTTTCATTCTCAAGATTGCTTTGGCTATTCAGGGTCTTTTGTGTTTCCATACAAATTGTGAAATTTTTTGTTCTAGCTCTGTGAAAAATGCCAGTGGTAGTTTGATAGGGATTGCATTGAATCTGTAGATTGCTTTGGGTAGTAGAGTCATTTTCACAATGTTGATTCTTCCAATCCAAGAACATGGTATATCTCTCCATCTATTTGTATCATCTTTAATTTCTTTCATCAGTGTCTTATAATTTTCTGCATACAGGTCTTTTGTCTCCTTAGGTAGGTTTATTCCTAGATATTTTATTCTTTTTGTTGCAATGGTAAATGGGAGTGTTTTCTTGATTTCACTTTCAGATTTTTCACCATTAGTATATAGGAATGCCAGAGATTTCTGTGCATTAATTTTGTATCCTGCTACTTTACCAAATTCATTGATTAGCTCTAGTAGTTTTCTGGTAGCATCTTTAGGATTCTCTATGTATAGTATCATGTCATCTGCAAACAGTGACAGCTTTACTTCTTCTTTTCCAATTTGGATTCCTTTTATTTCTTTTTCTTCTCTGATTGCTGTGGCTAAAACTTCCAAAATTATGTTGAATAAGAGTCGTGAGAGTGGACAACCTTGTCTTGTTCCTGATCTTAGAGGAAATGGTTTCAGTTTTTCACCACTGAGAATGATGTTGGCTGTGGGTTTGTCATATACGGCATTTATTATGTTTAGGTAAGTTCCCTAAGAGGGAATTTTATAGCAACAAATGCCAACCTTTAAGAAAAGAAATATCTCAAATAAACAACGTAACTTTACACCTTAAGGAACTAGAAAAAGAAGAACAAACTAAGCTGAAAGTTAGCAGAAGGAAGGAAATAACCAAGATCAGAGCAGAAATAAATGAACTGAAGAGTATAAAAATAATAGAAAAGATTGATGAAACTAAGTGATTTTCTATAAAGATAAAATTGACAAACTGTTAGGTATATCAACTAAGAAAGAAAGGAGAAAATTCAAATAAAAGTATATGTGAAAGAAAAAGAGGGGCTCTCCTGGTGGCACAGTGGTTAAGAATCCACCTGCCAATGCAGGAAGAACCCACATGCAGTGAAGCAACTAAGCCCATGTGCCACAACTACTGAAGCCTGAGCGCCTAGAGCCCATGATCCACAACAAGAGAAACCACCACAATGAGAAGCCCATGCACCGCAATGAAGAGTAGCCCCCACTTGCCGCAACTAGAGAAAGCCCGCACACAGCAACAAAGACCCAACACAGCCAAAAATAAATACATAAAGAAAAGACAGTAAGATGGATATCACAGAAATACAAAGGATCATAAGAGACTACAATATACAATTATATGCCAAAAAATTGGATAACCTTGAAGAAATGGATAAATTTCTAGAAACACACAACCTACCAAGACTCATTCATGAAGAAATAGAAAATCTGAAGAGACCAATAACAGTAAGAAATGGTAATCAAAAACCTCTTAACAAAGAAATGTCCAGGACCTGGTGGCTTCACTGGTGAATTCTACCAAATGTTTAAAGAAGAATTAATGCCAATCCTTTTCAAACTCTTCCCAAAAATCAAAGAGGAGGGAACACTTTCAAATTCATCTTACAAGACTAGCATTACCTGATAATGAATCCATACGAGGACACTACAGGAAGAGAAAATTACAGCCCTATGTCCCTGATGAACATAGATGCAAAAATTCTCAACAAAATAGTAAAAGATCAAATTCAGCTTCACACTAGCAGGACCATACACCATGATCAGGTAGAATTTATTCCTTGGATACAAGGATGGTTCAACATCCACAAATCAATTAATGTGATACACCACATCAACAAAATGATGGATAAATATCATAAAATCATCTGAATAGATGCAGGAAAAGCATTTGACAAAATCCAACACTCTTTCATGATAAAAACTGAACAAATTAGATACAGATGGGATGTACCTCAACATAATAAGTTTATATACGGCAAGACCACAGCTAACATCATACTCAATGGTGAAAAGCTGAAAGCTTTTCCTCTAAGATCAGAAACAAGACAAGGATGCCTATTCTCACCACTTCTACTCAGTATAGTACTGGAATTCCTAGGGAGAGTATTTAGGCAAGAAAAATAAATAAAAGCCATCCAAATCAGAAAGAAAGAAGTAAAATTGTCTCTGCAGAAGACATGATCTTACATAGAGAAAACTCTAAAGAATCCACGAAAAGGCTGTTAAAACTAATAAATGAACTCAGTAAAGTCAAAGGATACAAAATCAGTATACAAAAGTTATTGTTTTTATACACTAACAATGAGCTAGCCAAAAAAATAATTAAGAAAACAAAACAAAACAAAACAAACAAAAAAAGAAAACAACCTCATGTTTAATAGCACCAAAAATAATAATAAAGTACTTAGGAATAAATTTAATGAAGGAGGTGAAAGATCTGTGCACTGAAAACTATAAAACATTGGTGAAAGAGATTAAAGAAGACACAAATAAATACAACGATATCCTGTGTTCATGGATTAGAAGAGTTAATATTGTTAAAATGTACCTACCACTCAAAGCAATGTACAGAGTCAGCACAATCCTTATCAAAACTCCACTGGCTTTTTTCACAGAAATAGAAAAAAAAATCCTAAAATCATATAGTACCACAAAAGATCCTGAAAGGCCAAAGCAAGGAAGATCAATTCATCATCAAAGAAGGTGCCAAGTATAGACAACGAGTAAAGGACAGTCTATTCAATAAATGGTATTGGGAAAACTGGATATCCACATGCAGAAGAATAAAATTGGACCCTTATCTGACACCACATACAAAAATTAACTCCAACTTGGTTAAAAACTCGAATATAAGAACTGAACTGTAAAACTAGTGGAAGAAACACAGAAAAAAGGCTTCTCGACATTCGTGTGGGCAATTATTTCTTGGCTATGATCCCAAAAGTGCAGACAACAAAAGCAAAAATAGAAAAATGAGATTCCATCAAACTAAAAAGCTTCTGCATAGCAAAGGAAACAATGAAGAGACAAACTACGGAATGGAAGAAAATATTTGGAAACCACACACCTGATAAAGGATTAATATCCAAAATATATAAGTAACTCTAACAACTTAATAGCAAGAAAACAAATAACCCAATTTTTTAAATGGGCAAAGGATTTAGATAGACACTTCTCAAAAGAAGACATACAAATGGTCAACAGGTATATGATAAATGCTCAACATCACTAATCATCAAGAGAATGCAAATCAAAATCACAACATCACCTCATACCTGTTAGAAAGGCTATTATCAAAAAGACGAAAGATAACAAGTGTTGGCCAGGATGTGGAGAAAAAGGCATGCTTGAACACTGTTGGTGGGAATGTAAACTGGCATGGCCATTATGAAAAACATATGGAGGTTCTACAAAAAACTAAAAATAGAACTACCATCTGATCCAGCAATTCCACTTCTGGGTATATACCTAAAGGAAATGAAATTAGTATCTTGAGGAGATATCTGCACTCCCATGTTCACTGCAGCATTATTCACAACAGCTAAATTACAGAATCAACCTAAGTGTCCACTGACAAATGAATGGATAAAGAAAATGTATACAGTATATACACACAATGGAATATTATTCAGTCCTAAAAAAATAAGGAAATCCTGCCATTTGTGAAAACATAGATGAACCTAGAGGACATTATGCGGAATGAAATAAGCCAGGTACAGAAAGACAAGTACTGCATGATCTCATCTATATATGGAATCTAAAAAAGTCAAACTCAAGGAAGCAGAGAGTAGAATAGTGATTGCCAGGTAGTAGAGGATAGGGGAAATGGGGAGATATTTGTTAAAGGGTACAAAATTTCAATTATGCCAGATGAATAATGTCTGGGAATCTAATGTACAGCATGGTGACTACAGGCAGTTTGCTAAGAGAGTAGATTTTAAATATTCTCACCTCCAAAAAAAAAAGGTAACTACATAAGATGATAAATATATTAATTAGCTTGACTGTGGTAATCATTTAACAATGTATACATATATCAATACATCACTAACACCTTAAATATATATATTTTTGTCAATTACACCTCAAAGAAGCTTAAAAATGATTAATATCTACTTCCAATATTGACACCTACTTAACAAAAATTAACGGGTAAGTATTAATTGCTAAATGAATGTAGAGCACCTAACAGTACAGCAGAGCACAAACCGTAGGTATATGACAGAAATGTGTATCATATTTACTTTTACAAAAGAAAAATTAAACTTTGATATTCTTACCATTTTCTATGATGCAAACTTTGGTGAACACACACACATAGGTATATATGTGATTTCTTCATATGAATTAAAACAAATAAATTTATCAATTATCCCCCAACAAAAATAGAAAAACCCAGAAATGAAGCAGAAACACAAGAAATAATTTAAAATTAAAAAAATATTTTGGAAATAAAGATGAAACTAAAGGGA
The DNA here is from genome assembly GCF_963455315.2 of Globicephala melas. NCBI lineage: Eukaryota > Metazoa > Chordata > Mammalia > Artiodactyla > Delphinidae > Globicephala > Globicephala melas. The sequence goes on from NC_083317.1 coordinate 67,119,789, forward strand.
ATAAGTATACGAATAATCACAACAAAGATTGCCTTAAAAAAAAAGAAAGTTGAAATGAAGGATAATTTTAAAAATCAAAAAGAAATTCACCATAAATTAAACATGTAACTACTTTGTGACCCAGTAATTTTACTCCTAGGCATTTATCTCAGAGCAATGAAAACTTAAATTCACCCATAAACCTATACATGAATGTTCTTAGCAGCTTTAGTTTTAAGTACCCCAAACTGGAATCAGCAAGGATGTCCTTCAACAAGTAAATGGTTAAATAAACTATGGTACAGGCATAGCTCGTTTTATTGAGCTTTGCTTTATTGTACTTTGCAGATATTGATTGCATTTTTTACAAATTGAAGGTTTGTGGCAACTCTGTGTTGAGCCAGTCTACTGGTACCATTTTTCCTATAGCACTTGCTCACTTCATATCTCTCTGTGTCACATTTTGTTAACTCTCGCACTATTTCAAGCCTTTTCACTATTCTTATATTTATGGTGGTCTGTGATCTTTGATGTTATTGTAATTGTTGTGGGGCACCATGAACCACACCCTTATCAGGTGGTGAACTTAATCAATAAATGCTGTATGTGTCCTAACTGCTCCACCCACCAGCCGTTGCCGCCTCTCCCTCTCCTTGGGCTTCCCTATTCCCCGAGACACAACAGTATGGAAATTAGGCCAATTAATAATCCTACAATGGCTTCTAAGTGTTCAAGTGAAAGGAGGAGTCACATGTTTCTCACTTTAAATCAAAAGCTAGGAGTGATTAAGCTTAGTGAGGAAGGGAGGTCAAAAGCCCAGAGAGGACGAAAGGCCTCTTGCGCTAAACAGCCATGTTGTCATGTCATTGCAAAGGAAAATTTCTTGAAGGAAATTAAAAGTGCTACTCCAGTGAACTCACAATGATAATAAAGCAAAAGAGCCTTATTGCTGATGTGGAGAAAGTTTCAGTGGTCTAGATAGAAGATCAAATCAGCTACAACATTCCCTTAAGCCAAACCCTAACCCAGAGCAAGGCCCTAACTCCCTTCAATTCTGTGAAGGCTGAGAGAGGTGAGGAATCTGCAGAAGAAAAGTTTGAAGTTAGCAGAGGTTGGTTCATGAGGTTGAAACAAGGTGAAACAGCAAGTGCTGATGTAGAAGCTGTAGCAAGTTATCTAGAAGATCTAGCTAAGATAATTAGTGAAGGTGGCTACACTAAACAACAGATTCTCAGCGTAGACAAAACAGCCTCCTATTGGAAGAAGATGCCATCTAGGATTTTCATAGCTAGCGAGAAGTTAATGCCTGGCTTCAAAGCTCAAAGGACAGTCTGACTCTCTTGTTAGGGGTTAATGCAGCTGGAGACTAAGTTGAAGCCAATGCTCATTTACCATCCTGAAAATCCTAGGGCTCTTAAGAATGATGTTAAATCTACTCTGCCTGTGCTCTATAAATGGAAAAACAAAGTCTGGATAACAGCACGTCTGTTTACAACATGGTTTACTGAATATTTAAGCCCACTGTTGAGACCTACTGCTCAGAAAAAAAGCTCCTGGTTATCCAAGAGCTCTCATGGAAATGTATAATGAGATTAATGTTGTTTTCATGCCTGCTAACAAAACATCCATTCTGCAACCCAAATTCTTTTTGAAATTACCCAGGAGTAATTTCAATTCTCAAGTCTTATTACTTAAGAAATACATTCCCTAAGGCTATAGCTGTCATAGATTCCTCTGATGGATTTGGGCAAAGTAAACTGAAAACCTTCTGGAAAGGACTGACCATTCTAGATTCTGCTAAGAACATTCATGCTTCACGAAAAAAGGTAAAAATATTAACATTAACAGGAGTTTGGGAGAAGTCAAGCCCAACCCTCACTGATGACCTCTGAGAGGTTCAAGACTTTGGTGGAAGAAGTAACTGCAGATGTGGTGGAAACAGCAAGAGAACTAGAATTAAAAGTAGAGGCTGAAGATGTGACTGAATTGCTGCAATCTAAGGATAAATCTTTAAAGGATGAGGAGTTACTCCTTCTAGATGAACAAAAAAGTGGTTTCTTGAGATGGAATCTACTCCTGGTGAAGATGCTACAAAGACTGTTGAAATGACAGCAAAGCATTTAGAATATTACATAAACTTAGTTAACAGAGTAGCGGCAGGTTTGAGAGGATCAACTCCAATTTTCAAAGAAATTCTACTGTGGGTAAAATGCTATCAAACAGCACTGCATGTTACAGAGAATTTGTTCATGAAAGGAAGAGTTAATCGATGCAGCAAACTTCAATGTTGTCTTATTTTTAAAAACTGCCACAACCATTCCAACTTTCAGCAACTACCACCCTGATCAGTCAGCAGCCATGAACATCAAGGCAAGATCCTGTATCTACCAGCAAAAAGATTACAACTTGCTGAAGGCTCAGATGGTAGCATTTTTCATGATAAAGCACTTTTTAATTAAGGTATGTATATTTTTTAGACATAATGCTATTTCACACTTAAAAGACTACAATATAGTGTAAATGTAATTTTTATATGCACTGGGAAACCAAAAAATTTGTGTGACTCACTTTATTGTGATATTAGCTTTATTGCAGTGGTCTGGAACTGAACCCACAATATCTCCAAGGTATGCCTGTACATACATACCATGGCATACTACATAGCAATAAACAGGAACAAGCTACTGATACACCTAACAATTTAGATGAATGAATCTCCAGGAAATCATGCTGAATGAAAAAGAAAAAGCCAGTTCCAAAAGGTTACATGCTATATAATTCCACATTTACAGAATATTTTGAAATGACAAAATTTTAGAAATGGAGGACAGATGAATGGTTACCAGTGCTTAGGGAGAAGCTGAAGGTGAGAGGGTAGGAGGTGGTTATAATTATAAAACGGCAACACAAGGTATCCTTGTGGTGTTAGAACTGTTCAATATCTTAATTATGGTGGTGGATACAGGAACCTACACATAGGTGATAAAATTTTATAGAACTTAACATACATGTATACAAGTAAAATTGGGGAATGTATTATCAGCATCCTGGTTGTGATATTATACAATAGTTTTCTAAAATGTTACCACTGAAGGAAACTGAACAACGCATACAAGGTTTCTCTCTATATTATTTATTAGAATTGCATGTGAATCCACAATTACCTCAATTTAAAAAATAAAAAGATTAAACTAAATGTGATATCTTACGATAATACCGTGGAACAGAAAAAGGACATCAATGGAGAAATGAGTAAAATCCAAAGTATGGAGTTTAGTTAATAGTAACGCATCAGTGTTGATTTCTTAGTTTTGACAAATGCACTTTTCCACTGTAACATGCTAACATTAGAGAATACTGGGTGAGAGATATACTGAATTCTGAACTATCTTTGCATATTTTCTATAGTAAATTTAATATTGTTCCTAATGCTTTGTTTCTCTTAAAAAATTCAAAGAAATAAATAGTAAAGAAGGAATCAAGAGAAAGTGATAAATATTGCAGATAAGCAATGAGGATAATAGGATCCCCGAAAAAGAAAACCAAAGCAAAGGTACAGAACAAACGCAAAAAACAAAAGCCAAGAGCACTTATCTGAAATTTTAAAAGATCTGAAGTTACATACTGAAAGAAGCCACCAGATACCTGAGAATATCAACCCAGAATGACCAACAAGACATTCTAGTAAAATTAATGGACTTAAAAGAATTCTTTGAGGTTTAGGCTGAAATGTGACTTACAAGCAAAAAAACAAAAAAGACTATGGTCAGACTTTTCAACAGCAATGCTTTGCCAGAAAAAAAAATGGAGTTACAGACTTGAGATATTTAAGGAAAGAAAATGTGAGCTAAGGATTTTATTTTCAGAAAAAATGACCTTCAGATATAAAGAGCACAGACAGAATGTTACAAACTTGCAAGAAAATTAATGAAAAATTTTCCCAGGAGCCTTTCCTAAGGCATCTATTAGAGAAAAAGCTTGAGATAACCAAAATGACTAAAGAAACATCATCATAAGGACTGGTGTGAGCACTAAATATATTACTCATAGAACTAAGACTGGGATGGAGACAGCATAGTATTTAATGATTATATGCTCTGACAACATATAGGGCTCCAATTTTTAAAAAATGGGGAAAATGTAAATAGCACATACAAAAAAAAACATAAAAATTTTAACAACCAAAATTGGCGGTGTTCATTATCAGTATTATTATTCCTTGACTATTATATGTGCCCTGTGGAATTAAATGAGTAATTATGGGCATAGTAATTCTATCATACAGTCATTATGAAAAAAGGAGATAGACATATAACACAAAAGAAATTAAGAACCCCAAAATAAAAACTAATCTTGAATTTGAATCAAAAGTACCAGTATGAACCTATAAGGTATTTTACCTTAGCACATATATTTTCCTAGCTCTGTGCATTGAAAAAAACTATGACAAACTGAGAAGCAATAAGTATTTCTAGTCTTGAAATACTATTCCCTGTTAAAAAAAATTTTTTTTTTAATAGGAGGGCTTCTTAGAGAAATGGCTGATTTCAATTCTGAAGCAGGAAATGGTACAAAATGAGCCTGAAACATTTTTTCATACAAAATAGCAAGGAAGCTAACAAAGACTAACATAGAGTCATGTCAAAAGGATCCAGGAGACAAACTGAAGAAGTTCCCACAGGCCAAAGGAACAACTGAGTTTCTAATAAGATTATGAATTAAATTGCAACAGATATTTAAATCCACCAAAAATGTTTAAATTCACAAGTTCATAATAATAATAAACTGGTCATCATCTGAACTAAGTATCATGAAAACTAGGTAAGTACAAGGATTTATCTTGTCTTTTCTATTTGGACTTTGCCTTATGACTCCATGATACAAGAGTGATTTCTATAGCTGTTGACATTAAAGGAATAACATGGAAGTGTAAAAGGATGGGCACCTCAGGCACAGTTAGGGTCTTTAGGTAGCTCAGAGGTTGGGAATCTGAGGGCAAGAGAGCCACTAAGTAGCCATGCTTAAGCTAAACGAAGAAAGATGGATCTCTGCCTCTGAAAGGCTCACTGTAGGATAGAAATGGGCAAATGCACATATAAAAATTAGTAAAGGGGAAAACATATAGTAATAAATTAATGTAAGGAATATCTGTGACTACTGGACAAGCAATGCTCTTGCTGTTGTTTTATAAAGCACCAGAATCATGAATAGCAATTTGGGAAAAGAATAAAATAAAGAGCTTCATGCCAAGGTCAGGGTTCAATAAAACATTCAGGCAAATAAAACAATCCCTCAGAGTCAATGCTGGCCACACCTTCTATAAATTCTGCCACAGGATCTCAACACTTCTGTGTTGAGGTGGCATTTAGAATTCCATGAGTCTTATTTTCTCAGTATTCACTGCTAATTGTTTTCAAAATATCTACTTGGTGTGGAGCATTATGCTAAGAACCACAAAAATATAAAAAGAAATATAAGGCATGCCCCAACCACAGAGAACCTAGTACAAAATGCATGGGAAAATAAAGTAACTGAAGACAGTGAGCACATGCCTATGACTACATGCATATGCACCACTTGCTTTGGAATTTAAGTCACATTTTCCCACAGAAACAACAACACAGAAAATGGTTGTATTTCCGTATCAGTCCTCAAACTCACTCAATGCATGTTTAGCTGAGCCTCAGTAGTTTTCCTTAATTCTAAGTGATCCTCAACCAGTTTGAGAAGCTGATAGGAAATGGTGCTATATAGCTGGGAAAAGCATATGCAATACTATGATATAATTTTACAGTTAGAAAATGGAAAACCAGTTTTCATAACACAAAAAAACTTGTTTTTATTAAACAAATTTAGCAGTAAACGGTATCTATAACTTATATACACAGTACTATGTACTAAATACTACTCCAATTGCTTTACATATAATAACTTATTTATCCTCATCATTTTACTCATTTTATTTTTAAAACAACTCCAAGGAGGAGTTCTATCAATATCCCTAGTATTAAAGTGTGTAAGGCATAGGGAAGTTAAGTAATCTTCCCAGTCACAGAGCTCGACAAAGCTTCTTTACTGGTAGAGATTCAGAAGATAACCTATTTTCTGAGCAACCTCATCACCCAACATTCTTCACTGGGGCTGAAAATAGTGCTGGAGGCATGAGGGCACTCGTATACTTGTACATACTTACAGTTATATAACCACTAGACTAAAATGAAATGACTCACAGTAGTAGGGCTCTAAAGAATTCCGTATTGTTTATACCATAGATAGGCTCATTCAAGGGAACAAAGGATATTTGCACATGGATATTCACTACAGCAGTGGTTTTTGTTTGTTTGTTTTTAAGAGAGTTTATTTTTACTTTTTAAAATTTTTGGCCTCGCAGTATGCAGGATCTTAGTTCCTGGACCAGGGATCAAACCCATGCCCCCTGCAGTCGAAGCACAGAGTCTTAACCACTGGACTGCCGGGGAAGTCCCTACAGCAGTGTTTGTGATGACTAATGACTGAAAACAATATCAATGTCCATCAGTAGGGGACAGGCTAAATACATTTTGATATTTCTACAGGGGAATGCTGTACAGCCTTTTAAAAGAATGGGATAGTTTATACTTATGGATATGGGAAAAATACCTTATAGTATAAAGTGGAAAAAAAAAAGGTGTAGAATAGCAGGTATATTACGATTCAACTTGTGTGAGAGAGAAAAGGAGAGGGATATATATTACACATGTGCTTGAATATGATCAGAAATTTTCTTAAGAATAAACAAATTATTTACAGTGCTTACTTCTGGGAAATAGGGAATGGGGAAAAGGATCAGTACATAGAGGAGAAAGAGATTTTTGTTTTTATATTATATCCTTTTGTATTGAATTTACTTTTACCAAAAGCACATACTGCTGATTTTAAATTAGCTTAATTAAAAATGGAGTATTGTAGAGCTTAACATCCTTTCATATAGTGGTTCCTAACAATATACCAGTAGGTAATGATCAGTGATGAGATGTGTCCCAAATAATTTATTTCTAATAGTAGTTAAGCTAGAGAAGTTTATGAATGATTTTTTATAAACAAGAATAAAATCAACATCCTTTTAATTAATCCACTAATGTAACGGGGATAAAAAGAGAGACTTTAATATTCAAGCAGAGGGAAAAGAGAGTTATATCCTAAAGATGATTATTTTTAGAAGAGGCTGCATCTCAGAGGAATGGAGGTCCTCAATAATAATAATAATAATAAATTAAAATAAAAAGGATTCCCCCAATCTGGAAGTCCTCAGAGATGCAAACACCTTTCTCAAAAAATAAGGAAACATCTTTATGTGATCTCCAGATTGGGGTGGGAGTGTCCCAGAAAATGGGCAAGAATTTGTTTTCATCCTTTTAAATATGTATGTTTTTGTATATTTTATAAGTAATATATTTACAGTGTTATTCATACATTATTTATAATTAAATATACAGTATTTAGAGGATGGTTGCTCAAAAAAAAGTTTTATTGATAGGGCAAGCAATTAAAAATGTTTGGAAACTATTGATGTAGTCCAACAAATTTAATACAGTGAAGAGGAAAGCATTAAATGGCCATTCCATGGTCAAAGGATGAAAAGTAAAAGCTGTGAAACAGTCAGTGTACAACGTCTGCAATTTTTTGACCATTCACAATTATTCTGACCATCCAAATTTAATTACTTCATTCTTCTGAAAAGGCCTCCAGCCTTTCTGCGGGGAGTTCTCCACTGCCATCTTGCACAGAACTGTGAGAGCCTTTAAAAGCTCAGAAAGCTTCCAACTACTTCCAAAAGTGAAAGTACTTATCCAGTGATTTTTAAATATCTCTGCCCCACTCTTAAACTGTCCTCTCCGCACAGACCAACTGGAACTCTTTGAGTAAGTCAGACAAATATATTCCTCGAGGGGCTCATCCTCTGCTTCACACTCCTACGCACCACTCCTGTTACGCAGAATAAACATCCTCCACACCACCAAATCAAGTTCTTTTTCCTCCAAACTCTATTAAGGGTTCCCTTTCCTCTAACTGCCTGACCACCTCTGATTCCTGGGACTTTAGTGCTGATGGGATCGCAAGGATCTTCCCTCTCTCCGAATCTCTCCAGCAACTCATTAGCAGGATCATTCGTCAGGCCCTCGTTTGAGTTACTGTCGCCAATGTTTCTGCGATCTCTGCCCTCAAGACTTTTGGTTTGTCTGGGTCCCGCCTCCCCTTCCCGACACTAAGTTTGTTTAGGGCCTGAGCGCAGGGGCCTGGCAGGTTCTCTCCGACGTCAGCTGTTGCGTACACAGGTCAGCCTGAGCAGGCCGCTCAGGGAAAAAGGCCGTCCTGACAGGACCGCCCGGAGCGCCTTTCTCCGTCGCTCCCGGAGGAGAAACGTCCTGGGGATGGGGTAAAGAGTGCATATGTGCCTAGAGGCTGCACAGGGCGACCCCGAAGCCATCCGGCGGGGCCAGCTGGCGGGTGGACGATTAGAACTAGGCCTGGTAGGTGAAGGGAGGCGGACTGAACGGCCGGATCCGGGACTGAATCAGGACGGGGAGGGAATCCGAGTGTGGCTGCTTTGGCAGCCCCGCGGGTCCTGTGGCGGGGGTGACCGTTACAAGGCTCAAGGAGGCGAAGAGTTGGGGAGCGTCCCCCACTCACCTGGAAGAGGCTGTCGCCGGAGGCTCCAGCTGCCCCCCTCCCAAATTTAAGCCACGTCAGCTCGGGAATCCCGTACGCGACACCTACCGCTGCAGCGCCCCGCCAAGGGACTCAACCACTGGCAGTTGGGACGGAAAAGGGGATTAGGCTATGGACCAATCAGGACTTAGCAGCCGGGCGTTACCAGGGAGACCAGGCACGCCTTGTTTGTAACTAACTCATCAACAATGACAGAGACCAATCAACGTCGGGATGTGCTCCGCTTCCTCAAAGAAACAGCCAATGGACTCTGAAGAGTAGAGGAGGGGCGGAGTCAGACGGGAGCAAGGGTTCCGGAAGAAAATCTAGGGAAGAGCCGGAAATGCCGGGAGGGCGGGCGTTCTGGTAAGGTCAGGTGTTGATGGGACGGCCGATTTCTTCTAATTCTTCCGCGGGATTGGCGGTGCCTGACCCAGCTTAGGGCTTGGGGTTTTGCTGAGACACTGCACCCCGGGAAACCAGCTGCCGTTAGGATTGTTGAATGAGCTGTGAAGGGAGTGGGGATGTGGGTTTTGCTCTTAGAGTCATAAAATATTAGAGCCAGAAGGTAGGTGGTCTAATATGACTTTTTCATTTTACTGATGAAAAATGAGAACCAGTTTAAAGTGACTTGCCCAAAGACAAACAGCAACTTACTGATGGAACTTGGGCAAGAACCTGGCGTTTGTATGAAAGGATCAGAGATGTTTCTAAGGACATGAATGAGAGAGAGAATAGTGAACACTAGGAAATGCGTTTTAGGAAGTGGGGCTTGAACTGGCCCTTAAACAGAGGTTGAGGGTTGAGGGCTTGGGTCCTGGAATGGGAGTCAGTGACTAAGGAAAGGGGGGAAAGTAGCTTACTGTGTACCAGGCACTCAGCCCACTATATGCATCCTCACCCTAGTGCTTACATAACCCTTTGAGGTTTGAACATCAGTAAGGCCTTTGCTGGCTACCCATCTAAAATTGTAGTCCCCTGTAATCACCGTGTACTGTTCTTAGACCTGGAGATATTGCTGAGACCAAGAAACAAAAGTTCCTGCCCTTTTGAAAATAATAATTTAGTGAGGAGAGAGAAAATAAACAGTTGGCCCTTGGACCACACAAGTGTGAACTGCACGGGTCCACTTATACACTGATTTTTTTTTCAGTAATAAATACTACACTATCTGGCCTGGTTGAACCCGTGAACAGAACCACCTGTAAGGAAGAAACATGTATAGGGAGAACCAACTCCCTAATTTATTCTGGGGTTTACGACTACAGAGGGTCAGTGCTCCTAATTCCCATGTTGTTCAAGGGTCAACTGTAATATGGTAGATGGCAAAATGCTTAGGAAAGATGCAAGCAGAGATGGAGTATAGTGGGTGCGGGGGACTGCAATTTTAGAGAAACTGAGACCAGGCATGCTGGCTTTTGCTTCATTCTCTTGTACTTCTTAAAACTTGGAATGTAAAGGGCAGCCCTTCCAGGGCCCAACATGAGCCAGGGCTTGCAGGGCTTATTCTGCAGGCTCTCCAAGAGATTTTATTTGCGGTCAGTGAGCAAGGGAATGTTGCTGTATATCAACTGCAGCTGTTTAGGGTTGAGGCACCCAGCTGACTGCATCAACAGCTGAAATTGCTCCCTGATGATGTACAGACCTTTCATGTAGCTGGTCTCTGTGAGTTATATTTAAATACAGTCATTAAATAAAATCCTCACTAATCAGGATTCCCTAGTGGTAAAGAAGTCTAAATTATGAGATCTGGATTTTGTATGAAAGTATCTGTGTATACTTGTCCACAGAGGTCTGGGTCTTTATCTATATTCCCCTAGGTCAGCAAAAATCCCAGAAGGATCCAGAGTGTACCAAATACCCAATACTCAAAGCCTAAGAAAAGACTGTTCTGAAATCCCTAGCCCTCATAAGTAGTAAGTCATGGGTGTCTCCTCTGGAAGTGCAGAGATGCCTGTGCATACTTTGGTGCCCATTTCTTGACTAGGGCCTGCCTACAGAATGCAGCCACAGTAGACGGGACTGGTGTCCCACCTACATTGAGGACAGAGGGACTGCCGCTGTGTGAATTGTTTGGGCTTTGTTCTGGTGTCCCAAGGAGGCCAATATGACATGGGGTAGATTTCAGGCCATTTGTCTCCATGTCGCAGTTGGTAGTCATCCTTCATGCCAATTAACTCCTAGAAACAGATGCCAGAGGAAGCTCTTTACAGGAATTAGGACTTTTGTTCTCCTGACTTTCCTCCTGGGAATGTCAGCACTCCTGATTAAGCACTAGACCCATGGAGAGACTGAGCTGACTTTAGGAAAACTGAGACCAGGCCTGATGACTTCCAGCTTCCTGCACTCCTTAAAACTTGAAATGTACAGCAGCCCTTGATGTGTTTTTTTCCAGCCCAGCTCCAGTTTTTGCTCTCCATGGGTCCCTGTAGATAGTCTATCTTTGACGATGGAAGAGATTAGGATTTGGGGGCTCTTCTGTCTGTGGAGCTGCAGGTGTCTCCTTGCCTCCTGCTGGATGAACTTTGGGATGGGGACCAAGGATGGCAGGTTGTTTCTTGAGAAGGCTATAAGTGTGGAATGAGTAGATGTCCTGATTCAGCTTCTCAGAGGCATCAGAGATGCCTGAGGGATACAGAAACTTGCTGATTTATGCTCTTATCTTGATATTAAGGCCTTGATATTAAGGTCTTTCAGCTCTTGCTGGGCATCCTCAAGCAGCAGCGGTTTTGCCCAAAGGTGGGCAGGGCTAAGCAGGAACCCTGGCACATGGGAGAACAGGAGAGCTGAAGAGACCAGGCATTCTTGCCTGGAAGATGGCAAGAGTTGTCTCCCAGCTCTTGCTAGGATCTGCTCCTCTGACAGTTGAAGAAGAAACCACTGTTAAAACTCCCCCTGTGTCTTCAGGGGCTAGAGATGCTATAACTGTTTGACTCAAAGGCCTGGAATAATCCAGGCTCCAGGAGAATTGATTGAGCCCTCTTCTAACTTCAAGAGTCTTCCCCCACAGAATCAGCAGGCTCTGGATACTTCATGGAACATGTGGAGCCAGGCAGAAAATCTTGGAAGCCCTGGTGGGCAAAGGGTGGGAATGGCTGAAACAAGTGGGATTATTCTCTATAGGGGATGAAGCCACAGTAGTTTGTAGAGGAGAAGCAACATTTATGCCACAAGAACTCAGTTACTATTTCTATATGAATTGTTACTGAGCATTTACAATATATGAGGAAGTCATATGGGGAGCAGTGGTGACTTTCTCATCCTGAGGCACCTAGAGCCAAGGGCATGAGGAACCTGAAATCAAAGAGAAGAAAATTCCTAGGAGATGTAACCATACAGCTCTTATTCAGCATTGATTCAACAAATACTTACTAAGCACAGACCATGTGTCAGGCACTTTATGTGGCTTATTTTTTATCTGGGATCTAAGAATAAATCTCGGGCCTTTAAAGCAGGCTTTGTGATGGAGACTTCTCTAGCCCATCAATTTGAAGAATGTTCTTATCATGTATCTTAGGGGATGTGGTAGGCCCCTTTTTTGGAGAACTCCCAAGTACTATAAAAGTCCCTCAGGATACAACTATATTTAATGGTTAATATACTAGCACGAAGAGGTCACTAGGACTCAAGTTACATATCAAATTGGCATCTCTGATATGCTTCATAGGTACTTTCAAGGACTGTATCACTAAAGCCTACCCTCATCAATATTCCTAGTTTAGAATATCAAAAAGTTTAACATAGTTACCCCACTACTGCTGGTATAACTAATAAATTTGCATGTAGAGCAGATATTGTGAGGAAGTCTGTAGACCTCCTAAACATCTCTAAATTGTCCTAGGTGTGTCCTGCTCAATGAACTCGCCTTGATCTTTATTAGAAGATTTCTTTAACAATTAAGAGATTTTCTGCATTTATTACTTTAGAGTTCTGCGCATGCTGTTTAGGAAGGTGTATTCAACCTAGAGTCAAAACTAAGATACTAATAGGTTTTGTATAACCAGCAGTTAACAGTCTCTCTTCTGATCTCTGAAGGAAGTGCAGCCCTAGCCTTTTTCTCCTGCTTCATTCCTCTCAGCCCTCAAGATGACCAACCTTCTAATTTCCTTGGCTTACACACATTTTAATTAGGCTGACAGGCACAAGAAATACAGGCTGATTAATATGAGTGAAAGATTTGGCTGCATAATATATAGACCCAGTAATAAGACACCTTTTAGGACTCCTGTAGGGACACAGGTGTTGAGTCTCTGCTCCCTTGGAGACTCTTTTCCATTAAGATACATGACTTCTTTATGCCTGTGTAATGCTGAGGGTTGCACATTCTAGAGACAGCCATCTAGGACCTTGCCTCAACTCGCTCTCTCTTTTTTCTGTAATATTTATTTATTTATTTGGCTATGCCAGGTCTTAGTTGCAGCACGCGGGATCTTCGTTGTGGTGTGCGAGATCTTTAGTTGCAGCATGCAGGATCTTTTACTTGTGGCATGAGGGATCTAGTTCCCTGACCAGGAATTGAGCCCGGGCCCCCTGCAATGGAAGGATGGTGTCTTAACCACTGGATCACCAAGAAAGTCCCTCAACTCTCTTGTCCTCTCTATGTCATATGGGCATCCTATGAAGCCAATTTATTCATTCCATATTTATTACTTTAACTTGATCTATTTTTTAATCTTTCTATTCTGCCTATTAGATATTTTTTTGAGTATATTACATGAGAATTCAAAGCACTTAAAATTGCTTGGGTCTCTTAATGGGAAGGCAAGACTGCTTTTCCATGTGTGCTAGCCAAATCTTCACGCAACAAATAGTTACCAAGTGCCTTCTTCATAATACATTGGTTGAATAGATATACTGTTTTTTCATTCCCTCTTCATGGAACACTCCCCTTTTACTCCTTGAGCTGCCCAATTCATTCTTTTTTTTAATCATAAAATTCTTTTCTATCCACTTTATATTTTATTTCCTATATTTAAAAAATTTTTAATTTTATATTGGAGTATAGCCAATTAACAATATTGTGATAGTTTCAGGTACACAGCGAAGCAACTCAGCCATACATATACATGTATACATTCTCCCCCAAACTCCCCTCCCATCCAGGCTGCCACATAACATTGAGCAGAGTTCCCTGTGCTATACAGTAGGTCCTTGTTGGTTATCCATTTTAAATATAGCAGTGTGTACACGTCGATCCCAAACTCCCTAACTATCCCTTCCCCCCACCCTTCCCCCCAGTAACTGTAAGTTGTTCTATAGGTCGGTGAGTCTGTTTCTATTTTCCAAATAAATTCACTTGTATCATACCTTTTTAGGTTCCACATATAAGGGATATCATATGATATTTCTCTTTCTCTATCTGACTTACTTCACGCAGTATGACAATCTCTAGTTCCATCCATGTTGCTGCAGATGGCATTATTTCATTCTTTTTAATGGCTGAGTAATATTCCATTGTATATATGTACCACATCCTCTTTATCCATTCCTCTGTCAGTGGACATTTAGGTTGCTTCCATGTCTTGGCTATTGTAAACAGTGCTGCAATGAACATTGGGGTACATGTATCCTTTCGGACCATGTTTTTCTCTGGATATGTGCCCAGGAGTGGGATTGCAGGGTCATATGGTAGCTCTGTTTTTAGTTTTTTAATGAACTGTTCTCCATACTGTTCTCGAAAGCGGCTGTACCAATTTACATTCCCACCAGCAGTGTAGGAGGGGTCCCTTCTCTCCAAACCCTCTCCAGCATTTACTGTTTGTGGATTTTTTGATGATAGCCATTTTGACTGGTGTGAGGTGATATCTCATAGTTATTGCATTTCTCTAATAATTAGTGATGTTGAACATCTTTTCATGTGCCTCTTGGCAATCTGTATGTCTTCTTTGGAAAAATGTCTATTTAGGTCTTCTGCCCATTTTTTGATTGGGTTGTTTGTTTTGAGGATATTAAGCCTCATGAACTCTTTGTAAATTTTGGAGTCTAATCCCTTGGCAGTCACATCATTTGCAAGTATTTTCTCCCACTCTGTGGGTTGTCTTGTCATTTTGTTTATGGTTTCCTTTGCTGTACAAAAGCTTTTGAGTTTAATTATGTCCCATTTGTTTATTTTTGTTTTTATTTCCATTATTCTGGGGGACAAATTGAAAAAAATATTGCTGCAATTTATGTCAGAGAGTGTTCTGCCTATGTTTTCCTCTAGGAGTTTTATAGTGTCTGGTCTCACATTTAGGTCTTTAATCCATTTTGAGATTATTTTTGTGCATAGTGTTAAAGAATTATCTAATTTCATTTTTTTAGTGTAGGTGTCCAGTTTTCCCAGCTCCATTTGTTGAAGAGACTGTCTTTCCACCATTGTGTAGTCTTGCCTCCATTGTCATAGATTAATTGACCATAGGTGTGTGGGTTTATTTCTGGGCTTTCTATCCTGTTCCATTGATCCATGTTTCTATTTTTGTGCCAGTACCATACTGTTTTGACGACTATAGCTTTGTAGTATAGTCTGAGGCCAGGGAGTCTGGTTCCTCCAGCTCTGTTTTTCTTTCTCAAGGTTGCTTTGGCTATTCAGGGTCTTTTGTGTCTCCATACAAATTTTATGATTTTTTGTTCTACTTCTGTGAAAAATGCCATTGGTAATTTGATAGGAATTGCATTGAATCTGTAGATTGCCTTGGGTAGTATACTCATTTTGATAATATTGATTCTTCCAATCCAAGAACGTGGTATATTTTTCCATCTGTTTGTGTCTTCTTTGATTTCTTTCATCAGTGTCTTATAGTTTTCAGAGTACAGGTCTTTTGTCTCTGTAGGTAGGTTTATTCCTACGTATTTTACTCTTTTCGATGCGATGCTAAATGGGATTGTTTCTTGAATTTCTGTTTCTGATCTTTCATTGTTAGTGTATAGAAATGCAACAGATTTCTGTTTATTAATTTTGTAACCTGCAATGTTACCAAATTCATTGATGAGCTCTAGTAGTTTTCTGGTAGCATCTTTAGGATTTTCTATGTATAGTATCATGTCATCTGCAAACAGTGACAGTTTAACATCTCCTTTTCCAGTTTGGATTCCTTTTATTTATTTTTCTTCTCTGATTGCCATAGCTAGGACTTCCAAAACTATGTTGAATAAAAGTGGCAATTGGGCTTCCCTGGTGGCGCAGTGGTTGAGAGTCCGCCTGCCGATGCAGGGGACACGGGTTGGTGCCCCGGTCCGGGAAGATCCCACATGCCGCGGAGTAGCTGGGCCCGTGAGCCATGGCCGCTGGGCCTGCATGTCCGGAGCCTCTGCTCCGCAATGGGAGAGGCCACAACAGTGAGAGGCCTGCATACCGCAAAAAAAAAAAAAAAAAGTGGCAAGAGTGGACATTCTTGTCTTCTTCCTGATCTTAGAGGAAATGCTTTCAGCTTTTCACCATTGAGTATGATGTTAGCTGTAGGTTTGTTGTATATGGCCTTTATTATGTTTAGGTATATTCCCCTCTATGTCCACTTTCTGGAGAGTTTTTATCATAAATCTGTGCTGGATTTTGTCAAAAGCTTTTCTGCATCTGTTGAGATGATCATATGGTTTTTATTCTTCAATTTGTTGATGTGGGGTATCACACTGATTGATTTGTGGATATTGAAAAATCCTTTGATCCCTGGGATAAATTCCACTTGATCATAGTGTATGATTCTTTAAATGTATTGTTGGATTCGGTTTGCTAGTATTTTGTTGAGAATTTTTGTGTCTGGGTTCATCAGTGGTATTGGCCTGTAATTTTCTTTTTTTGTGGTATCTTTGTCTGGTTTTGGTTTCAGGGTGATCATGGCCTCATAGAATGAGTTTGGGAGTGTTTCTCCCTCTGCTATATTTTGGAGGAGTGTGAGAAGGATAGGTGTTACCTCTTCTCTAAATGTTTGATAGAATTTGCCTCTGAAGCCATCAGGTCCTGGACTTTTGTTTGTTGGGGGTATTTTAATCACAGTTTCAATTTCAGTGCTTGTGATTAGTCTGTTCATATTTTCTATTTTTTCCAGCTTCAGTCTTGGGAGACTGTACCTTTCTAAGAATTTGTCCATTTCTTCCAGGTTGTCATTTTATTGGCATATAGTTGCTTGTAGTAGTCTTTTATGATCCTTTGTATTTCTGTGGTGTCAGTTGTAACTTCTCCTTTTTCATTTCTAATTTTATTGATTTGAGTCCTTGCCCTTTTTTTCTTGATGATTCTGGCTAAATGTTTATCAATTTTGTTTTTCTTTTCAAAGAACCAGCTTTTAGTTTCATTGATCTTTGCTATTGTTTTCTTTGTCTCTATTTCATTTATTTCTGCTCTGATCTTTATGATTTCTTTCCTTCTACTAACTTTGGGGTTTGTTCTTCTTTCCCTAGTTTCTTTAGGTGTAAGCTTAGGTTGTTTATTTGAGATTTTTCTTGTTTCCTGAGGTAAGATTTTATTGCTATAAACATCCCTCTTAGAACTGCTTTTGCTGCATCCCATAAGTTTTGGATCATTGTGCTTTCATTTTCATTTGTCTCTAGGTATTTTTTAATTTCTTCAGTGATCCATTGGTTGTTTAGTAGCATATTGTTTAGCCTCCACGTGTTTGTGTTTTTTCTAGTTTTTTTTTCTTGTAGTTTATTTGTAATCTCATAGTGTTGTGATCGGAAGAAATGCTTGATATGATTTCAGTTTTCTTAAATTTAAGGTTTGTCTTGTGGCCCGGCATATGGTCAATCCTGGAGAATGTTCCATGTGCACTTAAGAAGAATATGTGTTCTGCTGCTTTGGGATGGAATGTTCTATCAATTAAGTCCATCTGGTCTAATGTGTCACCTAAGGCCTGTGTTTCCTTATTGATTTTCTGTCTGGATGATCTTTCCATTGATAAAAATGGCTTCTTAAAGTGCCCCACTATTATTGTGTTACTGTCAATTTCTCCCTTTATGGCTGTTAGTATCTGCCTTATATATTTAGGTGCTCCTTTGTTGAGTACATATATATTTATAATTGTTATGTCTTCTTCTTGGATTGATCCCTTGATCATTATGTAGTGTCCTTCTTTGTTTTTTATAACAGTCTTTATTTTAAAGTCTATTTTGTCTTATATGAGTATTGCTACTCCAGCTTTCTTTTGATTTCCATTTGTGTGGAATACCTTCTTCCATCCCCTCACTTTCAGCCTGTATGTGTTCCTAGGTCTGAGGTGGGTCTGTGTTAGACAGCATATACACGGGTCTTGCTTTTGTATCCACTCAGCCAGTCTGTGTCTTTTGGTTGGTGCATTTAATCCATTTACATTTAAGGTAATTATCGATACATGTATTCCTATGGCCATTTTCTTAATTGTTTTGTGTTTGTTTTTGTAGGTCTTTTTTCTTCCCTTCCTCTTTTGTTCTCTTCTCGTATAGTCTGATGAACATCTGTAGTGTTGTGTTTGGGTTGCTTTTTCTTTTTCATGTGTGTATCTGTTGTAGTTTTTGGGTTTACTGTTCCCATGAGGTTTTGCTATAACAGTGTATATATGTACAAAGTATTTTTTTAGTTGCTAGTCTCTTTCCCACCTAGAGGAGTTCCTTTAACATTTGTTGCAAAGCTGGTCTGGTGGTGCTGAATTCTCTTAGCTTTTGCTTGTCTGTAAAGCTTTTGATTTCTCCATCAAATCTGAATGAGAGACTTGCTGGGTAGAGTATTCTTGGTTGTAGATTCTTCTGTTTCATCACTTTAGATATTTCCTTGCCACTCCCTTCTGGCTTGCAGAGTTTCTGCTGAGAAATCAGCTGATAATCTTATGGGGATTCCCTTGTATGTTATTTGTCATATTTCCCTTGTTGCTTTTAATATTTTTTTGTCTTCAATTTTTGTCAATTTTTTTACTATGTGTCTCAGTGTGTTCCTCCTTGGGTTTATCCTGCCTGGGACTCTCTGCCCTTCCTGAACTTGGTTGACTGTTTCCTTTCCCATGCTAAGGAAGTTTTCAGCTATTATCTCTTCAAATATTTTCTCAAGTCCTTTCTCTCTCTCTTCTCCTTCTGGGACCCCTATAATGTGAATGTTGGTTTATTTAATGTTGTCCCAGAGGTCTCTTAGGCTGTCTTCATTTCTTTTCATTCTTTTTTCTTTATTCTATTCCACGGCAGTGATTTCCACTATTCTGTCTTCCAGGTCACTTATCCATTCTTCTGCCTTATTTATTCTGCTGTTGATTCCTTATAGTGTGTTTTTCATTTCAGTTATTGTATTGTTAATCTCTGTTTGTTCTTTAGTTCTTCTAGATCTTTGTTAAACATTTCTGGCATCTTCTCAGTCTTTGCCTCCATTCTTTTTCTGAGACCCTGGATCATCTTCACTATCATTATTCTGAACTCTTTTTCTGGACAGTTGCCTATCTCCACTTCATTTAGTTGTTTTTCTGGGGTTTTATCTTGTTCCTTCATCTGGGACATAATCCTCTGCCATTTCATTTCATCTAACTTTCTGTAATTCACTCAGTTCATTCTTTAGTTCATTTCTTTGAGGGACTTCTTCTGGTCATCTCCCAGACTAAGTTAATGACTCTCATATACACATCATTTCCTGCAAAATAATAGTCATCACAGTTTAAATCATTTACTTGTTTAATGTTTATCTCTTCTATTGGAACATAAGCTTCATTAGCAGAGACTGTATGTGCCTTCTGCATCTAGCACAGCATCTTTTACGTCATAGATGCTTATAGGTATTCATTGAATGAATAGTATCTTAGAGTTTAAAATCTCTGATGTAATAGACACTTTGTCAAACACTGAGAACTCAGTCTTCAACAATTATTATTTGAGCACCTCAAAGTGCATAAATAATAGTTGAGGGACTAAAAAAAATTATAGGGCACCATCCCAGCCCTCAAGAGATGTTCCATAAAGGAGATGGGCCATTTTCATGCAACAAATTAAATACCTACATAAATCTCAAGTACAAAAAGAGTGAGTGAATGAATAGATGATTAATTGAAATGAATAAGTGGTTCATTTTAGAGTTGTATAGACCTGGATTTAAACTTGGGCAAGTTAGTCAATGTCTCACAGCTTCAGTTTTCACATCTATAGAATGAAAATTATAAATGTTCCTATCTTGTAGGGTTCTTGTAAGAAATAAATGAAATAATGATCATAAAATACTTAGTAGAGTCAGGCACTTATCACACAATAAATGTCAACTATTTATTGCAATAGTTGCAGTTAAACGCAACAGCAGCAGTTGTAGGAGAAAGAGTAGGAGTAGGATTAGGAGTAGGAGTAGTATAGTTAGGTTCCTGAAAAGAGGCAAGGTGGGATGATTTGATGAAGGGTCTATGAATAGCATATCCTTACATTCTCAGATAGACTAGGTAAGGAACAAACTGTTAAAGACTAATGCTGCAAGATTATCTTAGATCAGGGGTTCTTAAACTTTTGGGTTTCAGGACCACCTAATATACTTAAATTAATGATGACTCTGTATTAGCATTCTCTAGAAAAAACAGAACGAATACATCTTTTTTATAGATATATAGTTATATATAAGAAGAGATTTAGTATAGAAATTGGCTCACTGGTTAAGGAGGATAAGTCCCACAATCTGCCTTCTGCAAACTGGAGAACCAGGAAAGCCAGTGGTATAATTTAGTCCCAGTCCAAAGGCCTGAATACTAGGGGAGTCAGTGGTGTAACTCCCAGTCTCAGGCCAAAGGCTTGAGAACTGGGGGACTGCTGGTATAAGTCCCAGAGTCTGAAGGGCCTGAAAACCAGAAGCTACTATATCTGACATCCTAGCTCAGAAAGAGACAATAAGAATTCACTCTTCTTTCACCATTTTTGTTCTATTTGGGCCCTCAACAGATCGGATGATGCATGCCCACATTGGTGAGGGCAGATTTTCTTTACTCAGTCTATTGATTCAAATGCTAATCTCTTCCAGAAACACAGACACACCCAGAAATAATGTTTTACCATCTGTCTTGGCATCCCTTAGCCTAGTCAAGTTGACACATAAAATTAACCATCACAGATCCCACTGAACTTTTGTTTAGGTAGATTATATCCAGTGATGTGCTGGTAAATGTTTAACAACTGGGGTAAATGTTTCTTCAAGGGTAAAATTTTAGACATGTACCATTTACTGATTTCTGTGGTATAGGCACACCCACCATGTCTGACTTCAAACTACTAATATATCATCACTGAATGTGCAGAAATGTTGAGAAACACACACACACACACACACACACACACACACACACGGTATTTCCCATATAGGGATACAGTAGATATAATACTTTCAAATACGATTTATTGAACTGTCAGTTTATGTAATTTTATTTTTTTATTTTTATTTTTTTGTAATTTTATTTTTAATAATACCTTTTAACTAAGTAATATTGGTATGTATTCAAATGTGAGTTCATATTAATATATAAAGTTGAAGTTTAATAAAATTAATTTTTACTCCTTTATCAAGAACATTCTTAAGTGACGGTCATCTTTTGTTTTCAATACTGTGAATGCCTGGCTATGAAGAATGCAATGGTTACTGCTAACAGTCGGGTGCCTCTGCCTTGATTTGTGCCAGCAGTTTCACCACCATTGCTTTTGTACTATCATTGCAAATATTGACACAGTGTAAAAGGCAAATAACATCTTAGTATTATGATGAAAATAGTTTTGACTCTTCAGTAAGTGAAGGGGTCTCAGGACAACCCCCTACAGGGATCCATAAGCACACATTGAAAATCATTGTTTTATACTGTAGACTCCTTAAGGGAAAATGTTGACTTTAATTTTTAAAAAATTATATTGCTTATGTTATATAATTTGAAACTAATTAACCCAACTACAACATGCAGATGTACAACTCTCCAAACATTTTTTAGTCTTACAGACATTAGGTATTTATCAGTTAACGTTTGCCTACAGAACACAAGCTCTTCAGTTCCTCTATTTGCTGACCAAGAAACTGTAGAACCTCTCTTCAAAAAACCCATTGAAGAAGTAAAGTAGAATGTTTAAAATTTTATTAAGAAATAGGAAATATGTTTTTTTGGAAGTATAGCTTTTAAGCCCTTTAATTCATATGAATGTGTTAGAGTGGCTATGTAGATATAGTTTTGTTACCATGAATGTTCTCGACACTTTGGCAAAGAAGAAGTAGGCCTTTGAGAACATCATATTTTCCTCATTTCTTTGAGACATGTACAAACTCAAGTAAATACATTCAAAGTCAGAAATAGACATTTAAAAACAAACTGGCCTAATATTTCCATATGGTTGCTTTTATTTTAAATGTAAATGTGACCTATGAGAGTGAGTCCTATAAATGCTTTTTTTCCCATATCTTATTTTAAATGTAGAGCTTTTCTGTCATCCTTTGAGACTTTACATATCCCCATTACTTACATGAATTATTTCACAACAGTCCTAAATAGGAAATGATTAAGAGTCTATGGAAAAACCACAGCCATGAATCCATGGTATGTTCACTGAATCATCCAAATGGTAGGGTTTCTATTTTCTCAGATGCTGTTGTCTTCAATCAGATGCCTGCCATCACCCAGATTCCTTAATCGAGATATTTATTTCTTCATACCAGCTTTGACTGTCTAATATCCTTTCATTGCACCCTGCAGGACTCTTAAACATTCCTTGCCAGGCAGGTGTAGTGATAATCAACTTCCTCAGCTTTTGTTAATCCATGAATGTCTTAATTTCTCTCACACTCTTGAAGCACAGGCTCTGGACGTGCAGGCTCAGCAGCCAAGGCTCACGGGCCCAGCCGCTCCGCGGCATGTGGGATCTTCCTGGACCGGGGCACAAACCCGTGTCCCCTGCATAGGCAGGCAGACTCTCAACCACTGTGCCACCAGGGAAGCCTGGGATTCTTGTTTGACAGGTTTTTTCTCTTAGCACATTGAATATATTGGCCCACCGCTTTCTGGCCTCCAACGTTTCTGATAACAAATCTGCTGATATTTTATTGAGGATCCCTTGTATGTGACAAGTCACTTCTCTTTTGCTGCTTTTGAGATTCTCTATCTTTGACAGTAAATTAACTTCTAAATTGATTAAAAATAAGAAAAAATCTTTTATATTTACTTTTTACAATTTCCCTCACTTCTTTTCTTTGTGTAGATCTAATTTCTATCTTGTATCCTGTTCCTTCTTTTAAAAAATCTTAGTTTTTCCTTTATGATCAGCTTTGTTTTTCTGGAAAAAATCTTTATTTTGCCTTAATTTTTTGAAAGATATTATTGCTGTATATGGAATTCTGGGTTGATAGTTTTTTCTATTAGCATTCTAAAGATGTCATTTCCATTGTCTTCAGGCTTTTATAGTTTCTGATGAGAAGTCTATTGAAACTCATATTTGTGCTTTGGTATAAAATTTTCCTTTTTCTCTGCTCTCATGATTTTCTATTTATCTTTGATTTGAAGCAATGTGACTATGATGTATTTAGGTGTGCTTTTACATTTGTAACATAATTGTTTTTTATCCTGCTTGAGGTTCTCTGGGATTCTTGAATCTGTTTCATTAATTTTTCAAAAATCCTTGGCCATTTTTACTTCATCTATTTCTACCTCATTTCTCTTTCTTCTACTTCTGGGACTTCAATTACTTGCATGTCATATTGTTTGATATTGTCTCCTAGCTCTTGGAGGCTCTATTCTCCTTACTTCCCCACCCCTCATTTTTTTCTTTTCTCTTGGTGTTTCTGTTTGGAAAATTTCTATTGATGTATTGGCAAAGTTACCTATTCTTTATTCAATTCTAGTCTGCTAACGAGCCTGTCAAAGAACTGCTAATAAACGTAACCTCTGATATTGTGCTTTTGCTAGCATTTCCACTAATCTATTTTAAAAGCTTCCATCTCTGTGAAATTCCCCATTTGTTTTTGCACGTTGTTTACTTTTACATTTTGTCTTTTATTAATCACAGTTATTAAGGTATTTTTTTGTGAGTTCCAATATCTGAGTCATCTCTGAATCTCTGAATCTGAATCTTTTGTCATCTCGACAAAAGTTTTTTTTTTTCCCAGCTTTTTAGTGTGTCTCAATTTTTGACTAAACGTCATACATGTATAGAACAGAAAGGACTAAGGTAGATACTGCTTATGCCCAGATATGGGTACATCTCTCTTTATATCAGACAGTTAATGTGGGGTTGTTGTACAGTAAAGAATTTGTTCTTTGCCTCGAGTTCCTGCAATGGGGCTTCTAAACCCTTGGAATTTCCTGAGCGATAGGAGTGTCTTTAATCTTTGTGGTGGGCTCAAAGGGATTAGAGTTTTGAGGCTTTGAGCCACATGATATCAGCCTGACCTTCTGACCACTGGAGAGGTGTCAGGGGCTGGAGATTGCTTTCTGTCACATGGCCAGTGGTACAATTAATCATGCCTATGTAATGAAACTCCAGTAAAAATTCTGAACATTAAGGGTCATTTGAACTTCCTGGTTGGTGAGCACATCAGTGTGCCAAGATGGTGATGCATCCTGATTCCATGGGGAGAAGGTATGGAAGCTCCATGTTTGGGATCCTCCAAGACCTTGCCCTAAGTGTTCTTTACTTGGCTAAACCTTATTTGTATCATTACAGCAAAACTAGTCATAAGTATAATGTTTCCTGAGTTCTCTGGTTTATCCTAGAGAATTATCAAACCTGATAGGTTTGCGGGAACCCCCAAATTTGTGGTAAGTTGGTCAGAAGTGTGGGCAGTCTGGGTATATCTAAATTTATGAGGGAATTTTGTTGGGGACTATGACCTCAACTTTGGAGTTTGCATTAACTCCAGTGGATAATATTATATCACACACAGCCAAAAAGTACATGAAAAGGTACTCCGCATCACTAATCATCAGGGAAATGCAAATCAAAACCACAATGAGATATCACCTCACACCTGTTAAGATGTTTTATTAAAAAAAAACAAGAGATAACAAGTGTTGGCAAGAATTGGAGAAAAGGAAACCCTTGTACACTGTTGGTTGGAGTGTAAATTGGTACAGCCATGATGGAAGAGTATAGAGGTTCCTAAAAAAAAAAAAAAAAAAAGAAAACCAAAAATAGAACTACCATGTAATCCAGCAAGCCCCCTTCAGGGTATATACCTGCAGGAAATGAAATCAGTATCTCAGAGACATCATTGCAGCATTATTCACAATCTTCAACATATGAAAACAATCTAAGTGTTAATGGATGAATAGATACAGAAAATGTCAGAAAATATAAACATATAATACTATTTGGTCATGAGAAGAAAGGAAATCCTGCATTTGTGACAAGGATGAGCCTGGAGGATATTGTGCTAAGTGAAATAAGCCAGACAGAGAAAAACTATATGACATCACTTGTTATGTGGAATTCAAAAAAAAGGTCAAACTCAGAAACATAAGGTAGAATGGTAGTTCCCAGGGGCTAGGTGGGGGAAATGGGGAGATGCTGGTTAAAGGGTACAAACTTTGTTATAAGATGAATAAAGTCTTCAATATTTAATCATTAAAGTTCAGTAGCAATCATTAGCATTAGCAGACATCTGCTTTGTATTGGTGTAGGATTTCTGGGCCCAAAATCATTTCCTGCCTCCCTCCCAGGAGAGAGGGTTTTTATTTCTATCCTGCCCTCAGCAACACTGGATCTCTACTTGTATCTGGGGCTAGACTGTTCGCTACCCCACACGCCCCCCCTGCCCCCACACAGACAGCTAGGTTTTGTTTCTGTCCCTTCCTTAAGCGCAATGGAATTTTCTCTGAGCCTTGGAGGTAAGAGGGCTTGCTGCCCCTGCTCTAGCAGCTTAAGACTTTTAAGAGAAGGGTTTGGGAAAGCAGGTGAGTCTTTGGGCATGTCACCCAACAGCAGCCTATCACTTCATGTTTGCCTGTGCCACTAAAGGCATCTCTGCAGGTCTCCTGCCCTGCTCCCAAACTTTCTTGTTTGTGTTTGGTAAAGGTCTAACTTCTCCTTCGGAAGTCCCTAGATATTCTAAACTGACATGCTACCCACACTTGGCCATTAAGAATGTTTTTTTTGTTTTGCTTTTAAAACATGTATTTATTTATTTGGTTGCACCAGGTCTTAGTTGCGGCAGGCGGGCTCCTTAGTTGTGGCTAGCCAGCTCCTTAGTTGCAGCACGTGGGCTCCTTAGTTGTGGCATGCAAGCTCTTAGTTGCGGCATGCACGTGGGATAAAGTTCCCTGACCAGGGATCGAACTCAGGCCCCCTGCACTGGAAGTGCAGCCTTATCCACTGCACCACCTAGGACTCCTAAGAATTTGTTAACATTTTAGTTGATTTCTTCCTATCCAGCCACCTTTGACTCTTGTGCTCTACTAAAGATGAAATGGGGGACTTCCCTGGTGGTGCAGTGGTTAACAATCCGCCTGCCAATGAAAGGGACATGGGTTCGAGCCCTGGTACTGGAAGATCCCACATACGGTGGAGCAACAAAGCCCGTGTGCCACAACTGCTGAGCCCGCATGCCACAACTACTGAAGCCTGCGTGCCTAGAGCCCATGCTCGGCAACAAGAGAAGCCACTGAAATGAGAAGCCCATGCACCACAATGAACAGTAGCCCCCGCTCGCCGCAACTAGAGAAAGCCCACGTGGAGCAATGAAGACCCAATGCAGTCAAAAAAAAAAAAAAAAAAAGATGAAATGGTTTATTTCACAGATACTGAGTCCCATCAATTTACTTGGTTATCTTGAGGCCTCAACTATCTGATAGGCTCAAGAAAAATGATTTTTATAGATTACCTGGCATTTTTTTTGTTAAGATGGAAGAAACATTCTCATGGAGATTTTTACATTCTAAGTGAAATCAGAACTCTCATCTCCTTATTCTTACAAATGAATTTTATTCATTTTCAATTATGAATAACAATTACATTAGAATCTTGACTAGAATTTTACTAAACTAACTTTGGTGGGATGAACAACATTATAGTATTTGGTCTTCTTATCCAGAAATACTGGTTTTCCTACTCATTTATAGAAAAAGCACACTCCAGGTTCCTTATGATACAGAGTCAATGATTTAATTGATTTTAACTTAAATTCCATATTAGCACAAACATAGAGGTGGCTTCTGGTATTAAAACACAGTTAAAGATAAACAGGAAAATCAGAAATTATTAGATTGGAACCAAATAATCATGTAGGTATTGAGAATCGTAACAGAAAGTAAGCATTGTTTTAGCTCTGAGATTCCTAAGAGACAAATCAAAATGCAAATAGTGTGTTATATAGTTCTCTTAGTTTAATACAAAGAATGCAATTTTATCAGGAGAAATTTTTCTTGCACTGAATCCTAGGAGGACTTTTTAATGTAGTTCCTTTTAGAAATAACAAGATATAAATTGAGTTCAAACACTGTTTGGTCGAAAATAGTCAAATGTCTTTCAAATGACCACTTCTTTTCCTCACCATAATAAATGCCAAGAGCACATTTCCTATATTAATAGAAAAATCAATAAGTGTGAAAAGCTGAAGTAACCCTGACAAGTTTTTCAGAACAATTGTTGAAAATATTCAGAAAACACTTTAGTTGGAAAACAGCAGAAACAAAAATAGAAATATCACATTTCATATATGCAATAGAATACAATGCTGAGTTTAGTTCCATAATAAAAGTCATACCAATTTTTATGTGTGGCCAAGGATGGAAGTATGGATAAAGAAAAAGAACTGAAATCAAGGTAGAAGATAACTCTGCTTACTGCCTTCAAGTCTTGTTTGGAGAGGAACCTCTGGAAAACCATGAGTTAGGATAACGCTAGTCTACTAGCATGTCAGAGGCAGAACCCATATAATCTCTAGAAATATAATTTGTCATTCCTCCAGGTAACTCCCTTAAGGGGGTTTGGTTCCACCAATGAATAAAGTTCCTAATTCTATACTAAGTTCATCCTTTGGGACATCAATCTCATCTCTTGCCTCTTCCCCAAGCTTCTTCCACCAGGGTGCTTGTATATGCTTCAGGGTGGTAAGATGGGCCTGCTTGGCCTTGGCTGCCACAGGCCTGGATCTGCTTAGGAAGAGCTCAGGTTCTTTTCCTTCTGCCTCCTTCAGACTTGGTGCTTCTATAGTAAACAGAAAATAAAAAGGTGAGTGGAAGAGTTCTGTACCAAACAAACAGGAACTTGGAAACTACAGTGTTGGAACTCTGCAATAGCAGGCAAAAACAAGGTTCCAACTCTGAGTCTATTATTATTGTCAGCTGTAGATGGCATGTGACTATTCACAAGTTGTAGCCCATGCTTCCGTGTTTAAAGGGAAAGAATAAAAGAAAGAGGTAGATTTTTTTAGATGGTTTATTTAAAAGAGCAGAAACTTTTAATATAATAGCAGAATCCTTACAGATGAGAGGCTCAGTTCCAGCCACCTATCCATTCAAAAACACAAAATTTGCAAGTAATGGCACTAAAGAGAGGACCCTGGCCCTTTTTGCTCCACAAATACTAAAAGTGTTTCAGAGGCCATCTGAGACACTGGCTTCATGGATGGGATCTCTCATTAAATGCACCAGTGGTTGTGAGAAGCAGATGAATTAGTTTTTGTGAAAACACTTCATTAAAGTGCCACCATAACCACTCTCATCATCTACTTTTAAAATATGTTCAAAAAGCTTTTCATACTGTATAACAGAATCTGGCTAGTAGGGCTCAGCATCTTTATAATTAATAACTTTTCTGAGTTGACACATATCAATGATCACAAGGCTGAGGGAAGCAGTCAAGAAGGTTATGGGGTCTGCATCATTTGAAATCATTGTGTGGTGATATGATCTAGAAGGAGAAATTTCTGAGGATAGGAGATGGGTTAATAGACCACTAAATGGTGTTTTCCTTCTGAAGATCTAGATGTCACAAAATCTTACATAGGCTGTTCCTTTTAGGAAGCAAAAATGGAATGAGCACATACTCATCAACTGTTCGATGTTGGTGTTGATCCGAGCCATCAGTGCCTCCCTGTGCTGTTGGGCTCTCTCTTCTAGAGCCCTGCCCATGAAGTAGTGTTGCAGTCGTTCTTGTGCTTGGGAATGGAGCTCCCTGCTGATCACATCTGATACCTCAGAGCCCTGGGAACAAAGGACAAAAAAAGTGTCACATGAAGGACACATATATCAAAGTATGTTTCACTTAACCACTTAGTAGAGGTTCTAGAATGCTTAGCTGTCTCTCATCAATTGAATGTTATGGTTGATATCTACCTTGTACTCTTGAGCAAGCATTAAATAGCCTCTTAAAAGCAGCTTTAAATGAAAATGCAGGTGGGCCAGATTCTTTTTGGTATGCTCCTATACCTCACTTCCTCACATAGTATGGTATTCTGGGAGAAGAGATAAGATTGAGAAATCATAGTGAAAATTACAAATGGTTTGGTAAAGATACTGGCCTGGAAGAGGAGTAACAAGACCAATCCTTTTGTTCTAGCCCCACCTGGTAAGACTACCTAACTTCTTGTCCTATCCCCACTCCCAAACTTATCTAAGCCATAATGTTATAACGGCTTCTAATTTCACAGAACAAGGGACAAAATCATTCAAAGGACCATATTCTTTTGGCTAGTCAGCTACTTTAAAAGGAACTTACCTAATTAGTTTGGACAAGGATGAAATAATCTCAACATTGAAGCTGACAGAGCTTCTGACACCCCAGCTTTCTCAAATATTCCAGTTCATGGATCTTGGATACAGCCCTGTTCCAGCTAACACCTTACTTTTCAGCCACAGAGTAACAGGTGTACTAGAGTATGGCTAGAGCAGCACTTCTTTTTTTAACAGGAGAATGCATCACAATCACACACAGTGCATTAAAAAAAATAGAGATCAAAGACCTAAACATAAGGACTAAAACTATAAAACCCTTAGAAGAAAAGACAGAGGAAAAGCTTCATGATATTAGATTTGGCAATGATTTCTTAAATATGACACTGAAGGCACAGACAACAAAAGAAAAACCAGACAAACTGTACTTCATCAAAATGAAAAAGTTTTGTGTATCAAAGGACACTATCAACAGTAAAAAGGCAGCCCACAGAATGGAAAAAAATGTTTGTAAATCATACATCTGATAAGGGATTAATATCCAGAATATACAGAGAACTCCTAAAACTCAACAACACAAAAACAAACGACCTGATTAAAAAATGAGCAAAGGACTTGAATTGAAATTTCTCCAAAAAAGATATACAAATAGCCAATAAACATATGAAAAGATGTTCAAAATCACTAATTATTAGAGAATGCAAATCCAAATCACAATACCACTTCACATTCATTAGGATGTGAAAATAATAAATGTTGGTGAGGATGTGAAGAAGTCTTGCTGACGCAGTACGGAAAACCACTAATTTGAAGTGAAGTCTCCCTTACTATTGACTTTACTTATATGGTCCACGTAATTATAAGACGCCAAATCCATTGACTATGGTAAAGCAACTGCATTACCTTATGCCAAAAATAAATGTACATATACAGCTGAGACACTTATTTGTTGGTGAATATCACCCACTGCAATAATGTAACACTGGTACCATGGCACAAAAGCCTACATACGGGATGTCTTCTGATATAGTCATCCACTTGATGCTTCAGTTCAACTCTGCGTGCATCAGTGAGTTCTCTGAGTCCTTGCCAAGGAGCAAATAGTTTCTTTTTCTTACGGCACTTCGCTAGGAATTTAAGAGTCTGGGACAAAAAAAAAAAAGATTTGTGATTTTTTTTCTTCCCTAGCAGAACTATTTCCTTCCTACCAAAACATATGATAGTGACAACAGCTGTTAACCCTTTTATGTATGGGGAGAAAGATAGGATTGTGACTGGGGTGACAGAGGACAATAACTTTATCATTATATTCTTCTGTAGTGTTTTAATATTTTACAAGGATATATTCATGTATTATTTGTACAGAAGGCAATAAAGAAAAAAAAAGGGAAATCAGCTTTGGGTTCTAGTCTTAATTCTAGCCCCTTATAAAACTGTTTGATTTGGGGCAACTCATTCAATCTCTATAGGATAGGTTCTATGTCTACAGAAAACAGGGATCCCAATTGTACTTAGCCAAAGGATTGTAAAGATCAAGGAGAAGGTATACAAGAAAAAGCTTGGTAAATGAATGTGCTTTCTCCTGTCCTTCAGAATGAATTCCTGGTAAGAAATCTTTTAACAGGCAAGATGTGGAGACACATCTGAAATTATTCTGCCCAATTTTTTTTTCACTCTTCTCCCTTCTTTGTAGTTTTTACTTTCATCAAAGTTATATGTTCACATTGCTTAAGGCAAGGGTTGGCAAATTATGGCCCACAGGTCAATCCAGTCTGCTGCCTGTTTTTGAACAGCTGAAAAATGGTTTTTTACATTTTATATGATTACAAAGTTCAAAAGGAAAAGAATTAATTCATGACATGTGAAAATTATGTGAAATTCAAAATTCAGTGTCTACAAATGTTTATTGAAACAAGAGTCATGCTCATTTGTTTACATACTATCCACAGCTTCCTTTGGGCTACAACTGTAGAGTCGAATAGTTCCAAGAAACTGTATGACCAGCAAAACCTAAAATATTTTACTATTTGATGCTTTCCAAAAAGTTTGTTGATATAACTATTGTTTAAAGTGTCAGTTTTAGAAGAATTGTTAAAAACCTCTCCCCCAAAGACAGCAACTTTAGTTCTTTCAGGTTTTTCTTCTGATGTTTATCTCCATCTACATTTTTGTGATTTTTTTCAGTGATAGGTATTATCTATTGACTTTCTTGTATGAAAGATAAGGACTTAGCTCTCTTTCACACATACTTTCTATATCTCCAAATATCCAATATTATTAAATCATAATTTTAGTTAATATTCAGTGTTTACATTATTATGACTACATAAAGGCTATTCATTTTTCAACCATGTAGTGATGATTACTTTTTCTTCTTTGCATATTTTTATTTTCACTGGAATTAATAACTCTATTATTTTCCTGTGCTTATTTTTCTATATATTTATCACTGATTATCACAATTTCTGCCCTAACTGTTCATACATTAAAACACATCAGGCAATCTATCAAATTAATTTCCTTAGATACACATATTCTGGAGCTTTCTGACTTGTTCCAATCTGGATAGATTATTCCCTATGCTTGGTGCATAGCTGTCATCCCGAGATCTCCCATTCCCCATCATCTTGGTGACTTTTTTCATCTTTCCTTTGTGTTTCCTGGATTCCATGTTGTCCTTTCTTGGGTTATTCCTTTGTTTCAGAGACTTTGTGATGCATAAAAATGTCTTTAGTGTATCTTTACCTTTAACTGATGGTTTAGTTGGATGTAGAATTCTAGTTGGAAATCATTTTCCCTCAAACATTTGACAGCCTTACTCCAATATCTTTTAGCTTCCAATAATGCTGTTGAGGAGTACTTTTCGCCCCAGTGTATTTCACAATAATGTGAAATAGATGTGAGTGTATTTTTGTCATTGTATTGGACATTCAGTCTTTTTAATCTAAACCACATGATATTCAATTCTGAGAAATCTTAAATTATTTGATTTCTTCTCCTCCAGTTTTTTTTTTTTCTTTGTTTCAAATGTTTGACCTCCTAGACTGGTTCTGGTTTCTTTTTGCCCTGCTCTCTAGATTTCCCAAACCTTTTTTTCTAGCCCTTTTATTATGTCTTTCTTTTTTCTGTCAAATTTTATTCCATTTGTTCCCTGTTATCCAGCATCTTGGTTTTTGCTTCATGTATTATTTTCTTTTAGCTCTCAGAGAAAATAATACATTTTAAAAGTTTTCTTATCCCTGCAATATCTCTATTTCCACCAAGTAGTTTTATTCTATTTGTTTTGGCCTTAGCTTCCTGCAGACGTCCAGTGATACTTTCAGCTGATATTTAAGAGTGGGCACTAAAAAGCTGTTTAGAAATGCTGAGCAGATGGGTAGGGTTTATCTATTCTGTACTTCTTTATAGGGCTACTGAACTGGGCTGTTTCATTGGAGTACCTCATTGTGAGTACATGTATAACTATTCCCTTGGGCTGTTCAGATTTCCTAAAGAAAATGTTTTCAACCTACTGTTTACAGGATACAAGCCTGGCTGACAGCACTGAGATCTGAGAAGAAAAAAGGGCTTGGAGGTTTTCACATTCAGTATAAAGATTTCCTTAATACCCTTGTTTTTACTATAGTACTTGAGCCTTCAATTGCGCTTACATTCTCCTATTGAGATTTTCTCCTTTTCTTCTATTCTTCCCTTTTCTTGATTTTTCTTCCTTGCTTCTCCTTCTATCTTTCCTCTACTTCCTGCTTTTAGTATGAAGCCAGGCTTATGATGCTACTCTGGGAACTCAGAGTAAAGTTTCCAGAACAGAGGAATTTTTGCCCTTAGATCAGAAAAGTCCACCTTGACATCTCTGTCTCTTTTCCTCATTCTTTGTCATTTTAGGACTCTCTGAAATTGTATTTATCTCCCAATGTTTATTTTTTCAACTGGTTTGTTTCAGTAAGTGCTTTTGTTGTTGGTCTTTAATAGATATGTATATTTGATACTGTTTTGCTATAATCAAGTAGCAAGAATTAGCTATCATTCTGGCTCTAGAGAGCAGACGCCAGCAAACATCACCTTCTTTCTGAGCTGCTTCTTTTTTTTTTTTTAAGAAGGAACAATTAGGTTTATTTGCTTGTGCCAGGAAATATCTCACATACATTGCTATAAAAACCATGTTTATCACTTTAGTGTGGAATTCTTTAGAAGCACTGGCAACTTTGGAAACTGGATGCACTGAACTGGTGGATGCCACAGATGGAAAATTCTAGAAGGCAGCCAGACCTGCCCTTGTGCTTGTCACTAGTTTCCAGTCTTTGATTTCCAGGTTTTAGCTCTTTCAAAGCCATTTTTCACATTTCTGAAATCAAGAATGGCCTGAGAAATCTCTTCATTTGTGTGCATCAAAAATGAACCTAGAGTAAAAAGAGACATTCAGAAAGTTCTGGGTGATGAGAATTTTCTTCTACCACTAAAATGGTGCATATTTCTGTAGTTCTTAATTTGAAACAAACTCAGGCATATCTGAATAGCAAACGGTTATTTTCCCAGCATCAGATCCTCGAGGATGGTAAAACAGGTTTTTAGGATTGTGTATGATTATAAAGACCAAACTTCAGATAAACATATGCAATTAGACCTCACTCATCCACTGCAGGCTGTCATCAGCAATGGCAATCTCTTTATTAAAAACATTCTTAGGTTTGGTTCTATTATGACCATTTTTGTAGTTTTAGTTCTTTTTACCTTCTTTATTTTTTTTAATTGAGGTATAATTGACATACAATATTATATTAGTTTCAGGTGTCCAACATAATGATTCGATATTTGTATATATTGGGAAATGATTGTCACAAAAAGTCTAGTTAACATCTGTCACCATACGTAGTTAGAGAATTTTTTTTTTTCTTATGATGAGAACTTTAAGGATTTACTGGGGCTTCCCTGGTGGCACAGTGGTTGAGAGTCTGCCTGCTGATGCAGGGGACACGGGTTCATGCCCCGGTCTGGGAGGATCCCAAATGCCGCGGAGCGGCTGGGACCTTGAGCCATGGCCGCTGAGCCTGCGCGTCCCACAACGGGAGAGGCCACAACAGTGAGAGGCCTGTGTACCACCAAAAAAAAAAAAAAAAAAAAAAAGATTTACTGTAGTTGTCAGTTAAATAGCATTGGCTGATGTCAAGAACTGAACTGATCTGATAAAAAAAAATTGGCACATCTTGTCATAGTTTTCGTGTCTCTGCAGTATATGAGGCTGTGTCCTTACATGAGGAGTCTAAGTAATTTTTGAAAACTAGTAGCACCTCATTGACAATAACAAAAGATTACAAAAATTTCAAGTCAAGAAAGAATCACATTTTGGATTCTTTAGGGGTCAGCACACTTCTCCATATTGAACTGTTTCTCTCTCTCTTTTAAAATTTATTTATTTAATTAATTTATTTTTGGTTGCGCTAGGTCTTCTTCATTGCTGTGCATGGGCTTTCTCTAGTTGTGCACAGGCTTCTCATTGCGGTGGCTTCTCTTGTTGCAAAGCACGGGCTCTAGACACGCGGGCTTCAGGAGTTGTGGCTCACAGGCTCTACAGCACAGGCTCAGTAGCTGTGGCGCAAGGGCTTTGTTGCTGCACGGCATGTGGGATCTTCCCGGACCAGGGATCGAACCCATGTCCCCTGCCTTGGCAGGTGGATTCTTAACCACTCGCTACCAGGGGAGTCCCAACAACTGGTTCTCTTTCTTTCTTTCTTTCTTTTTTTTTTTTTGCGGAATGCGGGCCTCTCACTGTTGTGGCCTCTCCCCTTGCAGAGCAACAGGCTCCGGACGCGCAGGCTCAGTGGCCATGGCTCATGAGCGCAGCCGCTCTGTGGCATGTGGGATCTTCCCAGACCGGGGCACGAACCCATGTCCCCTCCATCGGCAGGCAGACTCTCAACCACTGCACCACCAGGAAAGCCCAACAACTGGTTCTCTTAATGGCTCCTCAGGAATTAGGACAAAGTGGCTTCTCTCAGGATCCTTGTTCTCCACCTGGACACTGTCACCTTCCCCCAGCACAGCTGTGTGATGAGGTTCTATCTTTTGTTGGGTGTTAGGTCCAATATGCACGTTTCCAGATATGGTATAAATGAAGCTTGATCACCCTTTAGGAATAGGCTGGGAATGCTTTGCTCCTTGGTCCAATCTTAACTCCAAATATAAAGTTGGTGTGTAAGTGTAAATCTTGGACTTGATTCCCAGGGCTTCTCCAGAAATGACAGCAACAGTAACACCATCCTTACGGGTTTAGGGATTTTGCTGCTTTTTACTTCCTGGTACCAAGGCTCCACCATCTTCTGTGAGCTCCTCAAATTAACCCACAGCTGTAGGCCATGGACTGACTCCTCCGAGCAAGGCATCTCCGCACAATGCCCCAGCCCATGGTCATCCACTGTAGGTCTCCTGTGTTCAACTGACCAGCATGTCCACAGAAGTCTTCGCTGGCCATGATAACCCCCTTCCAGGAGGTAATACACTGTTTCAAAACCTCAGTGTGGGTGATCAGGAAATCCACCTGGTCTACCGCCTTTAAATTCATCAAACAGTAAAAATGGATCCAGATTTTTAAACTAAGGTCAGCCAATGCTTCTGCGGACCCATGCTCCAACCCCTTCTGACTGCTCCCAGCTAAGCACTGAGGGTAACCTTGCAGGATGCCATATAAAGGCTAAAATGCGAGCATGCTGAGGCTTAGCAGATTGCAGTGCTCTGCAGAAAGAAAAGTCATTTGCCACTTGCACCAAATTGCAGAGGACCATTTAAGCATCCCTGGCCATCTCCCTTGGAGACTCCCCTGGGAGTCTAAAGCTGGCCGGGGAGGGTGGGGTCCTGCTAACTGATCGATGGCACCGGTCCCGCCTGGCCCCATGGGTACCCAGTACTCCAGTGTTCGTGGGGGCCCCTTCTGAGCTTAAGAGATGAAAAAGCAAGAAAAGAAAATCCTGGAACATTAAGAAGGAAAAGACAGCTAATTCTTCAAATTTAATTCTAATACTATACCACTACATAGAACTCCAACTTGTTTACGTAAGGATGTGTAATTTGAAATGAGCAGGTGTACATAAGGTTTTCTTGATTTTTATCTATCTGAGAAACAATGCCTCTCTTTTACGCAAAGTGAGGGACAGAAGGTAAACAACAGTTCTGGCCTTTGTCTGCCAAGGACACTAATAACCAGTTCCTCCTGAGGGATAAGTTCAATGAAATGATATTCCAACTTCGTTCTGTGAAATTGATAATTATTTCCTTTTTTGTTATCAAGGTCATCTGCAGTGCTAATAGAAATATAAAATGAGTCAAATATGTAATTTTTAATTTTCTGGGAGGCAGAATAAAAAGGTAAAAACAGGTGAAATTAATATTTTGCATGTACTGAGTTACATAAGCATAACTCAATATATGTAAAATATTAGCATTTCCACATGTAATTAAGACTCCGTGCTTCCACTGCACCACTGCAGGGGACACAGATTCCATTCCTGGTGGGGGAACTAAGATCCTGCATGCTGCCACGGAGCCCAGCCAAAAAAAAAAAAGTCGGTAGCCACGAGGTAAAGGAATTAGAAAGGACCCAAGGCACTGATATCCATGGGTCCATGGGTTAATCCTTAGGTGGCATTGCTTAGCAGAGGGTAAACAGCAGATGTGGGTGTGATTCAGTGATGGTGCAGGACGGTTTGTTGCACACATGGCCTAAAATCCCCAAAAGAGCCTGAGAAAGATGGAGGCAGCAGACATCTCTTCCTATTTCCCTAGTATTTACTCTGTTTTTTAAGTGGTTTAAAAAAATCTTTGTAAAAGCTTAATCAGAGAAATCAATAAGGAGACTGTTCAAAATCTATCACTGTGAAAAACTGAAATTGACCTAAAGTTTAACAATAAGGGATTTAACAATAGGGATTAACAAACAAAGTTCAACAAAAAGGGATTTAGGTCAATAAATTGACCTAAAGTTTAACAATAACAATAAATAAGTTTAACAATAACAATAAAACTAAATGCTACATGATCTGAAATCCTAATATGAACGTTAACTATGTATAATAACTAGACATTAGGAAAACTGGTCATTAAGTGAAATAGACAGCCTTGTACTATGCTTTTCCAAGGCAATAAAATATTACTATGCTCCAGATAAATCCCAGGAAGATCATCATTTAAGAACACCATTCTATAATTCAAGAATTACAATGATCTAATTATACCTAATGTATTATCTGTGCATTAAAAAACATCTAATATGATAAGCTGCTCCTACGCAGGACTTTACAATTGACAAAATACTTTCCCATAAATTAGGTCATCTGATCCACATAACAACTGAGTGAAAAAGATAGGGTAGACATTCATTCATATGTCAAGCACATGCAGGAAGCTGACAATAAATAAGACTTCGTTCCTTACCCTTGAGATTCTCATTGCTCAAGTAAGAAAGAAAAAAATTAACAAATAACACTGCATTTTGGTAAATGATGTACAAGGGTCTATGGAAATACTAAGGACTGAATGTCTAAATCATTTTGGCCAGTGATAAGGATGTTCTCATTTTAAGAAACTAAGGCTCAGAAAAGCTAAGTGACTTGACCAAGACTTTACAGCAGATAAACAGGAAAGTCAGGTTTGAACCCATGTCTTTGCCTCCTAATCCAGTACTCTTTTTACTAACTCAGACTCACTGCTCTTTGAAGTGTGACAGCTGCTTTATACTCCACAAGAGATGGCCTCTGTTGGCGAAAATTCTTCCTTTCCCTGTACCCTCTCCAATGTTTCTGGATAATCAATGCTGATTTCTCTTCTATTTCCCGATTATGTTTTTCCACCTGACCTAAAAAGATAACAAACACTATTACAACATACTCACTTCTATGCTTTCTCAAGTTCTAGAATCAGGACAATGAAAGTACCAACAATCTTGCAGTCCTTTTATTTTTTTCAATATTGATTTTCCCAATTCTATTATTTTACAATGGTTATAAGATTTTAGAAACAAAACGCTCCAAAAGCTTTCTCAGATTATGCATCTTCTTTGGAAAAGACTCATATCATTTTTTTTGTCTCAGAGGAATGAGAAAAGGGCTAAAAATCCAATAGCAAGAACATTTAGAAAAAAGAATCACAAGTAAATAGTTAGAAAGTCATTCAGTACTACGAAAAGGGAAAAGCACATTGTGTATATATGTTACCTACTCTGCGTGGTTCTAAGTTTCTCTTTAGTCACTCAGTTAGTTCTACAGATGACTTTCTTTTTACTTTCTGGGAGTTAGTCAGCATACAGTCTAGGGTTCACAGTAGCTAAGTGACAGAATAAGGTGGAAGGTAAAAATAAAAAGGGATATATTTGAGAGACAGTACCAAAAATTGATAGGATTTAGTGGTGAACTAGATGTGGAGGGAGGGAAAAAATTCTAGGATGTCTCATAGATGGGACACTGAGTAGACTGTTGGTGCAATTACCTGAGAGATGAGGAATACAGGAAGAGGAAATCAGTGAGGGAAGATAATGACTAGTTTTGAGGATGCTTGTGGATATCTAAGTAAAGCTAACCAATAGGCAGCTGGCTACAGGGCTGTGTTGTCCAATGTAGTAGGCACTAGCCACAACTGGTTACATAAATTTAAAGAAAGTAAAATAAAATTTTAGATCCTCAAGTGCACTAGCCACATTTCAAGTCAACAGCTACCTCTAGCCATTGGTACTGTGAAGATATAGAACACTTCATTTTGTAGAAAGTTCTACTGGGCAGGGCTGGTCTAGAGCTTAGGAGAGAGGGTGAGGATGCAGACAAGATTCCAGAGTGCTAAGCACTCAGTTGGTAGTTGAAGCTGCAGTTATGGATGGGATACCTCAGGAAGAGCAACATGAAAATAATGGGGTAAGGATGGAACCCTGGGAAACATCTGAATTTAAGGGAAAGAAAAAGAAATATGAGGCTAGTGAAGGATACTGGGAATGAGTAGTAGAAGGGGGAAGGAGTAGAACTAAAAAGGAATCTTGAAATGACTCAGATTTCCCAGACTACACTTTAATATTAATTTCAGCTTAGTGTGTCGAAAGTGGCAAGAGGTGTCACAAGGTTTGTACTGAGTTCTGAGGGCAGAATGTAGCAATATTCTAACACCTTACTTAAGTTCAAGGGGGTTCTTTATGTCAAAGACAGATATCTTTAAGCATAAAATTTTGTTTCACTAATTTATCTGAAAGAAAAGAAAAATTACTGGAGAGATTGCTCATCATAAACTAATAGGCCTTAATCAAAAAAAAATAGTTACTTTTTTTGACTCAAGAGATTTAATAAGATTTATCTGAAAAAGGAGAAACAGGGAAAAGGTCCCCATTTAAAAAAATAAATCATCAGGTAGCTGGGAAATTTGGTTTATTAAAAGATATCCTAATCAGTCTTAATTACACTTATAAAATTGATACTGCCACACACCTGGATGAACTATTTCAAGCATACTCAGCCGTAATTCTCGGGAAAGTCTCATGGCTCTCTGCCTTTGAAGTTGCAGTTGTAATCTGCAGTCCTCTTCTTCCTTCTGTCTACTTAGCTTCAGTAACATCTTTGTTCGCTTAGATCTGTGATGGAAACATTAAGTACACACAATTTTCATAATTATATGTCCACTCAAGAAGTATTTATGAAAAATGGCTTAACCTCACTAGTAATCATATAAATACAGACAGCAAAAAAAATTTCAAAGATAATTCCTAGTGTAGTTAGAGTATGATGAAATAAGTTTTCATGTGCTGCTCTACAACCTTTCTGAAGAAATATTTTGGATACATGCATCAAAATATTTCTGAAGAAATACTTAAAATATGTATCAAAAGCCTTAAAAATGTTAACCAATTAATTCCATTTCTAATTATTTTCATAAGGAAAAATCTAATACGTATGTAAAGACTTATGTTAAAGGATGTTCTCCATAGCATTACAATAGTAACAAGTTGAAAACAAACCATATGTCCTACAATAGTGAGTTATATAAATAAATACTGGTTCATTCACTGGACGGAATTCTATAAACTATGAAAAAATAAAAATTTCAAAGAAGCAATCACTGTCCCTAAGGCAGACAAAGAAGAGATAGAGTTATGCCCTTAAGCTCGGTTTCAAGGGGGAAGTTGAAGGGTAGTGGAATATGCCACTCTGGCGTAAAGATCGTTTTGAGCTGGAGGCAAATGAGAATCAGGAAACACAGAAAGAAGCCTTCCCAGAGGATCCCTTAACTGGCTAAAAGCAGAAACAGCTGAGAAATGAGGACTGCCATAAATTTCCCCTCCCAAGGAAGTTTTATGGCCATAGAGATGGAACTGCACAAATAACCCATATCTTCCATAAGTTCCCCAATATATTTACCTTCCCCAATATACTTACCTTCCCACAGTTTGTTGCCCTCAGAAGCCTAAAATCCTTTTCTTTTCACCTGTCACTTCTCTATAAATTATTCTTTGTTAACATCTATATAGGCCCCAATTTTTTTTTTTTTAAGGTAAGAAGTGGATTTATTTAGAGAAATACATGTTCCATAGACAAAATGTGGTCTGTCTCAAAAGGCGAGAACGGCCCTGGGAGAAACACACTCCACAGAGTGTGGGCCATCTCAGAGGGCGAGAGCTATATAAGACCAAATTCTAACCACCCCTTTGAGTTATGCATCATGTCAGGTTTCTTCCATGTGACGTGTGCTACACATGTTAAG
This sequence comes from Globicephala melas, assembly GCF_963455315.2. NCBI lineage: Eukaryota > Metazoa > Chordata > Mammalia > Artiodactyla > Delphinidae > Globicephala > Globicephala melas. The sequence goes on from NC_083317.1 coordinate 67,160,708, forward strand.
AAACTGTTTTTCTCTTGTTAATCTGTTTTTGTTTTTGTCAGTATAATTTTCAGGGCCCCAACCAACGAACCTAAAATGTATAGAGGTAAAAACTGTTTTCTTCCCCTACAAAGTCAAACAAATAAAATTAAAATACCTAAGTATCAGCACCATGATAGAGGAAGGTAAATTGTGAGCTTTCCTGCTTGTGAGGCAGCTGTTAGCTGCTTCAGTAAACCTTGCTGAGGAAAAGGGTACTTAACAGAAAACAAAGTTTCTGACCATGAAAAGTGATTAAATAAAGAAGAAACCCCCAAGAAAGTGCTTTAGCAAGGGTGTGACTATAAAAGAGTACCTCTTGTTGAATCCGAAGCTCTGATGAATCTAGGTCCATAACTGTGAGTGGTGGGCAGTCCCTCCCCCCAAAAAACATGGGAGGGAAACTACTCTGAGATAATAACCTGACCACAAAGAGACAGAAATAACCTTGGCAGAAAGCCCAGCTACAAAGGAAGTAAAAGAAATTTGCATAAACTTGCTGCAACTAATAGAAGAGGAAAGGTGCTGAAGCCTGGAGCAAACTGGAGATTAAAAAACTAAAAACTCATTATAATGTGAGATTTAAATAATTTTGGCTTCATGGCTGATGTCTTATAATGGATATATTTATAACTGGTCTGGTGTTGTTTCATAAAGCAATGGAATTTCTATTTTAAAATAGTGGAATCTTAATTAGATTCCACAGATACCCCTCTAAGTGGACAAAATCTTTAATCCTAGGATGCTTTTAAGTAAAGATTTTAATATTGCAAAGAAAAGTAAACTGGCAAATTTGGCAACTACTGTAAGACTAAACATTAAAGGTCTGAATCCATGGCATAGGGGCACCTTTAAATGTAAGATACATAGCTGAGAATGGTAGCAGGAAGATCCATAAGGGATAACTACTCTGAGTTCACTACAAAGGTAAGGCTATACCAAGAACATCTCAGACTCTTGAATAGAAGAATATACAGTGTGACTCTCAAAATATTCATCATCTCCCAAACTTATTTAACCAAAGAAATAACTTTTTAAATATTTTTAAAGAAATAGCTAGTAGGATAGACAAACTCTGAGCAATGCTGGAATGGATTATACTTGCTTCTCATGAGTACTATTTACTTAACAGATCTGCCTGTCTAACTAGATTTGTAAATCTTCAAGGGCAAAAAATGTGCCATATGCATTTTCCTCTAAGTGCCCAGTAACATGCTAAAAAAACCTTTCTATTATTTTAATCTTGTGAGGTACACAGACAATTATCCCCATCTTATAGATGGGAAATTTGAGGCGAGAGAGGTGGGGCAACTTGTCCAAGATCATTCAGTTCACAAGTTGCTGAGGAGGGATACAAACTCAAGTCTGTTTAACTCTCCCAATACCTAGCACAGCCTCTGGCATATATTAGGCACTTGAAGCATGCTTAAAAAATTAACGATTTTTTGGCTACCAACAAAACTCATGCCCAATGATATTAATAACTTATCTTTTAAGTTTTCTCTGAAGGAAACTTTTATCAATGAAAAGCATGTCCACTAAGGGACACAGCCAGAGTGGCTTCAATACCTTCCACTAACCCATCCAGATTCTTAGAGGCAATGGAAAGAAAACACACAGACACAAATGACTTAGCTCCTAAGGTCATTTATGATAAAGTGGAGCCATCTCAGAGGTGATTTCTCATGCAGCCTAACTTAAAGCTAAATTTTAGTTCACTATTTTAAAACACATTTGTAACTGAGAAACACAGCTGCAGTTATTAAAAGAATAGTTTCAGTTTTCTTAAAAAAAACATTGACTTCTGGAATATGCAAGTTACACTTTAGTGAACTAAAATTTAGCTTTAAATTAGGTTACATGAAATCACCTCTGAGATGGCTCTAATTTATCAACAATGACCTAAGAGCTAACTCATTTGTGTGTGGTGTGTGTGTGTTCTTTTTGTCACCTCTAAGAATCTGGATGGATTAGTCATGTAAAAACTGGGCCATGTCTTCAGTATTTCATTTTTAGTTTACTTGAAATAGCAACAAATGACAAACTATGTCATATCTCAATGACCATATGTATCCATGCCATATTTACTGAGGAAAATCAGGTTAACATACTTAAACCTTTTTGTACTCATACACATTTTTACCAAAATTACATATGAACAATTATGGCAACTTTTAGTTTTAAGGGTTTGATGAGATAATTGACCATTACTGGCTCCCTCTATAGGCCTGGCCCACAAGAAAGTCTCATTAAGTGAACAGGATTGTGTATTTGTTACATCACATTCCTGTCTTACATTATGTCTTTTGCTTTTGGAAGTACATCTAGTTAATGAAGTGCTGGTACTCAGAAATGTATGAAGCAAGAATGAAAGAAACGGATTAGAATATTGAAAAAGAAAAAAAAAAACACCCCAAACTATAAGTTTTCATTCAGCTATACTCTAATAAGATACATCTAGCCCTCTCAGATCATAATTCCTCTCACCCAAATTTTTTACCTGAAACTCCTCTGCAAAGTAATCACAGCAGATGGAAGCTTCTTTAATCTCTTTCTAGTCTGGAAACCCTTCCAATAAGCTTGAATCAAGCAAGCTGCTTGATGCAGTTTCTGAAATTAAAGGCCAGAATTAATTTAGAGACATCTCTAGGAAAGTCTTTTTTAGAAGTTTACTTCTTAAAATATCAGGCCTGGGCAAGTATTAATCTCCATTTTTAATAAGCTGAGCAGGAGGCAACATCTGCATAGGCCCAGGACAGGGAAGGCCTAAGAATATTAAACCTGATCTCCCAAAGGAAGCTCAGTTAGGCATTATCTAGAATGTATTCAAGATACAGTCTAGTTAGCTTCAAATTCTCCCTGATTAATCTCACTTCCATTCCCATTACAAGAATTTCATAGTTTTGCTTATTTAATGTTTTAACTTCTTTGCTTCACTTCCTATGCCTGGCTTCATTTATTCAAAGATTCAAGGGTATGAGGGACTCTTTGTATAGGTTTAAAAAAAAAAGGCTCTGGGGTTAAAAATTTAGACCATAAACAACTCCTTCTCCCATCAAACTATGGCTGCTCTGGATATTAGGGGAAAATAAGTAAAGGAAGGGGGAGAGAGAGCAAATAAAAGATTCAAGAGACTACCACTATCCAATATTTTGAAACTAAAATGTTTACTGAAATGTTAGTAAATATCATGCAAATTATTTTTATAATTTAATACCTGCTCTTCTACTTCCTGATAGACCTTAGGGCTTAAAAGACCAATGAGCTGTCTAAGTTCTTGACTAAACTCTGTCCCAGGCTCTTGTTTATTTAGTAGACTTCTGAGTCCTGAAATGCAATAACAAAGGCACAACTATTAATAATAAAATATGATTTTGCTATCTAATCAGAATTAATTTGAGGTTAAAAAGTCTAGTTTAGAAACAAATGAAAACAATAACAAGATTAATCACATGATTTTTCTTTTTCCTTTTCTCAAAAACTTCTAGATTGAGGTCTTTAGGATTTTCCACTGTCCTGGAGTTCTTATGTGCTTACTCGTGAGATCTGATGCAAAATCTGTCTAGTCAACCTCTTTAATTAAAAAAAAAAAGGGAGAATGGAATCACTGCGATAAGTCAAAGGGTAGAGACATATAGTTGTGGTTTTTTTTTTGAACATAAATACCTTAAACAAAAACATTTTAAAAAAGATAATGAATACATACTGAGTAAATGCCTATCCTGTGGAAGCACTTAAGCAGGTTATTAGTTACTACTAATTATATGGAGTTATTATTACATAAAAATATACAGTAATGTATGTAATTTGGGGTAAATCAATAGGTTCCTGAGCATTTATTATAGGAGAAGTGCTATAATATTAAAATACTGCACTTTCATCCCAAATTAAAACTGAGTAGTAATATAAGTTACAAAGTAAGTACTATTTCCAGCGTATGGAGGAATGATGTATTATAATGTATGTACACAAGATACATCAGCAAGGGAAAATGGCCTTGGAGTGTACAAATGGGGAAGCCACTAGATAGGTCTTTCCATGTCATACTTTCTTCAAGACTCAAGTTCTCAGCAGTATTAATAATTGTAAAATATCTTGAGGAAACTGAATAAGTTCTACTGTTGAGAAAAGAAAGGGAGACAGCTTAAGATAAAATTCCTTTAGAATGAACTGTTGGACATTCACATTTCTATAGAGGAAATCTAATTACAGAAATAAAAAAATGTGTATCTGGCACAATATCATCTAGACAGTTTTATTACTGGCACTTCTCTCCCTATTTCTATAATACATAAAATAATTACAATGTTCACAGTAATGACTCATGCAAGATAAGTCACTAAAGTGCCTTCCAAATCATCAAGAATGATTAAAGGCCATTGTAATAGTTTTGGTATTAAATGCATCACATTATATTCTAATTCTTGAAATTTTATATATAATATAACCCTGTATTAGTAAGTATATTTAATCAATTAGAAACCTACTTCTTGACCATACCAAATAAGAAAATATATTGTAATGGATTCATGGCTCTGGCTAGCAAAGAAATAAAACAAAGTAACATATAACTTTGATTAACAGTTGAAAAAAAAAAAAAACTACCTGAGTAATTCTGGGTAAACACCTACATTTTTTCCATGCCTCTGTTTCCACTGCTATATAATGAGGATAAGAGTAAACATCTCACAGGATTGTTATGAAGATTAAATATTTTAATACACATAAAGTATGAGGAATAGTCATCTGACACATAGTAAATGCTCAATTAAATGAAAGATTATTCTATGGTAATGGTAAAACACTGAGTCCTTTCCTTCTCAAGTTTTCTGACTTTTTATTCACATATATGTTTGATTTTGGAGGTGAGGGAAATTTTTTGTTTGTCTTTGAGGAAAGGCAGTATAGGAGTTGAAGAGTAATTATTAATTGATGTAAAGATCAAAAGGGCTGTCAATCTCTGAAGCACAGCTCTATTTTCTCAGTAAAGTTAGGTAAGATCACTGATCTTTTTTTGGTCATTATTTTACTACACTATATGGTATAATCAATACACAGCCTTTTTGTCAGAGAGGGAGCAAATATTCATTGTAACCTTGTCAATAAGGTATCATATGCCACCTGTTGAGACATGAAGATGGCTGGATTACATAAAGGTTTTTTCCCTGAACTGTTATCTGCTGTGACAGTTTATCTGCACATTTCAATTATTGACTTTTTAAAAACACAGGTATTTTGTTTTCCATAAACCATCAATAAAAATGTTCTTTTTGAGACTTTCAAGAACAGAAAGAATATATGTACTACCTTTGTAGCAGGCACTTAGTCTCAGTAAAATCAAAATTTCCTGATGGGATTTAGCCATCAACAGTAGGAGCCTTGTAGCAGTACTTCTTATGACTGGACTAGGAGTTGATAAAAGTTTGAAAACAACTTCATCTAAAATTGAATGCAGGGTTTTCACTTCTATTCTGAGTAAATCACCACTAATAGAACAAAATAAAAAAAAAAGTACCGTTACTAAACGACACATAAGTATCTCAAAAAATTAAACATTACAGGTGCAGCAAGTTAATGCCTATGGCCTGATCCATGAAGATAACCAATAGTTTAAGCAGATAGCTTAGTTCCAAAAATACATCACATTAAATCAATTAATTGAATTCTTACTGTAAGGCACCATGCTAGGTAAAGTAAGGAATACAAAGTTGACAAAGAAACTTGCAATCAAATACTGGAGGAAAGATAAATGTGCAAAATAGTAAATAGATGGTTCAAAAGCTTCAAGGCAATAATAAGAGGAAGATCACAGGACATTAAGTACATGGTTCACTGCTTAATGATGTACGAAGACAAACATGTTATAGGAATTCAATTATCATGTACTTAATATAGAAGGAACTTTTTCTTTTAGTATTCCTCTATTACACTAACAACCTCATGTTGCATTACTGATGTCATGAAAAATTACCTGAAACGTCGAAATAGTCAAAAGGGATTACTGGGTGTTCTTTTACTCACCCCACCAAGGAATATGTGATTTTCTAGGGGTGTGTACCTTTGATTATCCATTTACTACTGATTAGGATATTTTGCAATTCTGTAAAAGTAGATGTTGGCTTGTAGAAAGCAAATAATGGCAATGATTATTATCTGAGAACAATGCAAAGAGATTCTTACTCAACAACAATATAAATGACTTTTATCCACTAGAAAAAGTAACCGTAAAGGTTATGCCTGATATTCTCTACCATTCAGTTTCTGTGATAAAATGTTCTTCTGATCCTCTTCCATCCTCTACTTACAGATTTTTGACCATTCTTTCTCAGTCTTCTTTGTGGGCTCCCCTTCCCCAATATACCCCTTAAAGGTACTCCCCAGGATTCTATTTTCAGCCCATTTCTTTTCTCAGTCTATTCATATTTTCCACTGAGCTCATCTTCTCTCATGTTTTTAACTATCGGTTTTAGGCTAACTCATAAGTCCACAGTTCTAGTCCAGATCTCTTCCAGAAGTCACATTCACTTGTCAGTAGACATTTAAGTTGTCTTGTCTTTGGGTGTTACAGATAAAGCTGCTATAAACATTTGTGTACAAGTCTTTGCATGGACTCTTATTTCTCTGTCTGCTGAAAATATCTACCTATGTTGGACATAACCAATATTTAATTTGTTTTGGCTATACCACTGTCTATTATCCATTATAGAAAACTTGGTGTCATACCTGAATGCATCCTTTATTTTACTCCGTATCAAAATGCTCATAAAGACCTGATGATTTTTTATTTTGACCAGCTTCATTAAAGTATAATTGATATACAACAAACTGCACACATTTAAATGTACAATTTGGTAAGTTCTGACATTTCCCCATCACAATCAAGATAATGAACATATCCATCACCCATCAAAGCTTCCTTTTGCTTCACTGTAGTCCCTCTCTTCTTACCTTCCCTGGCACCTTATACTCAGGCAACCACTGATCTGCTTTCTGTCACTATAAATTAATTTACATTTCCTAGAATTTTATACATAGTTATGATTGTAGATCCTATCTGAACATCATCAGTTTGCAGAAATGATTACTTTGTATTACTAAAGGAAGAGGGGGAAAAAAAAGAGCAAAGCAGAGATTCTATCATGGCACAAGTTTGATTTTCTCATCCTTTTAAAGCCAAATCAAAGTATGACCATTTCTGCTAAACTTCCTGCCTTTGTATTACTTTACAAATAAAGAAAATTTTAAGATGTAGGCAGTTTCAATAACCAGATGTGGTTAAGTTGCTTGGAAACAATTTGATCCTTTCAGATCTTGCTTTCATTTTGTTGGGATGATCCAGAATGGTGCTCAGTCTAGTGCTATTATCCCTTACTACTAGGATGAAACCATCCTGAGTACTCTCAGTGCTCCATTTTTCATGTAGTTTTCCAGTTTGGCTGCTGGAATCAGTCAGTATTCTTGGCTCTGTGTTTCTGGTACTGCTCCTTTTAATCCTTCTGGATTACTGTTTTCCACGACATTGGATAGTTTCCTCAAACGCATGTGCTGATCAGTACTCTACTGAAAACTTGTAGGGGACTCTGCAGATCTCTAGGGTTCTCTCTTTGTGTAGCTCTCTCTTCTACGGTATCCTGTCTTATAAACTCTAGCCTACTTTTCACCCTCTGCATGTTGTTTCTTACCTGTGTGCACTTGCTTATATTGTTACCTCTGCCTAGAAATACTGTTTTCTCTTCTTCCTCCCTGGCTAATTTCTTATCCGTAAAGTTTCATCTCAGGTGTTAACCTTCTCCAGGAAGTAGCCCCCCCTCAGTTTGGTTTAGGAGCTCCTCTAATACTTGTGTACCCTTAAACATGGTAACTTATTACACTGTAATATAATTGTCCTTATGTGTTAGTCTCTTCCACTATACTGTAAGCTATTTGAAGACAAGGTTCATATCTTAATCAATTTTGTAAACCCAATGACAGACAAATACTTGGCACGTATAGTAGATGCTTAACAAATCCATATTGAACTGAAAGAATCAATGATTTCAACAGTGTTTACTCTGCCTTTCTATTTTAACCTGGGAAAATTGCCTATTACTTCTTTTATGCCCTTCTATAGCACCTGGCAAATACTAAGCTTGCAGTTTGCTAAATAAATATATGATTAAATATTTTTTATTGTGATCCCAATATCTTCCTTCAGATATCACAGTAATTTTTCTTCTCTAAGCCTGCGATTTGGATTAAAATCTTCTTAAGCTCTAAGATAAGATACAAATTTGATAACAAATTTCCAATCTTTTACAGTATTTTACATCCATTTTTTTCTGAAATACAATGGTAATAATAGAGCTTTTTAAATGCCATGTACAAGTCATATGCAATCGAAGATTTTAGGGAAATTGGAATAAAATTGGTAATGCTTCTGATCACGAATAAAAAAATTCTACATATTTTGTAAGGCCAAGTTACCTGTTGATCTGTAGTATGTTCTGTAGCATGGTCATGACCGTAGATCCTACCTGAACATTGTCAGTTTGTAGTAAGTGCAAGAAATGATCACTTCGCAGTACTAAAGGAAGAGAAAATAAGATTAAGATTCTATGATGATACAATTAGTATTTACTTGCCCTTTCAAAACCAAGCCAAAGCATAATCATTTCTGTTAAACTTCCTGCCTTTATATACTTTGCAGTAAAGATTTTCTAGAATAGTTTCAATAACTATAATAGATAGCTATCCCATTTTTATGGACAGTTACAAATAAAGAAATACTAAGCTAAGATGGGACTTCCCTGGTGGCGCAGTGGTTAAGAATGTGCCTGCCAATGTAAGGGACACAGGTTCCATCACTGGTCTGGGAAGATCCCACATGCCACAGAGCAACTAAGCCCATGAGCCACAACTACTGAGCTTGCACTCTAGAGCCCACGAGCCACAACTACTGAGCTCGTGTGCCACAAATACTGAAGCCTATGCACCTAGAGCCCGTGCTCCGCAACAAGAAAGCCACCGCAATGAGAAGCCCATGCACTGCAACGAAGAGTAGTAGCCCCCGCTAGCTGCAATTAGAGAAAGCATGAAGACCCAATGCAGCCAAAAATAAATTAAAAGAAAAATAAAGAAATACTAAGCTAAGAATCTACTGTTATCTCCCCTTAAATTAAAAGTAAAATATAAAATCCTAAAACTGAATCTCCTTTTCTAGCAGTGAGTTCAGTGAAAAAAACCAAATTTTCTGTGAAAAAAAGAGAATGTGAAGGAATAGCAATGGTACAGATGACCGTAATCAGTGGCTCATGTCCTTAAAAATTTAATTGTTATATAATGTATCATATTTATCATGTTTGCTAATATCTTATCTTAAATAATAATAAATCATTAATTACCCAGAAGAGTATTTGTTTGTATTGGTTTATAATTTTTAGGTTCTGAGCAGCCAGTTATGAAGACTTGGCACTGGATGCTTATGCAGGTCGCTTAACCTCTCAGAACATCTATTTCTGCCTGTATAAAACTAAAAATAACAGCTCTTTCACAGACTACTGTAAAATGTCCTAGAACAGCGTAGGTTCCCAGTAGATGTCAGTTTATAGTCCTTTCTTCACTAACTGATCAGAATTTTTTTAAAAAATAAATTTATTTATTTTTGGCTGTGTTGGGTCTTTGTTGCTGTGCACGGGCTTTCTCTAGTTGCGGTGAGCGGGGGCTACTCTTCATTGCGGTGTTCAGGCTTCTCATTGCAGTGGCTTCTCTTGTTGTGGAGCATGGGCTCTAGATGTGCAGGCTTCAGTAGTTGTGGCGCACGGGCTGTAGAGCACAGGCTCAGTAGTTGTGGCACACAGGTTTAGTTGCTCCGTGGCACGTGGGATATTCCTGGAACAGGGCTTGAACCCGTGTCCCCTGCATTGGCAGGTGGATTCTTAACCACTGCACCACCAGGGAAGCCCCTCAGAATTTTAATTAAAGTGGGATCAGGTATGTTGGCAAGGCAGCTCTGTGAACACTACCCTAGCTTCTACAAAACAACTTTCCTCTTTTCGTCTTTCAGTTTCCTGAGGGAACGTATTTGATTTCTTTCACATACTAACTACTGTTCTTCATTTCTATTTATATAATACAGTATTTCAATATCTCACCAGATACTATTCTTTTTTAATGTTTAACAACTTCAAAGCACAATACCACTACTATTAAATATTTTTATGGCTTCTAATTTTCTATTCTTTAATAGCAAAAAAATTCTCCTCTGTAGCTGGGATAAGTGTATTTTTCCATTTTTGTCTACTTAAAGATGTTTCATTAACAACTCTTTAATTAAGTTTGAATTCACTGAAATCATATAGTATCTAGTGTGTATATACGTTTTTTCTATATTGGAAAAATTATGATAATTTATTAAAGTTATTCTACTTTATTTTTTATACTATTTGTCTTATATTATTATATAACTTATTTTTGGAGCCTCTATTATGTTTTTCAAGTGCAGTCAGATAACTATTTGGTCCCCCAAACTAAAACTGATACTTCTGCCCATTTCTTTCTTTAATTAAACTTTTTACAATTAAAGTTTCAAACATATGTAAGAGAGAACAGTATAATGACCCTGCATGTACCAGTCACTCAACTTTAACAGTGATCAACTCACCAACAATCTTGTTTCACCTATCCCATCTACTTCCTGCCTCTCATTTTATTTGAAAGCAAATCTAAGACATCAAATCATTTTATCCACAAGTATTTCAATACATATTCCCCAAACATATGAATTATTAAAAAATAAAACATAGCCATTATCTAACCTAAATAGTCATGATTCCTGATTTTATCAAATATCCAGTCAGTCCTCCCATTTCCACTTTTTGTGTGAATTTTTTTTTTTTTTTGCCGTATGCGGGCCTCTCACTGTTGTGGCCTCTCCCGTTGCGGAGCACAGGCTCCGGACACGCAGGCTCAGCGGCCATGGCTCACGGGCCCAGCCACTCCGCGGCATGTGGGATCTTCCCGGACGGGGGCACGAACCCATGTCCCCTGCATTGGCAGGCGGACTCTCAACCACTGCGCCACCAGGGAAGCCCTTTGTGTGAGTTTTTAAAAGTTTATTTGAATCAAGATCCAATTAAGAGTCACACATTGGAACTGGTTATCTTTCAAATTTCTTTTAACCTATGGGTTTCTACTTTACCTTTTTTCCCCCTTGCAATTTATTTATTGACGAAACTATGTCAATTGTCCTATGAGTTTCCCACAGTCTAGCTTTGCTAACTGCATTCCTGGGGTATAATTTAATGTTTCTCTGACCTTCTAAAAATTGGTAGTTGGAGCTCCAGGATCAAAATGATTCATGTTTGAATTTCTGGCATATCCATGTCATATGTGAGGTTATGATGAGGCACTTATTATCTGGTTGTCTCTCCTTTTGAGGTGTTGACAGTGATGGATAATTCACTAAAGGTTGCAAAATAGCACTATTCTATCATACCCTTTTCACTTATTAGTTGGGATATGTTTATAAAGAAAAGTTTCTCCTCATCAATATGTAAGAAAAGGCAGTATAAATGCCGAACTCTCCATTTAACAGTTTTCAAAATGAACTGGTCCCCTAGCAGACTCTAATGGTAACTTTTATTAATAATGGTATGGGAATATATAAAAAAAAGATTAGCAAAATGTTGATAACTGTTGAGGCTCAGTGATGAGTACATAGGGGTTCATTATACTATTCTACTTTCCATAATAAAAGGTTAAAGTTAATAATCTCACTATATTTGACGAGTTTTAATCCACTGTAGTTATTACCCTTATTACTGTTCAAATTTCGCATTTTTAGCTAGTAGAAGCCTCCTTATGTTGGCTCCTGAGTCCTTTTCACAGAATCCTAACAGACTTTGATTGCTTCCTTCCTATCTAGTTATTCAAGATACTTCTGGCTTATCTTGCATATTTTCTACCTCATACCTATATATAGTCAGCCATTTCTCCAAGGAGGTGGTTCTTTTGAGAGAAAAGGTTACTGGACATCCTAATTTTGTATCCAATTGTTTACCTTAGTTTTAATACCTACTTTATTGGTGTTTTAAATCTACAGATTGATCTGAGGAGTACTGTCACTTTTGTTATAATTTTTGAAAAGGAATATGGCGTATTTAAAAATTTTTCAAGTATTCACTCTCTCACTGTCTCTCATTAACTAGGTCTTTAATATCTCACTATAGTGTGGCTAAGTACTTTATATTTTTGATAAAATAGTTCTTTAAGTTGGGAAGTTTATACTAATATTTGTTCTATAATGGGAAATGAATAGATAATGCTTATTTTTAAAAGAAGTATTCAAGCATGTTACTTAGCTCTATGTGGATATAACTACCAAAAGTATTAGTTATACTAATCGAAAGTAGTTGCCTTTAGAAAACGGGAACTGGAGTGAGGTGTGAGGGCCAGGGATTGTGTGTATTTTTTAAACAATTCTTACGGAACTATCCGACTCTTTAAATTATGCACAGACATAATTCTGAGAGTAAAAAATAAAATATTAATATTCAGCTCAATTTTAACGTTCTAAAAAATATCAATGTTCTTATATTATTCCTATATAATTACATTTCTCTTAGATTAAATCTTTCAAGAAGGTAAGAATGTTGTCATGATTATTATTAGTTTACTTTCTTAGTCTTAAGGAAACATAATATAAAACTAACATGTATTTGTATTGCTCAGTGTAAGTACAGAAATCCTATATAGTAACTTTCAAGTTTAGTAAAATATCACTATATAAAAGCTTACTCTTACATCAATAGTTAGGCTGTGAGTTAAATTATATCTATACTCTGTACATAGGGATGTCTATCATACTAAGTCTAAAATATAACTGTAATCTTTGGGGGAAAAAAAAAAAGATTTTCCCTAGACTAAACTGTTAAGATCATTAATCCTTATCTTAGATTTGCTAAATAGAAAAAACTAAGGAGAAAGTTATATTTTAGCAATTTTCCACTTAATGTAACATCCACATTGTTGATGTTGTCTATTTAAAGCTGGAACATCCAAATGTGCTTTTACTTTTTGTGTGTGGGGTTATTTCAGTGTGGTTTCATTTAACTGTGGTTATCTGTAGTTAATGGGGTATTTATTTTTAGAAAAAAAACAAACTGTTAGCAGGTGACTCTACAATGACTATCAATTAAAAAATCTTTTTTCTTACCATTCTGGATGAGTTGAACATGTCCTCCCAATAGCCAGAAGAGAGAATCAGTCACAATTTCAAAAAAGTGTAGTAATGCATCTTTTTCTTCACCCTTAACACACACAAAAAAAACCAATTGACTTTTCTGTAATTGTTTTAATTAATAAAAGAATAGACTTCTCTCTGAAGAGTCACAGGACCTGGTTTCTGCATCTATCTCAGCTATTTATGAGGTACATGATCTTGTAGCTTTTAGTTTCTTAATTTATAAAACTGTGGTAACAGGCTAGTAATACCTACTCTACTTAACAGAAATGGTTGCTATCCAGAGGTCAAATGGGACAATATACGTAGTATAAGAACTACAAGTTGATACACTAGGATTTTTCGATACCAGCTATACATAAGGATCATCTGTGGAGTTTTAAAAAATATCCCTGTGCACAGGCTTTAGTCCAAACATACTGAAATCTGAATCTCCAAAGTTAAAAGTCGGACCTCTGACTCTTTACAAGGTTAGGTGTGTGATTTGTTTATGTAGCCAGGGTTGAAAATCACTGCAATATGCAAATGTAGGTGTCAACATAAAAAGCATTATTATTAGTGCATTTCAGTTGCAGCTTCTACTCTATGACTCCATGAAGGCAGAGACCATGTTATTTAGCTCTCCACTATACACCCAGTGTCTAAAACAGTTCTGACACACAGTGAATGTTCAATCAATATTTATCCAATAAATAAATGACAATTTTTTCTGCTTCTTTCCTTCTGGAAAGTAGGGTGAGAAATTATTCTACATTAGAGTATGTGTCACAATGGGAAATAAGAAACAGATTACATTCACAATTCTGTCTTACTGGCCACATAATTTTAGTGGAAAGTTGTATAAAGGCCATTTATCTTATCCATGTCATGAATGTACTGTGGCCTAAAAGTAATGACAACAGCAAAAACATGGCTGCTATGGTTACTCTTCATAAAAATGAAAGTATTTTCTTCCTCAGGGTTAGATAGGTGCTTAAATAAATGTATACTGACAAATATACCAACAATCAAAAAAGAAAGAAGTGTCACATTAGATCAAGAATCCCTTTAGTCCAATAAACTGCCTTAGCCAGTTTCACTGAAATAAAGGGCACAGTAATCTTCATTGCTGCCAACCTCAAGGTATAGTGCTGGGCTCCTATACTTACTACTTTCCTTTAAAAACCCATTAGATAATGTCACCCACAAATTCACGGCCTCTGAGACTGGTTAACAAAATTTACCCTTAAGTCACTACAAAATTCTGGCAGTTATTTTCCTATTCTTACATATAAAATACATATATTGGGTTGGCCAAAAAGTTCGTTCGGGTTTTTCTGTACCATGTTATGAAAAACCCAAATGAACTTTCTGGCCAACTGTGTGTGTGTGGGTGTGTGTGTGTGTGTGTGTGTGTGTGTGTGTGTGTGTGTGTGTGTGTGTGTGTGTGTGTGTGTGTGTGTGTGTGTGTGTGTGTGTGTGTGTGTGTACGTATATATATGTGTATGCATATTTTAACGAGTTTGCATTTTAGGCCATAATACCCTGTGTATGTCCCACCATGTGCTCTACTACCTACCTGCTAGCTAATTAAAAAATATATATATAATTGGGAAACAACTAGGTAGATAGAACTAATAGATAAATGGACATATATACACTACCAAACGTAAAACAGATAGCTAGTGGGAAGCAGCTGCATAGCACAGGGAGATCAGCTAGGTGGTTTGTGACCACCTAGAGCAGTGGGATAGGGAGGGTGGGAGGGAGGGAGATGCAAGAGGGAAGAGATATGGGAACATATGTATATGTGTAACTGATTCACTTTGTTATAAAGCAGAAACTAACACACCATTGTAAAGCAATTATACTCCAATAAAGATGTTAAAAATAATAATAATTCTGAAAAAAAATTCAGTTTTCTTTTTCTTTTTTTAACACTAGAAACAGAATTTTAATTAATTTTAAACCAAAGTCCAAATTGATCCATTTTAGTCTGTGCTGATAATTAACTTTTTCTGTGCTTCCCACTGCCATGATAACCCATCAACAAACAAGTGCAGGGACCTTCAAGATAGTGGAGGAGTAAGACGTGGAGATCACCTTCCTCCCCACAAATACATCAAAAATACCTCTACATGTGGAACAATGACTACAGAACACCTACTGAACGCTGGCAGAAGACCTCAGACCTCCCAAAAGGCAAGAAAATCCCCACGTACCTGGGTAGGGCAAAAGAAAAAAGAAAAAACAGAGACAAAAGAATAGGGACGGGACCTGCACCTCTGGGAGGGAGATGTGAAGGAGGAAAAGTTTCCACACACTAGGAAGCCCCTTCACTGTCGGGGACAGGGGGTGACCAGGGGGGAAGCTTCAGAGCCACGAAGGAGTGCAGCAACAGGGGTGCGGAGGGCAAAGCGGAGAGATTCCTGCACAGAGGATTGGTGCCAACCAGCACTTAGCAGCCTGAGAGGCTTGTCTGCTCACCCGCCGAGGTGGGTGGGGGCTGCGAGCTCAGGCTCAGGCTTTGGAGGTCAGATGCCAGGGAGAGGACTGGGGTTGGCTGTGTGAAGTCAGCCTGAAGGGGGCTAGTGCCCCATAGCTAGCCGGGAGGGAGTCCGGGAAAGAGTCTGAACCTGCCTAAGAGGCAAGAGACCATTGTTTCCGGGTGCGCAAGGAGAGGGGATTCCTGCTCCGTGTGCCCAGAGACAGCAGAGCACTGCCTAAGCGAGCTCCAGAGATGGGCATGAGCCACGACTGTCAGCTTGGACCCCAGAGATGGGCATGTACCGCTAACGCTGCCGCTGCTGTCACCAAGAATCCTACGTGCAAGGGCAGGTCACTACTCACACCCTCCCTGGGAGGCTTTGTAGCATGCCACTGCCAGGGTCCCATGATCCAGGGAAACTTCCCTGGGAGAACACACAGCACACCTGAGGCTGTTGCAATGTCACACTGGCCTCTCCCGCCACATGCTTGGCCCGCATTCCAATTATGACTACTGTACCCCTCCCTCTCCCTGGCCTGAGTGAGCAAGAAAGCCCTAATCAGCTGCTGCTTTAACCCCCTCCTGTCTGGGCGGGGAACAGATGCTTGAGAGGGGCTTACACACAGAGGTGGGGCCAAAACCAAAGCTGAACCCCAGGAGCTGTACAAACAAAGAAGAGAAAAGGAAATTTCTCTGTGCAGCCTCAGAAGCAGTGGAGTAAATCCCCACAATCAACATGATAAACCCTGCATGTTTGGAATACAGGAATAGACAATGAATGTTCCCAAAATTGAGGCGGTGGACTTCGGAGCAACTGTAGACATGGGGTTTGCTTTCTGCGTCTGATTTGTTTTTGGGTTTAGGTTTATCTTAGTTTTTAGTGCTTGTTATCATTGGTGGGTTTGGTTACTCTCTTCCTTTTTATTTAAAAAAAATTTTTTTCCTTTTTTCTCTTTTTGTGAGTGTGTGTATATATGTTACTTTCTGTGATTATTGTCAGTTTAGGTTTGCTTTTACCATTTGTCCAAGGGTTCTGTTTGTTCGTTTTTGTTGTTGTTTGTTTTTGTTTGTTTTCTTTTTATCAGTGTGTGTGTGTGTTTCTTTTTGTGATTTTGTCTGTACAGTTTTGCTTTTACCATTTGATTTGGGGTTCTATCTGTTCATTTTTTTCTGTTTTTTTTTTTTCCTTCCTTTTCTTCTGAGCCATGCGGCTGGCAGGGTCTTGGTGCTCTGGCCAGGTGTTAGGCCTGAGCCTCCGAGGTGGGAGAGCCAAGTCCAGGACACTGGACCACCAGAGACCTCCAGGCTCCACATAACATCAATCAGTAAGAGCTCTCAGAGATCTCCATCTCAACACTAAGACCCCGCTCCATACAACAGCCAGCAAGCTCCAGTGCTGGATGCCCCATGCCAAACAACTAGCAAGACAGGAACACAACCCCACTCATTAGCAGAGAGGCTGTCTAAAGTCATAATAAGTTCACAGACACCCCAAAAAACACCATTAGACACGGCCCTGCCCACCAGAAGGACAAGATCCAGCCTCACCCAGCAGAACACAGGCACCAGTCCCCTCCACCAGGGAGCCTACACAGCCATTGAACCAACCTCACCCACTGGGGGCAGACACCAAAAATAATGGGAACTACGAACCTGCAGCCTATGAAAAGGAGACCACAAACATCATAAGTTAAACAAAATGAGAAGACAGAGAAATATGCAGCAGATGAAGGAGCAAGGTAAAACCCCACCAGACCAAAGAAATGAAGAGGAAATAGGCAGTCTACCTGATAAAGAATTCAGAGTAATGATAGTAAAGATGATCCAAAATCTCAGAAATAGAATGGAGAAAACAGAAGAAACATTCAATAAGGACCTAGAAGAACTAAAGAGCAAACAAACAATGATGAACAACACAATAAATGAAATTAAAAATACTCTAGAAGGAATCAATAACAGAATAACTGAGGCAGAAGAACAGATAAGTGACCTGGAAGATAGAATAGTGGAAATAACTGCCGCAGAGCAGAATAAAGAAAAAAGAATGAAAAGAACTCAGGAGAGTCTCAGAGACCTCTGGGACAACATTAAACACATCAACATTTGAATTATAGGGGTCCCAGAAGAAGAAGAGAAAAAGAAAGGGTCTGAGAAAATATTTGAAGAGATTATAGTTGAAAACTTCCATAACATGGGAAAGGAAATAGTCAATCAAGTCCAGGAAGCACAGAGTCCCATACAGGATAAATCAAAGGAAAAACATGCCAAGACACATATTAATCAAACTGTCAAAAATTAAATACAAAGAAAAAACATTAAAAGCAGCAAGGGAAAAGCAACAAAAAACATACAAGGGAATCCCCATAAGGTTAACAGCTGATCTTTCAGCAGAAACTCTGCAAGCCAGAAGGGAAAGACAAGACATGTTTAAAGTGATGATAAGGAAAAACCTACAACCAAGATTACTCTACCCAGCAAGGATCTCATTCAGATTTGATGAAGAAATTAAAAACTTTGCAGACAAGCAAAAGTTAAGAGAATTCAGCACCACCAAACCAGCTTTACAACAAATGCTAAAGGAATTTCTCTAGGCAGGAAACACAAGAGAAGGAAAAGACTTACAAAAAACACATGCAAAACAATTAAGAAAATGGCAATAGGAACATACATGTCGATAATTACCTTAAAAGTAAATGGATTAAATGCTCCAACCAAAAGACACAGACTGGCTCAATGGATACAAAAACAAAACCCGTATATATTCTGCCTACAAGAGACTCACTTCAGACCTAGGGACACATATAGACTGAAAGTTAGGGGATGGAAAAAGATGTTCCATGCAAATGGAAATCAAAAGAAAGCTGGAATAGCAATACTCATATCAGACAAAATAGACTTTAAAATAAAGACTATTACAAGAGACAAAGAAGGACACTACATAATGATCAAGGAATCAATCCAAGAAAAAGATATAACAATCGTAAATATTTATGCACCCAACATAGGAGCACCTCAACACATAAGGCAAATGCTAACAGCCATAAAAGGGGAAATCAACAGTAAAACAATAATAGTAGCGGACTTTAACACCCCACTTTCACCAATGGACAGATCATCCAAAATGAAATAAATAAGGAAACACAAGCTTTAAATGACATATTAGACCAGATAGACTTAATTGATATTTATAGGACATTCCATCCAGAAACAACAGAATACACTTTCTTCTCAAGTGCACATGGAACATTCTCCAGGACAGATCATACCTCGGGTCGCAAATCAAAACTCAGTAAATTTAAGAAAATTGAAATCATATCAAGTATCTTTTCCGACCACAATGCTATGAGACTAGATATCAATTACAGTAAAAAAAAAATTGTAAAAAATACAAACACATGGAGGCTAAACAATATGCTACTAAATAACCAAGAGATCACTGAAGAAATCAAAGAGGAAATCAAAAAAATACCTAGAAACAAATGACAATGAAAACATGATGACCCAAAACCTATGGGATGCAGTAAAAGCAGTTCTAAGAGGGAAGTTTATAGCAATACAATCATACCTCAAGAAACAAGAAAAATCTCAAACAACCTACCTTTCTGCATCTCAATAGATGCAGAAAAAGCTTTCGAAAAATTCAACACCAATTTATGATAAAAACTCTCCAGAAAGTGGGCATAGAGGGAACCTACCTCAACGTAATAAAGGCCATATATGACAAACCCACAGCCAACATCATTCTCAATAGTGAAAAACTGAAACCATTTCCTCTAAGATCAGGAAAAAGACAAGGTTGCCCACTCTCACTACTATTATTCAACATAGTTTCAGAAGTTTTAGCCACAGCAATCAAAGAAAAAGAAATAAAGGAATCCAAATCGGAAAAGAAGAAGAAAAGCTGTCACTGTTTGCAGATGACATGATACTACACATAGAGAATCCTAAAGATGCTACCAGAAAACTACTAGAGCTAATCAATGAATTTGGTAAAGTAGCAGGATACAAAATTAATGCACAGAAATCTCTTGCATTCCTATACACTAATGATGAAAAATCTGAAAGAGAAATTATGGAAACACCCCCATTTACAACTGCAACAAAAAGAATAAAATACCTAGGAATAAACCTACCTAAGGAGACAAAAGAACTGTATGCAGAAAACTATAAGACATTGATGAAAGCAATCAAAGATGACACAATCAGACGGAGAGATAGACCATGTTCTTGGATTGGAAGAATCAACATTGTGAAAATGACTATACTACCAAAGCAATCTACAGACTCAACGCAGTCCCTATCAAACTACCAATGTCATTTTTCACAGAACTAGAACAAAAAAATTTTACAATTTGTGTGGAAACACAAAAGACCCTGAATAGCCAAAGCAATCTTGAGAAAGGAAAAAGGAGCTAGAGGAATCAGGTTCCCTGACTTCAGACTATAGCACAAAGCTACAGTAATCAAGACAGTATGGTATTGGCACAAAAACAGAAATATAGATCAATGGAACAGGAATAGAAAGCCCAGAGATAAGCCCACACATATATGGCCAACTTATCTTTGAAAAAGGAGGCAAGAATATACAATGGAGAAAAGACAGCCTCTTCAATAAGTGGTGCTGGGAAAACTGGACAGCTACATGTAAAAGAATGAAATTAGAACACTTCCTAACACCATACACAGAAATAAACTCTAAATGGATTAAAAACTTCAATGTAAGGCCAGACACTATAAAACTCTTTGAGGAAAACATAGGCAGAACACTTTATGACATAAACCACAGCAAGATTCTTTTTGACCCACCTCCTAGAGAAATGTGAATAAAAACCAAAAATAAACAAATGGGACCTAATGAAACTTAAAAGCTTTTGCACAGCAAAGGAATCCATAAACAAGTCAAAAGACAACCCTCAGAATGGGAGAAAATATTTGCAAATGAAGCAACTGATAAAGGATTAATCTCCAAAATTTACAAGCAGCTCATGCAGCTCAATATCAAAAAAGGAAACAACCCAATCCAAAAATGAGTAGAAGACCTAAATAGACATTTCTCCAAAGAAGATATACAGATTGCCAACAAACACATGAAAGGATGCTCAACATCACTAATCATTAGAGAAATGCAAATCAAAACCACAATGAGGTATCACCTCACATCGGTCAGAATGGCCATCATCAAAAAATCTACAAACAGTAAATGCTGGATTGGGTGTGGAGAAGAGGGAGCCCTCTTGCTTGTTGGTGGGACTGTAAACTTGATACAGCCACTATGGAGAACAGTATGGAGGTTCCTTAAAAAACTAAAAATAGAATAACCATATGATCCAGAAATCCCACTACTGGGCATATACCCTGAGAAAACCATAATTCTAAAAGAGACGTGTATCACAATGTTCATTGCAGCACTATTTACAATACCCAGGACGTGGAAGCAACCTAAGTGTCATCGACAGATGAATGGATAAAGAAGATGTGGCACATATATACAATGGAATGTTACTCAGCCATAAAAAGAAATGAAACTGAGTTATTTGTACTGAAGTGGATGGACCTAGAGTCTGTCATACAGAGTGAAGTCAGAAAGAGAAAAATAAATACCGTATGCTAACACATATATGGAATGTAAAAAAAATGGTTTTGATGAACCTAGGGATACGACAGGAGTAAAGGCACAGATGTAGAGAATGGACTTGAGGACACAGGGAGGGGGAAGGGTAAGCTGGGACGAAGTGAGAGAGTAGCACTGACATATATACATTACCAAATGTAAAATAGATAGCTAGTGGGAAGCAGCTGCATGGCACAGGGAGATCAGCTTGGTACTTTGTGACCACCTAGAGAGGTGGGATAGGGAGGGTGGGAGGGAGATGCAAGAGGGAGGGGATATGGGGATATATGTATACATATAGCTGATTCAGTTTTTTATACAGCAGAAACTAACACAGCATTGTAAAGCAATTATACTCCAATAAAGATGTTAAAAAACTAGTGTGACAGGAAGAACTGGATGGGCTCAGTGGCAGAGGCTGGGCTTTCAGACCAAGGAGAGCTGGTCCTCCTGCCCTACCAGCCTGTCTATCATACCAGTACCTGCTCCACTGGAACCTGAGTCATGGACTCAGACAGCAACTTCCTGCCTGGATTCTGGACACTTCTGTGTCCTCCTGGCCCTGTGCACTGAATCCTGTCTCTCGTCATTTTCTTTTTATTCACCATTTTAATTTGTTCTGTGGTCAAGTGGCCCTCTTTTTTTTGTAGCTGATTTACTCCCTTTGATGTATATACTAAACAGTTTTTTATCTCTATACAAATACCATGACTAAGAATAAGAAAGTATTATGAAAAGTATTGAAGGACTATATAAATGAAAAGAATATAATTATTATTGCTTTTAAGTGGGGAATATTAAATAAAAGTGCTTTGAAGAAAACATAAAGCTTTCTGGTCTGAGCTATTCATGAGATGGAAATTCATTTTACAAAGGAGGAAGTTGAGGTGGAGTGAAATCAAGTGATTTGCCCAAGAACCCAGAGTTAGTTTGTGGCACAGCCAGAAAAGAAATCAAGTTCAACACAATTTCTATAGTTCATGTTGCTTTAACTGAACTGAATTATATCTAGCAAATATGCAAAGATTTATTTACTGCTAGCATCCCTCAAAATGTCAATGGAGATGGTAGAAGTGGCATCTGTGACCCATATACTCTACCATTAAGTTAAATTCTCTGCCAACAATACTCATACTCAAACCACTTTTTTGTCCATACTGTTGTATATCTTGCTCAATTTCACTCTTAAACTTTTTAAACTTATTTTTTTGAATTAAAAATATATCTGTCTTATGTTTTCTATAAGAAATACCTAGAGGTTTTATCTACTTTATTAGCCTGAGAGTTGTTTAAAGCCAAAACTATGTGTATTCCTTATATACCCAAAGCATCTCAAATCGAACTTAACATCCTATAGTGACTTACATTATTTCCCTTCATAATTCACAAAAGTTTTGAATCTGCTCTATCTCTGATGTGGCAGTAGGCCCAAATGTACATGTAGCCAAGAACTCTTCCAAGGTGGAATTTCAGCCTTGTGGACTTATCACTCCTTATATATTCTATATCCAAACTGATCTAATTGACATTTACAGAACATTACACACTACAACTGAGGAGTTCACATTCAGGTAACGGGGAGTCTTTGCTTTTGCATGGTACCATGTTAAATGAAATCTGTATATATCAAAAGCTTTACATGTCCCTGATATCCATGAATTTCAGTTAAGACAGCACTGTGCAAAGCAAGGACAGCTTGTAATGGAACATTCACCACTATAAAACATATGGAGTGCCACAAAACAAGTCTGAAAATACTTCAAAGGACTGAAATGACAGAGTATGTTATCTGACATGACAGAATTAAATTAGAAACTGATAACAATGAAACAGCAAGAAAACCCTCAAATATTTCGAAACTAAGCAACAAACTTCTAAATGATCCATAGGTTAAAAAAAAAAAAAAAGTACATATAGCATCCAGCATAATTCACCCAAGAAATACTTGTTGGACTGAAATGAACCCAAATGTTGAGGTTGAAACATTTTGACTAGAGAGGATGTGAAGGAGCATATAGAAAGTGCACCTTTATTCTTCTTCACCATTGGAGCTACTGAGAAAAGCCTTGGGCCTAAAGAACAATACTTTCTTCCACTACTGATTTAAGTAGAAAGTATGTTTTAGGAAAATGTTATGGAAATAAATGTCTATGGGTGATGCTCAAAACTGAGTAGTAAAACAGATCCTTCAAAAAGCATATTGTCATACAATATGCTTCAGTCAGCACTTTAAATATTTCAAATGTAGAGATTTTCTTTTTTTTGGTCGTAGCTTTCAAAATGTTTGAATCCATTACTCTAATTGTACTTTCAGCCAAATATTGCACACCTGAAAAAACAATGTGGAACATCGTCTCAAGAATTAACTTGTTTTGGCTACAAAACAAAAAACCCTAAATAAATACATATACCTTAGCTGCGTTGATGAAACATGTTTGCAATTGCCTCCCCAAAACCAGAAAATTTTCTACAGCTGATGGAAGCAATTCATTGTAAAATTCCTCTGCATCTTCTCCTGGTTCCAAACCCACACAGCAATGGCTGAAATAAGAGCACAGGTTTGTGATTCAGTTTGTGCTAATTATAAATTTTAGATGAATGCTAAAGCTTCTATAGACACCATGCCTTAATGAGAATTTTTAGTATCTTTCTTTTGTTGCCAAGCCAATAAAGAACTTTTACAGGAAAATTAGTGTAACGACTTTCTTAACAAGTAACAAGTAAACAGTGGTGTGGATTTTGCCTGTACTTAGAGCTAGGCCTTACCTGTCCTAAAAACTTACTTGTCAGTCCTTCAGGAAACAAAATACACTTGGCTCACAATAAAGAGAAAGAGGCAAGTTTTCAGTGAAGGGGCTACACACACTCTAAAAGCAATAGAATACCATTCAAGAGTAACATATGTGTTAACTGATACATTTTACACATCAGATAGCTGAAAAATAGCTAGGGTAGCATTAGTCTACAAGGGACAGATAATCAATTTTTTCCAACAGATCTACTTTCCTAAAATCTGAAAAATATCTGACTGCACATTCCCTACATCAGAAGAGGAGACAGCAAAAAGTCTAGTAGGAACAGTTTACAATATACATTGAAAGAGAGAAGGTTATTTAGAGAAATGGGTCCTCTTGAAACCACACATAAAGTCACCCCCTGGATACGAAACGAGTATATTCAAAAGCCTCAACGGTAAGAATTATTTGTACAGACTAATACCAAAAAAAGTCCCCAATCCAAGAATGGTCTCTTTGTGTGTACTCTAATAAGTAAGTATCGATGTTAGAGGCTTGTGCAGACACTGATAAGCAACAGTGACTACATACTGAGTGCACTAAAAACTGACTAATGCTCAATGTCTTTTTTTTTTTTGCGTATCAGTTCCTAAGGTCAATAGACTTACACTCACATGTACCAGTTTCTCTTTTCCCTTTGGTTTCTAAAGTTAATTAAGAGTACTATTTTCATTGAAAATGTTAATAAATGAAATACATTTTTTGTACGTTCACAAACATGGGGATTTCTTAAGACTTGGAGTCCACTTCTGAGAGCCTAGCTCCATCAATATTTCCATGAGCTAACATATCTAACAACACAAAGACATAAGGCTTTATTTACTTAAGGAAATAATTAATCTTGAAAATTAAGGTATTAAAAAATATTACATGTGTTAACTGTTTTTCCTAACTGTATACCTTGAATCTGGCCTTTATCTATCTATGTTTAATTATAAGCAGTTTCAAAAGCTAAGATCCAACTAGTACTGCGCATTTTCAGTTACTTAATTAGGAAGTGGCTTAGACACTGAGAACACCTGATTTATTTTATTGCCTCCTATATGAAAAAAGATTTTGATCTTTTTCTCAAAATTTCTAGCATGGCTGATCTAGCATCTACTGATCAGTAAATGCTGCTTCTAAATTTATTGACATGATTTGGGTTACTTAATGAAATATACAGTTGAGACAGCTATACCAATACACTGTGAAATTAAGTTTCTGTATCTCTTCTTCTGCAGCCCTTTGCTTATGCCTTTCATTTCAGCACCTATTTCATTCTGCCTTGTATGATAAATCCACATGACTGTCATCCCATGTCTACTGTAAGTTTTTCCAGTATAAAGCCAGTGCCTTAATCTATTTATTTCTTCAATATTCTTTAGTCTTTAGTCTATTAGGCCCTTGGGATTCAGTGGTGAGCACAAGATCACCATCTTCGTAGAGCTTATGGAGTGAAATTGACAGTGAAATATTCACAAATACAGTTAGGAATAATAATATATAGTATGAAGGAAAAGTACATCCATAACATACCATGGGATGCCAATGCTTGTTAGCCAGATGAAGCAAAGAAAGCAAATGTTGAAATTAAGAATCTACTCAGGCTTCCCTGGTGGTGCAGTGGTTGAGAGTCCGCCTGCCGAAGCAGGCGACACGGGTTCGTGCCCTGGTCCGGGAAGATCCCACATGCCACGGGGCGGCTGGGCCTGTGAGCCATGGCCGCTAAGCCTGCGTGTCCGGAGCCTGTGCTCCGCAATGGGAGAGGCCACAACAGGGAGAGGCTCGCATACCGCAAAAAAAAAAAAAAAAAAAAAAAAAGAATCTACTACTATATCCCTTAACAACAAGCTGATTTATTGTTCATTTTACCTTAATATCTGTGTAAGCTGGGAAATTGTAGTCCAACCACCCTGGATTCGAGAACAATCTTGACTGAGGACCAAGAGGCAATACTGAATGAGATCATAACAATATATATCTTGTTTGACTTTCTTCAACTCTGAGCTTCCAAAAGGTGTGTTGTTTATTATTTCTAAGGCAAAAGGAAATAAGATATACTTATTTTTGCTCAATAAATCCAAGAGTTATCCGTATTTTTATAGGTTGAATAATGACTAAAAATACATTAAAAAGGAAAAAGAAATCACTGCTTTATCACAGTGTTAAGATTTCACTGAACAAATTAAAAACAAATGCTAAAATTGTACCCATGATGGAATTTGTTTTGTTTAAGTGTCAGCCGATCACAAAAAGATTTTCTTACCTTTTAACTTCAACAGTATAACAGGGACATTCTGCTCAGGACTTACTGCAACTTCAGCAGCTAGAGATAAGATCCTTGGGTCTCTACCCATTGGCTTCATTTCTCATACCACCTATATTTGACAAAATCAGAAAAATAAAGGTCAACAGCCTAAAACATTCACCCCCTAAATAATGTTTGAAATATAAATGACAGCAGCTTTGCTTGGTTCAAGAAGTGAAGGGTAGATTTTTCTCATTTCTTCCTTATAGGGAGAAATTGGTTTTTCCAACTAGTGTACCTCTAAAAGAGCTAAAGACCCTTATACCATACTGTAACAGCTACACTAGGTACTGTTTATTGTGCACTCTCTAAGAGTCAGAAACTGTGCTTGGTGCTTCACATTCACTCTCCCTAATCTGCACAACAATCCTAGGTTAGGAGTTAATTTTCTTTCATCATAAAAGAGAAACCGAGTGTGCAGAAATGAGCTAATACAGGCCTAAGACTGATATCTTTTTTAAAGGTCTTCTTACAAGGTTGGCCCTTGCCTGGTGTCTAGGAACTTGGATTTCAGGAGGGTTTCCACCAATTTCCTAGTATGACTGGCTCACTGGGCCTAAACTTTGTAAAAACAATGTGGTTTATGTTGAACACCTGCTTTCCTTCCTGAAGTCTGGAATTCTGATATGCGGTAGCAGAGGATGCCTACATGACCATCTCCAATAAAGACTCTTGTCACTGAGTCTCCAGTGAGCATCCCTGGTAAACAACACTTCAACGTGTTACTACAACTCACTGAAGGAGGAATTAAGCATGTCCTATGTGACTCCGCTGGGAGAGGACTCTTGGAAGTTTGCACCTGTTCTCCTCTGAATTTCACCTCATCTGCCTTCTCCCTTTGACGATTTTCCTTTGTATCCTTTTAGTGTAATAAATCATAGCTATGATTATGATTATATCCTGAGAACTATGAGCCCTCCTAGCAAATTACTAAACCTGGAGTTGGTCCTGGGGATTCCCAACACACAATTCAGAAATGTTATTATAAGATAACCAAAGCTTGTTTATAAATAGCATAGTGAATAAATCAATTATCTTAAAAAAATCCACATCCCAATTCAATTTGTCGCTAAAACTTTTCTTTAAAAAATTTAAAGAAAATTAAATTCTTTTAATTAAGGCATTCAAAGCTCAAAGATACCATTTTTAAAAAAGTATAATCTTAACTTATTTATAATAAACACTAACATATATTAAGTGCTTACTATGAATTAAGCACTGTGCTAAGTGCTTTCATATGCATTATCTCATTTAATCCTCACAACAGGACTATGAGGTAGAGCCTTTAATCACCTACATTTTACAGATTAAAAAAAAGTAAAGTTTGAAGAAGTTAAGAAACTTGTCACGGTTCCACCAGCATGTGGTGGAGTCAGTATTCAAATCCAGATCAGTATGAATCCAATTTCCATTACAATGTTCATTATATTCCTTCCCACATAAAAGAGTAAAGAAACACAAAACATATTCCCAAATAACCTACTTCTCACTTTTTAAGCTATTATTCTTCATAACTGGCACCACAGTTCACCCTTTATATTAAAGAGTTGGGGACTTCCCTGGTGGTCCAGTGGTAAAGAATCCACCTTCCAATGCAGGGCATGCACGTTCGATCCCTGGTTGGGGAACTAAGATCCCACAAGCCGTGGGGCAACTAAGCCCACACACCACAACTACTGAGCCCACACGCCTCAACTAGAGAGCCCGCGTGCCGCAAACTACAGAGCCCACACGCTCTGCAGCCCACGCCACAACGAGAGAGAAAATGTGCAGGCCATGACTAGAGAGAAGCCTGCATGCCGGCACGAAGAGCTTCCGTGCCGCAACGAAAGATCCCACATGTTGCAACTAAGACTTGATGCAGCCAAAAATAAGGTAAATAAATAAATAAAATATTTAAAAAAAAAAGAGTTGGCCATAATACAGGATCCAAAAATCATTCCTTTTTAGGTAAAATACAGATCATTAAAAAACAAGTTTTCTGGAAACATTTTTAAAGAAAGCCCAGCACAACTCTTGGCACATAGACTTTCTAGGAGAGTGGATATAGTTATCTCATTCTTTCCAATGGCTGCATTATGCTATGTTTCCTTTGTAAGAGAGTATCAAAATATATTTAAACATCTCCTCTACTGGAAGTCATTCAGAGTGTATGCTAGTACAAGCAATGCTGCAATGAATATCAAAGTATATGTCTTAGGTACTCATGATAGTACTCTGTGGGATGAATTTTTCCCTTGCAGTCAGATGGCTGGGTGGCAGGACACATATTTTAAAATTTTTGATTAGATACCAAATTTTTCTCCAAAATGGGTGTTCCAATTTATACTTCCACCAACAATGTATGAGGGTGCTCACTTTACTATGCCTTCAATAGTACCTAATGTTATATTTTATATTTTTGTCAATCCGCTAGGTGAAAAATGGTATCATCTTGTTTTGGTTTTTTTGTTTTTTATTTTGCGGTACGCGGGCCTCTCACTGTCGTGGCCTCTCCCGTTGCGGAGCACAGGCTCCGGACGAGCGGGCTCAGCGGCCATGGCTCACGGGCCCAGCCGCTCCGCGGCATGTGGGATCTTCCCGGACCGGGGCACAAGCCCGCGTCCCCTGCACCAGCAGGCGGACCCTCAACCACTGCGCCACCAGGGAAGCCCAATCATCTTGTTTTAATTTCTATTTCTTTATTAGGGAGGTTCAGCACGTTGCATGTTCACTGGCCATTTATTCTTTTATATATTTTCTCTTCACATCCCTCAACAATTTTTCTATTGGCTTATCTTATTCTTTTGTAGAAGCTTTAAGTTTTTCATACATGGATATACACCCTTTATCTTTTATATTGGCTATAAACACTTTATCCTCATCTGTCGTTTATTTATTAAAGCTTGATTATGGTTTTACCGTAGTTTTACAATTTTTATGTAGTCAAGTATAACAATCTTCCCTCTATGACTTTGCCTTTGGTGTCATGCTTAGAAAGGTCCTCCCTACCCTAAGAGCTAAAATATAATCTAATTTTTTCTACTGTTTTTATTATTTTGTTTTACTTATATCTTCAAAAACATACTTTATTTATATCTTCAATACAAATGTAAGTTATTTTTGTGAGTGGTTTAAGATAGGAAGCTATAACGTCAGATGAGGTTACAGATTGGTGTAAAAAGAACAAATGCACATAGCTATCATAAATTTCTGAGATAATTTATCATGAATGGATACAAGAGAAGCAATCTGAAATGTCACTTGGGTATATTTTTAGATTCTATTTAGTCCATTAGTCTATTTGTTTCTTCCTGGGCTAGTACAACATATTTCATTTAGATGTATGTTTAGAGAAAATTCACATTAGAAGGTAAGCTTCACAAGGGCAAAACTCATACCATCCTTGGTGGCTGCCTTCTTACCTCTTTGGTTCACTGTTATATTCCCAGAGGCTAAACTAGCACTTGGCACGTGGTAGGTACTTAGTATTTATATATGTTGAAACAATGAATAAATGCACAAACTTTGGGTATTCCAAAACCTCAACTTCTTGATGCTCTGCTTTTCTCCTGGTTATAAATGGAAACCTCAGACTTCCGGTTGAAAGCCTTTTTAAAGTAAAATAGATTCACAACACTGTTTTTCCCCTCTGGCTAATATAATAAAACATCACTAAAACATCATCACCACCACCAAACATGCGTAGGGCTCTATGATAGACTCAAGGTTCACAAAGATTTTATATAGGACAGATTTCCTGCTCACATTCTGGTTAGGAAAGAAAAGTATACACACAGACCTATATACGCACATATGTAAAATAAAATAATTATGTAAAATACATTACATGCCAAATAGGTGACACAGATGATAAGAATAAAGACCACAGAGTCAGAGGACAGGGTTTCCATGAACAAGCTTTCTTACCTGTAAACAAAATAATAATTCCTACCTCCTAGAGTAATTCAAGGTTTAGAAAAGAAGGCAACCACCAAAGATGGCCCTAAAATGTTGCATGACAGTAAAGTCTCAGAAATAATAACCATTCAGAGAGCTTTTACTTTATCCCATGAATTGTTTTCAATGCTTTCTTGTCCTAATTTAATCCTCTCAACAACTGTAAGGTATAATAAGTACTATTATTTTTTCCTCCCATTTTAATGATCAGCATCCTTAACTTTGGTTTGCACAAAGTCATACTGTACAGAGTATGAAGCTGGGGTTCAAACCCAAAGATTCTGGCTTTAGAACCCGAGCGCTTAACTACCTCAGGGAACAGTCTTAGTCCGCCTTAAAAGAGTAGAATTTGGACAAGCGGATAGGCTGCGAGAGACACATTCATCTACCTGCCTGGAACAATAAATTACAAACCTGGCGACGGTAGCAGTTAAGTAAGAAAGTTTTCGGATTACGTAATTACCCTGAAAAACCACCGTTATGGCAACCATTTTTACACCTTCTCTTGGATGCTTCTCTTCTAATACAGCACTTCTCTCATCTTTACCCTTAAACTCACGAACTTTTGACAGAAAAAATGAAAAAAAAGACAATTATTTTTCAATTATTAATGCTATTACCCTGCTGCCAGAGCACAAGGTCGGGCCTTGATCTTTTGGGAATTCGGTCTTCAGGGCCGTGCCGTTACCGCCGCCACAGATCACTGTGAAGAAGATAAAGAAGGTAACCCAATGGATTCCAGCTGCAAGTAATCCTAAATATCTGCAGTTCCAAACTCTGAAACTTTTTTACCCGCCCCACTTCACCCTCCTCCCTCTATCCCAGTCCTTATACCACCAGGAACTTCCTCTGGAACATAAGGTCAAAAAACGATTGCTGAGGCAACGGCGTCGCCTTCAGTCAGGTCCACCGACTGCGTCTCTGAGGCCACGGGCGTCTCTACTCCGGATTCTAGAGCCGGCTTTCGTGCTATCTGGCCTTGGACAAGACATCAGGCCTAGTGCCCAGGCTCCGCCCCTCCCCCGCCTCAGTTTCCACACCAGATCTCCACAGAAAAGGCGTGGAGCAGGCCGATTCTCCCTTTAAGAGCTCCTACAAGATGGGTCGCTTGGTCCAGAAGCCTGCGGTCCGGGCCTCCCGGTATCCCGGGGCGCCCTCCTTCCCCAGCCGCCCAGTCAGGTCGGCTACCTCAGTCCTGTTTCACGCTGCTCCGCCGAATAACCCCGCCCCCACCGCGCACCTCAGAAACGCGGCGTGCCGGGGTCTGCGTGCGTCGCAACGTGGGAAATGGAGCCTGGCTGCAGGACCAGGAGTCTCGGGGCCAAGGGGCGGGGCGCCAATCTCCAGGAGGCCAATCAGCACGCGAGAGGCCGGGTGGGACCGCGCTTGTCGGCCGCGGGGCGGAGGCTATGGTGGCCACGCCCGCGGCGGCCGAGCGCCTGTTCTTCAGGCTGAGTTGGCAG
The DNA here is from genome assembly GCF_963455315.2 of Globicephala melas. Classification (NCBI taxonomy): domain Eukaryota; kingdom Metazoa; phylum Chordata; class Mammalia; order Artiodactyla; family Delphinidae; genus Globicephala; species Globicephala melas. Next base: position 67,192,510 of record NC_083317.1, read on the forward strand.
AGGGTAGTGAGCGTCGGTGGCCGAGGCAGAGTTGGAGCCGGAGGAGAATGATGAATGGAATCGCGGGAACTTCGCATATTGACAGTCGCGAGCGGGTTCTCAAGTTAGGGGAGAGTTTTGAGAAGCAGCCGCGCTGCGCCTTCCACACTGTGCGCTGTGAGTGAGGACGACCCCCGGGGAAACTGGGGGGAGCTCTGGGTATGGGGGTGCGGAAGCACAACTCTCTCCAAGTCGTGTTCGAACAGAGGCCCCCACCCCTTATTCTATGGGAGAATGCGGTGCCCAGCGCGACCCGCTGCCCTGTCCGGAGTGCTAGGGGACCGGTGGAAGCAGCCTGGTCGAGCAGGTGTGGGTAATTCTGAGCAGAGAGATTTAGGTAAGACCAGCAGGTAGAAAGGGACGCTTTGTGGAGGAGGTCTACAGGGGTGACTATGGGTGGAGGCAGACGTGACTGGCGGATCATGCAGAGGTGGTAAGGAAAGTATACAGTTGACCCTTGAACAACGCAGGGGTTAGGGACGTCGACCCCGCGCAGTGGAAAATCCACGGATTGCTATCTCTGCCTCAAAAACGAAGGAATCGATACATGACTCACCCAAGATCCCGAAGCTGAAGCCGTTTGGGTAGAATCAGGACTCAAACTCTGTAGTTTTTTTCATTACACGTATTGTGATCTCTAATGGAACACAGACTTTTCCCCACACTTCGTTAATTTAAAGATCTGTAAGATGAAAATACAGATACTCTATTTAATGGAAAAAATCCTCATGTAAGTGGACCCGTGCGGTGCAGACCGGTGCGTGTTATTCAAGGAACAGCTGTAATAAGGTGACAAATGGAAGGGGGCAAAGGGAAATGGGAAGGGAAAATGCCTTTAGGTTGGTAGGGAAACATTCTCTCCCTTCTTAACTTTTGGTGTCTGGCTGATGAAAATTCCTTTAGGTTGGTAGGAAAACATTCTCTCCTTTCTTCACTTTTGGTGTCTGACTGATGAGGGTTCTTATTTACTGTGTTCCTGGAGAAATATTCTGGACGATTCTAATAATCTGTATCTCTTTTGGACCCCTGATTTCATTCAGTCACTTATCAAATACTGATTATCACTGTACTGAAGGGTGTGTTATGAATTTATTAGAAAGATATTTACCCCCTGTGATTTCTCCTTTTGGTTTCCCTTTGTCCTCTGGAACTAGTTTTGATACATTTTTCTCTTTTATGTTATTGAGGCTACCTCAGTTCTGCTTCAATAGTTGGATGCTTTAATAGTTGGATGGTGTAGATTCCAGGAAGGAAAATATAGCATATTATGATTTGGTATGTAAAACATTCATTTTTTGCATAATAGCCCTCATAGAATTATAGAGTGGGAAGGAAACTTTGAGATCATTGAATCATAACCTCTTATTTTTCTGTGGCCAAATTGTAAAGTAGGTATTTTTTCACTTCCTCTTTCTAGCCCTGCCCTTCCTTAGTGTCTCATCATTCCACCCTTCTCAGTCATTCTGTCCTTAGACTGTTCAGAGATCTTTATGGTTTTTACTCTGAAGTGTTCCATGTTTCAATTAAAACTCACATTCTCCAAAAGTTTACTTAAGTTGTACACAATCTAATTACAGTAACTCAGAGTAAAGGTATGAAGAACCAATAAGTTTAACTCTCCAAGGATATATTTACATTTTATGAAAGGATTTTATTAAGCAAAATTAATATCCGGTTGATAGAATAAATGGGGGCGATATCTGCAAACAGATCTTCAACACTGTCCCTTCTTTACCATACTTTGTGGTCTAAGACCTTGAAACAGCTAGTGCTGGCTGTGCAGTTTCTCTCCTTCTTCAGCCCCATTTTTCAGAAGTATGATATAGTTCTTACCTGGTTTCTCCATGCCTTTCTCTCAAGTAATAACTTCCCTCTCCTTTCCTCTTCTTTCTCAGGTATGCAGTAATCTTAGTATCAGTTTTTTTAATGATAAGGTTTGAGATTACACAAATTTGCTCAAGAATCTATTTTCGTGTAACTTGGGTATATAGTCTCTTTTTAAGGGCATAAGCCCCAAATTAAGTGAATAAGAAATAGCCTTCGAAAAGCACTTTGCAGGTGCTTCAAAGCCTTTTATTTATAAAAGTTCTCAAAATGCTGGAATCGTGTCTTCAGAATCAGAGTATCGGGTGATCCTGTTACAAGAATGAAAATAAACAAAACAACAATAATAATAACCACAAAAACCCCAAATGTTTGAATACACCTTTAATCCTGTGGAAGACATCAGAAAGGTTTTCAGCCCTTAGTTTTATTCTTGTTGAAGCAGACAAAACCTTTCTAGATTTATTAAAAGAAAACCAATCATTATCCTTGAGGATAGGTTCATTTCCCATATGATTCTCATCCTTAAGGACTCAGAGTGAGGGATGGAAACTATAGAGTTTCATACAGGCAGGTGGATATGATTTATTTATTTTTTTAAAAAATTGCACATTTTTCTTTCTGAAAACCAAAAATGTTTAGTATTTTTAATTATCACTACTACATATAAAGATATGTTTTTTCCTCAGGGAACTGAAGAAAAACTTTGTTTCTATTTTCAGAAAAATATACTCATGTTTAAGCTCTGTAATAAAGTAGAACAGAAATACACACAGATAATACATTAATTTCAACTTTTTATTAACATGTAAAATAGACAATTCACTTTAAGTTGCTGAGCTCATCTTATCTATAGAATGAAGCAATAAATTCAGCCATTCTATCATTTTTTATTAAAATTATGAACTGCCCTTAAATTGATAGGTATGTGAAAAATACAATATTTTCAATATCAGTTTTATATAATGCTTGAAGCTTTCATTCATTCACTAAATGTAAATATCTTTCTAAATCTTCTAAGTTTTTTTTAACAGGTAAGGCTGTAAAGATATATATTGAAAGTATCATGATAATTTGTAAGGATGGTTCAAATATATTTTAGCATGACATTTATTTATTTAAAATTTTTTTATTGAAACATAGTTGGCATACAATATTATGTGAGTTTCAGGTTTCCTACATAATGATTTGACATTTGCATACATTATGAAATGATCACCAAGATAAGTCTAGTAACCATCTGTCCCCATACAAAGTTATTACAATATTATTGACCATGTTCCTTATGCTGTATATTATATCCCCATGACTTGTTTCTTATGTAACTGGAGGCTTGTACTTCTTAATCCCCTTCAGGGTGGACCTAATTTATAACAAATCAATGTTACCTGGGAGAAAGTAGTATTCTATCTTTATGTACTTGGGTAATGATGCCTGTTCAATACACTGAGGTTTTGGAAAAACCTGGATGTGAATTCTGACCTCCACCACCTATATGTGTAATGGCTTTGGTAATATTCTCGAAGCTTTCAGTCTCAGTTTTCTTAAATGTAAAATGGAAATTGTAATATCTACATTTCAGAGTTTCATGATTAAGTAAGATAGTATAAACAACTTAGCACAGTTTTTGGTGCATGGTAGAGAATAAATAGTAGTCACCATTATTATTGAAGGGTTATATTCATGTGTGTATGCAGAGTGCCAATAAATGTACTTTACCTAGACTTTCAAAAAGCATTTATCGGGCTTCCCTGGTGGTGCAGTGGTTGAGAGTCCGCCTGCCGATGCAGGGGATGCGTTCATGCCCCGGTCTGGGAAGATCCCACATGCCGCGGAGCGGCTGGGCCCGTGCGTCCGGAGCCTGTGCTCCGCAACGGGAGAGGCCACAACAGTGAGAGGCCCGCGTACTGCAAAAAAAAAAAAAAGCATTTATCAGGGCTTGGCAGTAAAACCTATCAAAAACATAGTCTGGCATGTGGTAGGGAAGACGTGGGATGTTCTGTAAATGATAAACTTAATGCTTAACAGCAGATGCTTCACTGGGTAGAAGAGTTTGAGCAATAGGACCCATTAGAATAAATTTTGGATTTGAGCTAGTACTAGTTTTACAATTTATAACCAGATAAGGGAATAAAGATTGAAATTCCTAAGTTTGTAAATGACACCATTTTTTCCTGTCATGAAATGATGAGCTCATGGACAGTGACTACAGGAAGATTGTCTGAGGCACCAAGTGGAGCCACTCCCAAAAAACTGGTTGTTAAGCTTTGGTATGGGCACACATTAGAAAGTACACTAATGAAAAATAGGATTGAAATTATATTTACAGTTAATGTTCTCTGATTAGTGTGGTATACTGGAAAGGGTATGGGTTTTGGAGTTAGTTGAATTAGTTCAGATCCCAGGAAATAAATTTATGTTACTAATTGTGGACTCTTTTGTGAAGATATTGACATTGTGTGATGCTACAGCCAAAATAGTCAGAGAAGTGATCAACAATGATAGGAAAAGTGTTGAGAATAAGGCAGGAAATGTTTTTCCACTCTTTATGTAATATAAGTAATTGTATTGTAAATCTGAAGAAAATAACATAAATGAAGGAAATCCAGAGAAAATAAACGATAAAATTAGTGGTGAGGCTTCCAAACCAAGAAGAACCAAAAGAAATAAACTATTTAGTCTGGAATCATTCCAACTTAGAAGAGAATACATTTGACATTAGAAAACATATGGAAAGCATGAACATGAGATTATTCAACAAATTCTGTAGTTCTAGAGCTATATTTAACCCCTTGAATCTCAAAATTTGTATACTTAAAAAGAAATTTCTTGTGTGAAGGTAAATAAAAGACAACTCTACTTAATATAACAAGTAATAAAATGTGCAATTTATTCTAACAATAATAATTAGAAATATAAATAGGTTCAGAATAGTTTTGATGGACTTACTGGTTATAAATTCCAGCTCATTAAGCAAACCTACAGATATTTTGAGTACATTTCTGTCTGTTATTGGTATCACATATACTATAGGCATTTATGCATAGGCTTCAAGGGCTTGTGAATCCCTTGAAATTATATAGAATTTGATATGTATATTCATATATGCATATTTTAAGCATGTATTACTTTTTTAAAAGTTAATTAATTTTTTTATTTTTGGCTGCATTGGGTCTTTGTTGCTGCATGCGGGCTTTTCTCTAGTTGCATCGAGCAACACTTTTCTCTAGTTGCATCGAGCAACTTTTCTCTAGTTGCATCGAGCAACACTTCATTGCAGTGTGCGGGCTTCTCATTACGGTGGCTTCGCTTCCCTTGTTGTGGAGTATGGGCTCTAGGTGCACGGGCTTCAGTAGTTGTGCACACGGGCTCAATAGTTGTGGCTCGTGGGCTGTAGAGTGCAGACTCAGTAGTTGTGGCACATGGGCTTAGTTGCTCTGCGGCATGTGGAATCTTCCTGGACCAGGGCTCGAACCCGTGTCCCCTGCATTGGCAGGCGGATTCTTAACCACTGCGCCACCAGGGAAGTCCCCATATATGCATTTTTATACAGAGAGGATCTGTAGCTGGTCTATAATTTTCATCAGATTCCGATAGGGACTTATGACTATCCCTCATCTCCTAACACTACCCCTCCAGACACATGCATATACACAAAAGTTTGGAACTGTGGATCTAAGGCAAAGAGGCTATATAATATGGGCTGGGTAGAGTGTGTGGCTTGAGTTCCTCGCTTATCTTTTACTGGCTTCGTTACTTTAGAGGAGTTCACCATCAGTAAAATATGGGTGAGAATATTCAATTCAGAGAGTTGTGAAGATCAGAAGTAATGATATAAAGAAAAAAAATCTGTTTTTAAACACTAAAACAGAGGTTATAGATTTACATCCTATCAGCTGATTTTGACTTTAGAGATGCTTTTTTTGACCCACACAGTTGTTGTTTTAACATGATTTGGTTGTAAATACCTAAAAATCAAGATCTTTTATACAAAAATCTGGATTACCAGCCTCTATTTAAAAGAAACCAGAAGATAACCTGGCAACAGCAAAGGAATTCTGTATCAGAATTATTTTCAGTCATTGATGTATATATATATATTTTTTGAATTTTATTTTATTTATTTTTTATACAGCAGGTTCTTATTAGTCATTGATGTATACTGATGTGAATTATTTTTAAGTGACTTTCATATCTTAGAGGTTTTTAAACTTGCTCAGTATGTGAAATATCTTAGCACCTTGTGTTCCCTCTAGGTGATATATTTTAATGACATCAGTTGAATTATAATCTAATTCAAAATGAAAACTTATTTTAATTTCTTCTGAAGTGGCAGATTTGGTTAAATTTACACATCTTTTAGTGGTGTATGTATCCATGAAAAACTCAAGCTGTTAAACTGAATAAGTTTTCTTTAAATTTTCCCCATGAATGTGTGTTTGCTGTGTTTTCATTCATTTTGTATTCTGCTAGGACAGCAGACAAGTGGTAGTAGGAGCCCAAGGTGGTTTAAGAAAAATTTAGGGGAGGAAAAAAACTGAAAATTGAAGATGTTCTACTGATATTGGTTTTTAGAAAATTGTCAAGATACTGACATTATTTCATTTTTAGCAGTGGAACATCGTAGTCTAGTTCATCTTGATCTAAACAGGATCCCAAGGGATCATGAAGTGAGAAATACTGTTTTAGAGTGTAGCTATTTCTTTTTCTCTCAGAATTATACATACACAAATAATCTGGATTGTATTTTGTTTGTTTGCAATATTAAGACTCTTCTAAGCCTTTTTAATTACTGGCTATTGAAAAATGATTTATCACTCTGAAACATGCTCATATTTTTGATACCCAGGTATTCAGGTATTCTTCCATCTTATAAAAACCAGTATCTATATCTATTTTTAGATGACTTCAAACCTGCTTCTATTGACACTTCTTGTGAAGGAGAGCTTGAAGTCGGCAAAGGTGAACAGGTGACAATTACTCTACCAAATATAGAAGTGAGTATTTCCATATATTTAAACTAAATAGATGTTTTTACAGGATTTCCACTAAATTTAAATGAAAATGATTGTACAATTCATGTAGTGGTAGTCAGTTAAAAAATTAATAAATATAGCAAAGCAAAAAAATCATATTTTAAACTATCTTAAGTAAAACAATCTTAAACTCTTAAAATTTACTTTGTAAGTTTCAAGAACTATCATATTAAATGATTTGAAACAATTGGAGGTCTAAACAGATATTTATTAAATCACTATTATGAGCCAGATTTTGTTCTCCAAACTAGGAATAATAACATATGCCCTGCCATGTAGTCCTAATCTGTTACAGCAGACAGACATATAAACATCTATCTAGTGCTATAGATTAGAACAGAGACAAAATTCTGTTTAAGCACATAAATGGAATTAGATACTCTGCCTGGTGGAATCTTTTTTTTTTTTTTTTTCCCTGCGGCACGCGGGCCTCTCACTGCCGCGGTCCTTCCCGCCGCGGAGCACAGGCCCCAGACGCGCAGGCTCAGCGGCCACGGCTCACGGGCCCAGCTGCTCCGCGGCACGAACCCGCGTTCCCCGCATCGGCAGGCAGACTCCCAACCACTGCGCCACCAGGGAAGCCCTGCCTGGTGGAATCTTGAAAGGCTTCATAAAGCATATGCTATGTGGGCTGAAACTTAAAGGACAAGTGGAATTTCATCCGTTATAAGAGGAGTAGAATATTCTAGGCAAAAGGAACAGTATGTGAAAGGCTCCAAATGGAGAAAGGACAAGTGGAATAAATGAATGAATGTAGTAAATTACAGAATAATGAAAAATGATTGATAGGAATAGAGACTGGAAAGGTAGGTTGGGACCAGATTATAAAGAATCTTTTATGTTGTAATGTAGAATTTTGAGATTATGTCATAGGTATTAGAGAACCATTAGAGGTTTTTAAGCAGAGAGCTAACATGATTAGATTTGTGCTTTGGGAGTGATTTTAACAATGACTTAGGGAATGGACTGGAAAAGAAAGAGACTAGGTCAGGTAGGCCTTTACCAAAATTTTGCCCATTTCAAAAATTTTCAGATATATCAAAGTAATGCTGTCAAATACTGTTTACATAAATATGCAAGTTCTTTGTTGTATGCTCTAGTTTTCTCAGTCCTTGAGTTAGAAATTTCTTAGCATTCAACCTAAGTTTCTTTTTCCTTTTATACTGACTTGATCTATTCTCAAAGAAAACCAAGACTAATTTTATACTCTAACATAGAAAACACTAGACTTTCTGAGATTTTTTTACATTGTTTTAACTTTTGTAATAGGAATGGTTTTGTGCTAGTTCATCCACATTCTCTTGTATACATTTATGTGATGGCTTGTCATGGTTAGAGGTATAGCAAGCAAGCTCTCTATCCTCTATCTAGCCTTCCATCTGTTTCCTTTTGTCTGTCAACACTATATATTGAGACCCCACCTATATGTCAGACTATATGAGTTGCTGCCTCTGAAGGTTTCCCTAATGTTAATGAAATTTGTGGGTGCATTTTATTGTATATTTCTCATTTGCTCCCTTAGAAATTGAAGAAATCAGTCTGAGACATTGTAGATTAGTAAGCCTTTGTATTACTCTGTTTTTAAAAAGTGTTCAGATTCTGGTGTCTCTAAAATAGTTTGGATATTAAGTACCCAATAATCTAAGGCTTTTTTTGCTTTATGAGGTTTATTAAAGAAAAGCCCAAATCATTCACTTAATCTTAAAAGTTATTGAAAAGCCTCAGGTGGATAACAGGCACCACCTGTTATCCTGGTCTCAGATTATAGGATTATTGATCAGTGATGATTGGTTTGCAGAACTTTAGATGAGTTCTTCTTTGCCACGTAGCATATTATTTTCTCAAATTGCAATCCTCCCATCCTCATCCCTTGCATTGTCTTTCTACTCCAAGCAGATGGGGATTCTTACATTTATTAATAAACCTTTTTCATTCACACATAATCCAGCTTTAATCAAGAGTTACCATCTACCATGTGTTCGATTTTGGTCTCAATTGAAAATACTTCTTGAAGGAATGACAACTATAGGAGGAAAATTTCAAGCTTCAAATTGTAAATTTATGAAATAGCAGAGAAATCATTTGGGAAAAAGTAGTTCCCTCCCCACCTCAGCCCACCAGAGATATGTCCAAAATGACTACGCCTCAATATTTTTGTGTGTATATGTGTGTATGAGAAAGGGAGATGGTTGGACAGACAGTCCATATATGCATATACTTTCTGTGTGGTAAGTCCTTTGCTAGGTAGCTGTTAAGAATACAGAGGTAGGGACTTCCCTGGCGGTCCAGTGGTTAAGACACCACACTTCCACTGCAGGGGACACGGGTTCGATCCCTGTTGGGGGAACTAAGATCCAGCATGCCATGTGGCGTGACCAAAAATAAAAATAAAAAAAGAAGACAGAGGTAGACTGGACGTGGTAGGTGTCCTAAAAAATATTATCATTTAATGAGGAAGATAGGAGATAATTGATTAAAATTTAGTAATGTAAGGACTATCATAAAGGTATACACAGAATATTATGGGAGTACAGAAGAGCGGCGATTCAGCCTGGCGAGGGAGAGGAGACATCAGGATATGCTGTCTTGAAGATGAGTTGAAATTACCCAGGTGAAGGAAAGAGGGAAGGACCTCTTAGAGAAAAGAAAGACGTGGGCTAAGACAAAGCAACAAAAGAGTCTGTTACATTTGAAGAACTATATATAAGCCACTATGGCTAGGTAAGAAAGGGTGCATATGGGGACATAGTCGGAGATGGTATTTAGGAATCAGATAAAGAAGGGCCTGATGTGTAATGCAAAAGAATTTGAATTTTATCCTGTGAATCTTTCAGATAGCTGGAATGGAAGAGAATTGTTAAAATTACCACTTGCTAAGAGCAAATTTTTTTTTCTGCTGGGCCTACAATCCTTGAACAATTGTGAATAAGAATAGAAATTATATTCTCAAATTTTGTGGAGTTTTACCCCTTCATTAAAGAACTTCTTCAAATAAGTAGGAGGTTTACATTTCTTCACAGTTCTTAATTTTGTGGAAATGTAATGATTATTAGTTTGAGGCATTTATATTCTCCTATTTTCTTTATCAACTTGCTTTCATCATCTTGGTGAAAATGCCTAGAAGCTTGGAGGCATTCCATAAAATAGAATTTTTATTATTATACTTTTAAGAGTACCTTCAGGTTCTGGTGGTTCTTCGATAGGGTAGATTTTCTAATTCTCATTCCTCTAGGTTTTCTTTGGTAGTATAAAATAGAAGAAACTAATAAAAATGAAGACTGTTAAGGGGGTTAATATTAGGCATTTACAAATCTCTCTTTTTTGTAAACAATTCTCTATGGTTGACTGCTATAAAATTTCAAAATGTTGAATATTGAAAGGAAAAGATTTACTTGACTGTTATGATTTGTTATTGGTGTTGTCCAGTTTGGCATATTTTTAGTGCTATCTTGTGAGGTACTTTTGTGGACTTTGATGAAATAGCCCACAGGAAACTTCCAGCTACACTTCCTATTATGCAATGAGTGCATCTCTAGTGGTTGCTCAACAGCTTTTGCCCACAAACCCTGGACTTGTGAGAGTTCCATATGTCTGATGGCTACTATGCCACTCTAGATGACGCTGTTGGTCAAAGTCCCTTCCAAGATGAGTCTAGTCTGATTCTTTCCATTGAGTTTACTTAGCTTACATGGGAAAATAGCCTACCATGTTCTTGGGACTTCAGCTTATTTTAGGACTTGACTCCTATTTTAACGTCCTATTACAGTTATACTTCTAAATGAATTATATTTTTATCATTGTATAATAAACCTTTTTTACCCTGTTTCTGTGATTTTAAGGTTAAATACCACCTTGTTTAATATTAATATTGCCACCTTTGCTTTCTCTTTGTTTGTATGTTCATGGAATCTAAGTGTCTCTTACTTTTATTTAGCTTACATTTTAAGTATATCTTTTGTTAACAGAATATTCTGTTTCATTTTTAAACCAATTTTGACACTTTCTATTTTTATTAGGAGAATTCTATCCACATTTAGTTCAAAGTTTTTATACTTGATTTTTATTTCTATCATCTTATAGTATGTGTATTAGTTATTTTAATTTGTTTTCTTTTTTCTGTTCTTTATTAGTTTTGTCAAGCGTCTCTTCTTTCTTTTCTTTTTCTTTGTTTTCCCTCATGTTACTTTGGGAGTATTATTGTACTCTTCCATTCCATTACTGATTACTTTCCTTTCCTGGTATTCATAATCAGGCATGATCAGATTCGCCTGTTAGCAGATGGGAAATAAAACTAGAAGGAGAATAGGGAGGAGGATAACATTAATCTAGGTGACCTGATGATTGGGTTCTGATGTTGGGTTATAGCAGTAAACATGGAGGTGGTAGCATGTGTTCCATAGTTATTCAGAGGCAAAAAGAGTTCATATGCTTCGGAGTTTCCTGGTACCTTAATAGTTTAATACCCCTTTCTTGAAATATGAAATAAGAGGGCAGAAATTGAAATTTAAAATAAGAATGGTGCTCAATTTAATGAGGAAAAAAGTTTAATTTAAAAAAACTTGTTCAAAGTATAGAAGGCAGGTACAGGGATTGTGAAAGGCTTACTTAACTTGTTATTTATGGTAAAAATGTTCATATTGTTCACATTCAACATTCATTGAGTACCTGTGAAGAGCTTGGTACTTCAGGTGCTAGGAGCAATAAAAAATTTCTAATCCAGTCCTCCTCCTTCAGAAACTCAGAGTACAATAATGTATTTTAAAATGTTTTCTAAGTAAGAATACAAGTATTTTTTAAGAAGAATATATTACGTGACTCTCTTAAATGTAATTTGAAGCCCTTGGGTTGCTATTCTGGGGTATCTTACTCACTTGTTTTTAGTCAAGACGTTTGAAAAATATACTTATCAGCCAAGTAAGGCCCAACTTAGTTTTGTCATGATCATGCTTCTGGCTCTCTACCTTACAGGGCTTCAGCTAAGTGCTCTGCATCTCACTCTTCTAGGGGCCACTCCAGATATGTCCTTATCTATGTGCTATGCATGCTTGACTTCCTGTAGATCATTTTTGTTTTAGAAAAACTTGTTCCTTACTTTTGGTTTCATAATTTTCTCTCCCAGCCTCTCAGAGGTCTCTAACCTACCCCTTTTTTATGGCATCCTCAATTACCAAATTTATCTCATACTCCTCTGGTAATGTGTTAAGCCTCTAATGATTGTTAACTTTTAAAATATGATATCCCCTGGGACTTCCCTGGTGGTCCAGTGGTTAAGACTCTGTGCTACCAATGTAGGGGGCCTGGGTTCGATCCCTGGTCAGGGAACTAGATCCCGCATGCCACAACTAACAGCCTGCATGCCTCAACTAAAAGATCCCGCGTGCCGCAAAGAAGATCCCACATGTGGCAACGAAGATCCCACGTGCCACAACTAAGACCCGGTGTAGCTAAATAAATAAATATTTTTTAAAAAAATGATAGGGCCTTTAGTCTTTTTTAGAAGTCATCTTTTTCTAACCTGATCTAACATTACTATTGTATTTGGCAAAATTGTTATAATCAGTGCTTTAAAAATTTAATGTACTTTTATAAAGTTCAAAACCAAGCAATTATAACAATATATTATTTAGGGATACATATATGTGGGATAAAATAAGAGAATGAGAAACATAAAATTCCTTCAGGGTTGAGGGAGGCAGGGACAAAGGATAGAAGAGGATCATAGGTAGATGTAGGTTATTAGTAATGACCAGGATTCTTTAACCTTCTATTATGGAAAATAGAATAGTATAATGAACTCCTGTGTACTTACTGAGCTTCAACAATTATCAACATTTTGCTAACCTTTTTTTTTGCGGTACGCGGGCCTCTCACTGTTGTGGCCTCTCCCGTTGCGGAGCACAGGCTCCGGACGTGCAGGCTCAGCGGCCATGGCTCATGGGCCCAGCTGCTCCGCGGCATGTGGGATCCTCCCGGACCGGGGCACGAACCCGTGTCCCCTGCATCGGCAGGCGGACTCTCAACCACTGCGCCACCAGGGAAGCCCCGCTAATCTTTTTTTAATAGAGCTTCCTACTTTTTTCCTGGCATATTTTAAAGCAATCGCAGACATTCACAAATGCTATGTATGCATCTCTAACTGATAAGGATATTTTAATTTTCACCTAAGTACCATGGTAACCCTGCTATTATCACACATAGTAGAATTAATTGTAATACTTGGTCCATATTCATGTTTTCATGATGGTTTCAAAAATGTCCTTTTTCAGTTTTTCTCCCTAGAAATCCATATAAAATCCCTATATTGTATTTTTATTTATTTATTTTTACTGAGGTTAATTTACAGTTCTGTTAGTTTCAAGTGTACAGCAAAGTGATTCAGTTATACATATATATTCTTTTTCAGATTCTTTTCCATTATAGATTATTATAAGATATTGTGTATAGTTCCCTGTGCTATACAGTAGTTCCTTGTTGTTTACCTATTTTATATTCCTATATTGTATTCTGATATTATGTTTCTTATCTCTTTTATTCTGTAAAAGTCCCTCCCCCCTTTTATGCCACTGGTTTGTTGGAGAAACCAGGTTAATTGTCCTAGAGAATATACCCACATTCTGGATTTCAAATTACTTCTGTCTGGGATTATATAACTTGTTTCTCCTTCCTCATATTTCCTATAAACTGGTAGTTATTTCTAAAGCCTTGGTGAGAGTTAGATTCTTTGTGGGTTTTTTTTCAGGCAAGAACACTTTATAGGTGATGCTGCCTACTTTCTTTTATATCACATCATGAAGCACATAATGTCTGGTTGTCCCACTTTTAAGGACACTAAAATTGATCAGTGAGTTTAATGTAACATATGTTCCCTGATACATTCATTTTCCTTAATCTGCATAGGGAAGCCCCCCTTTAATAAAATGCCAGATTTAAAAAATTAAATTTAGGTAGGAAGAAGAGGAAGAGTAGGAAATATAACTCAGGACTTTTGTTCCCTTATTGTAAAGTATATTGGTTGTATTAGAATTGAATCCCAATTTCCTGTTGTAGACCACGTCTACAAAGATTTGTGAAACGAATCTTTACTGGCTCAGGGCAGCTGCTTCCTCTGTTCCCTTTCCTCAAGACAGCAATTTTGAGATCTCAGCCTCTCTTCATCTGTCTTTTTTACTATACTCCTTATTGCCAGAGTAGTAAATTTAGGCAGTTAGGTGACTTGAAGTACAGTATATCAATAGATTGAGAAAGACAGAAGATCTCAAAGGCCCTCTCAACTGAATTTCTATGATAAATTTCAAGTAATAATAATTAATTTTTTAAACAGGGTTCAACTACACCAGTAACTGTTTTCAAAGGTTCAAAGAAACCTTACTTAAAAGAATGCATTTTGATTATTAACCATGATACTGGGGAATGTCGACTAGAAAAACTCAGCAGCAACATCACTGTAAAAAGAACAAGGTATGTGGTTAATGAAATAAATTATTTAATCAACACATAAATTGCTAAGAGAATGTCAGTGAAAAAAGTTATTGGATTAAGTCACACTATCACATAAGGGTTATTTCTGTCTGGTACAAAATTTTTTTTTTTTTTTCTTTTTGCGTTACGTGGGCCTCTCACTGTTGTGGCCTCTCCCGTTGGGGAGCACAGGCTCCAGACGCGCAGGCTCAGCGGCCATGGCTCATGGGCCCAGCTGCTCCGCAGCATGTGGGATCTTCCCGGACCGGGGCACGAACCCATGTCCCCTGCATCGGCAGGCAGACAGACTCTCAACCACTGCGCCACCAGGGAAGCCCTACAAAAATGTTTTGATCTTTTTCCAAGTTTAAATTTGGTGAAGATCCTTTAGCCAGAAGCTTTTACCATTTCTCCCTATGATATTTAAAAGCTTGTTTTGTTTCTGTATGTTTTCTTATATGTAGGTACGTCTTTTATTCTACTGTAGATACTTTTGTAGAACTGGACTAAAAGGAGCCATTACACAATCTCCAAAATAATTTCATTATCAGTAGTAAAATTTTATCAAGCACTTAGAAAATGTGAGGCAAGAAAAAGGAGAACTTCCTATACAAATACTAACCTCAGAACGTCCACGTTTTAATTGGATTAGCAGATAATTCTATTAAAAATGTCAATAAGAGAACATAGCCATCTCAAATTGTTTTTTTGGGGGGAAATAGGCAGTGCATTAATTAACATGTTTTTTGGGGGGAAATAGGCAGTGCATTAACAAGCCATACAAATAGTATAGATAAAAATTGTCCTAGGAATTAAAGGAAGGAAGACATGGTTCGTCGGAGCATTCAGGGAGCCCTTACTGATGTACCTTAAGAGGAGGTTAAGATTTAGGGCTTTTTTTTCCCCCCAAACATATTTCATGATAAGGATTGCCTTTGGGTGCTTGTTAAACAAATGAGTTCCCCAGTTCAACTACAGATCAGAGAAGGAGCCCAGGAAACTTTTTTTTGTTTTTTAATTATCCCCTCTTCCCAGGTGATTTTTATTTGTAGGAAAGTTTGGAAAATACTGATTTAATTGATCAGAGAGAACATGAGTATGTAAACAAGACAGGAATGTATCTGACTTATTTGGAACCTATGAATAAGACTTGCTTGAATAGAGCAGAGATTTGTTTCTTTCCCTGTATACAAGTATAGAAAGTGGGATATGAGGTTGAAAGTAGACTAGAGGTAAGGTTATAAAGGTAGGTTGCCTTCAATATTAACTATGAAATTAGGACATTGTCTTATTGACGGTGGTTGCATATTAAAGTTTTTTTAACCAGGGATCGACATGCTTACATTCTTGTTTTGAAATGTAAATCCACCAAACAAATTGATTTAAATGAAACAATGTGGGAAAG
This sequence comes from Globicephala melas, assembly GCF_963455315.2. Classification (NCBI taxonomy): domain Eukaryota; kingdom Metazoa; phylum Chordata; class Mammalia; order Artiodactyla; family Delphinidae; genus Globicephala; species Globicephala melas. Next base: position 67,208,272 of record NC_083317.1, read on the forward strand.
AGAAAAATGCACAAACCACGATGTTTTAGAGTAGGAATGAAGAGAAAAGTGAAGTTCTAAATACTTTGTGAAGGAAGGACTAACAGGATTTGGTGACTGGAAATGGGAGAGGCAAAGTCAAGCATAGTTGTGTTATATACTTTTTTTTTTTAAGTATTGAAGGGAAAGTATACGAACCTCCTTTAATAACATGTCTTAACCTTATGAATGAGAAATGTGGGAGTGATTTAATTTTAACAGAAATGGTAATTTCAGAATTTAGGGAATGTAATGTGTCTGCTATACTCATGTATAATTTCATTTTGTTTTAGTCATTTGTGTATGTCTTATCTCTTCAGTTTTGAGCAGTGGCTTTTTTTAAATTCACATTTGTATCCCTCAGTGGATTTGTGTGTATGCCATGCCTATAGCAGGGCTCAATAAAGGTTTGTTAAATAATGAATTAAATTAATGCTTTAATCCTTGAATATCGTTTTAAAGATCTCTAGGAAAAAGAATAAGTGGTCGATTTTAGTAGCTTTGTAAGTTGAAATTGTTGTTATATTGCAATCATCATACCTGTTTTGACCTTTTGATGTTCTTAATTGCAGAGTTGAAGGAAGCAGTAAAATTCAGTATCGTATAGAGCAGCAGCAGCAACAAATGCGGAATTCAACTAGGACTCCCAATCTTGTAAAACATTCTCCATCGGAAGACAAGATGTCCCCAGCATCTCCGATGGATGATATTGAAAGAGGTAAAATCTATGAGTATGTAATGGCCCTTTAAAATAAATTATTAATAAATGTTAAGTGAAATTTTTCATTTTAATTGACATGGGAACTAACTGTAAAATTCTAAAAACATAATGTTTTTTGTTATGGTTCTAGGGGAGAAGTGTAGTTTATGATTTAGAGTATTAAGTACGTAAGCTTGTGTCTGTATAACAGAATTTATATTTTTTATTATTCAGGGGAAAAAGTAACTGTTTAGATATGTGTAACTGGAGTTTTCTTCTTTTTGACAGTTGTGATGATTCCAATTTAGTCCTTCACAGCGTCTTCTTGTTGAAGTTTTTTTATGTGTAGCCAGACTATAGATGTCTAAGATGTAGCCAAACCAGTAGTGGAGTGAGGAGATGTAGTAAGCCAAAGCAGCAGGCAAGTTCTTCTGAACTGCTGCTCACTTCTCAGCAGGTAGGTGCTTCTAGAGAGGCACAGTCTTTTTGAAAGTAAGGAAACTTAAATCCCCATTTTTTTTTCTAGCTGCAGTTTGGGTGTTTATGTTATAGTAATTGTGGTAGGGGTAAGACCCTGGTCACCAAAGTTTATTTGTTTCTACACTTTGCCTTCATAACTTGCATATAGCTCTCCGTTTCCACTTGCCCCCTTCTAGGCCCGGTATAGTATTAGTTCCCTAATATATTAGTGTTCCCTTTTCAAACAATAAGGAAAATATAAGCTCAGAACCCTTGTTGCTACAAGGGATCTTGAATTTTATTTTATTGTTATATCTGCTTCCAAAATGGATTTGAATCATTATATCATTTTATATATGTGTACAATAAAAATCTGGAACAGAAAATTAAGATATTGGAGGGAAGAGGAAGCAAATTTGCTAATTATTAAGACATTAAATTTATATCTGAGCTTCCTATCCACTAATACAAAACTGAAAACTTTAGTATATTTTGTATTATCTAAGAGGTTCCAAAGATTTGGACTCTTCCCTGCTACTAAATTCTAAAAGGAATTCATCGTATGGAACCTGTTCTTTGGAGAATTAAACTATATAGTATCTTCAACTATAATTTTACAATACAAAAAGAAGTTTCTCTATGTGACAGGTTTTTAGCAGAGACCTTAATAAAAACATTGTATTGTAGAATATAAGTTAAGGTAATCCAAGCATAAGATCTAACTTTGTATAAGAATTTACAGTTTGCAGAGCATGTTCCTTAGACTATCTTCTTTTAAATATTTTTTTAATATTTGACCCTACTATGCCAATGCCTACTGCTATGGTTGAAACACTTTTTTTAAGTTTATGATTAGATGTCTGTCAGCTTTACTAGTGTTTCTCTGGTTTACTTTTTACATTTACCTGTTTGGGCTATCTGGAATTCTAGTCTAAGAAATAAGAATCTAAACTTCCTTCCTCCCCAACAGTGTAATTACATAGATATTGATAGAGAATCAACAAATATAGTATTGAAAAAGAGTATCAATATCCATTTTTTGAATAAGCCAGTATTTCTTCTGCTGATATGAAAAGCCATTTTTTAAATTCAGTTTTTATTTTATATTGGAGTGTAGTTGTGTTAGTTTCAGGTGTACAGAAAAGTGATTCAGTCATACATATACATGTACCTATGCTTTTTCAAATTCTTTTCCCATTTAGGTTATTACAGAGTATTGAGCATAGTTCCCTGTACTATGCAGTAGGTCCTTGTTGACTATCTATTTTATATATAGTAGTGTATATATGTTAATCCCAAACTCCTAATTTATCCCTCCCACCTTTCCCCTTTGGTAACCATAAGTTTGTTTTCGAAGTCTGTGAGTCTGTTTTGTTTTGCAAATAAGTTCATTTGTATCATCTTTTTACATTTCACATATAAGTGATATCATATGATATCTGTCTTTCTGTGTCTGACTTATTTCACTTAGTATGATAATCTCTAGGTCCATCCATGTTGCTGCAAATGGCATTATATCATTCTTTTTTATTGCTGAGTAATATTCCATTGTGTATATATACCACAACTTCTTTATCCATTCATCTGTCGTTGGACATTTAGGTTGATTCCATGTCTTGGCTATTGTAAATAATGCTGCATTGAACATTGGGGTGCACGTGTCTTTTCAAATTATGGTTTTTCTCCGTATATGCCCAGGAGTGGGATTGCTGGATCATGTGGTAGCTCTATTATTACTCTTTTAAGGAGCCTCCTTACTTTTCTCCATAGTGGTTGTACCAATTTACATTCCCACCAACAGTGTAGGAGGGTTCCCTTTTCTCCACACCCTCTCCAGCATTTATTGTTTGTAGACTTTTTGATGATGGCAATCCTGACTGGTGTGAGATGATACCTCACTGTAGTTTTGACTTACATTTCTCTAATAATTAGCGATGTGGAACATTTTCTCTTGTGCCTTTTGGCCATCTGTATGTCTTCTTTGGAGAAATGTCTGTTTAGATCTTCTCCCCACTTTTTGATTGGGTTGTTTATTTTTTTTGATATAGAGCTGCATGAGCTGTTTGTCTGTTTTAGAGATTAGTCCCTTGTCGGTTGCTTCATTTGCAAATGTTTTTTTCCATTCTGTGGGTTGTGTTTTTGTTTTGTTTATGGTTTCTCTTTGCACTGCAAAAGCTTTTAAGTTTATTTTTAGGTCCCATTTTATTTTAAGGTCACATTTGTTTATTTTTTATTTTATTTTCATTACTCTAGGAGGTGGATCCAAAAAGATATTGCTGCAATTTATGTCAGAGTGTTCTGCCTATGTTTTCCTCTAAGAGTTTTATAGTATCTGGTCATACATTTAGGTCTTTAATCCATTTTGAGTTTATTTTTGTGTATGGTGTTAGAGAATGTTCTAATTTCATTCTTTTACATGTAGCTGTCCAGTTTTCCCAGCACCACTTATTGAAGAGACTGTCTTTTCTCCATTGAATATTCTTGCTTCTGTCATAGATTAATTGACCATACGTGTGTAAGTTTATTTCTGAGCTTTCTATCCTGTTCCATTGAGCTATATTTCTGTCTTTGTGCCCGTACCATTCTGTTTTGATTACTGTAGCTTGGTAGTATAGTTTGAAGTCAGGGAGCCTGATTCCTCCAGCTCCATCTTTCCTTTCAGGATTGCTTTGGCTATTTAGAGTCTTTTGTGTTTCCATACAAGTTCTGAAAATTTTTTTTCTAGTTCTGTGAAGAATGCCATTGGTAATTTGATAGGCATTGCATTGAATCTGTAGATTGCCTTGGGTAGTATATTCATTTTGACAATATTGATTCTTTCAATCCAAGAACATGGTATATCTTTCCATCTGTTTGTGTCATCTTTGATTTCCTTCATCAGTGTCTTACAGTTTTCAGAGTACAGGTCTTTTGCCTCCTTAGGTAGGTTTTTTTCCTAGGTATTTTATTCTTTTTGATGTGATGGTAAATGGGATTGTTTCCTTAATTCCTCTTTCGGATTTTCATTGTTAGTGTATAGAAATGCAAGATATTTCTGTGTATTAATTTTTTATCCTGCAACCTTACTGAGTTCCTTGATAAGCTCTAGTAGTTTTCTGGTAGCATCTTTAGGATTTTCTATGTATAGTATCATGTCATCTGCAAAAAGTGACAGTTTTACTTCTTCTTTTCCAATTTGGATTCCTTTCATTTCTTCTGCTTCTCTGATTCCTATGGCTAGGACTTCCAAAACTATGTTGAATAAAAGTGGCGAGAGTGGACATTCTTGTTTTTTTCCTGATCTTGGAGGAAATGCTTTCAGCTTTTCACCACTGAGTATGATGTTAGCTGTGTGTTTGTCATATAAGGCCTTTATTATGTTGAGGTATGTTCCCTCCATGCCCACTTTCTAGAGAGTTTTTATCATAAATGGGTGGTGCTGGATTTTGTCAAAAGCTTTTTCTGCATCTATTGAGATGATCATATGGTTTTTACTCTTCAGTTTGTTAATGTGGTGTATCACACTGATTGATTTGCAGATACTGAATAATCCCAGCATCCCTGGGATAAATCCCACTTGATCATGGTGTATAATCCTTTTAATGTACTGTTAAATTAGATTTGCTAGTATTTTGTTGAGGATTTCTGCATCTATGTTCATCAGTGATTCTGACTTGTAATTTTCTTTTTTTGTCTGATTTTGGTATCAGGGTGATGGTGGCCTCATAGCATGAGTCTGGGAGTGTCACTTCCTTTGCAATTTTTTGGAATAGTTTCAGATGTATAGGTGTTAACTCGTCTCTAAATGTTTGATAGAATTCACCTGCCATGCCATCTGGCCTGGGCTTTTGTTTGTTGCAAGTTTTAAAATCACAGTTTCAATTTCAGTACTTGTGATTAGTCTGTTCATATTTTTTGCTTCTTCCTGGTTCAGTCTTAGAAGTTATACCTTTCTAAGAATTTGTTTATTTCTTTTAGATTGTCCATTTTCTTGGCATATAACTGCTTATAGCAGTCTCTTGTGATCTTTTATATATCTATGATGTCAGTTGTAACTTCTCCTTTTTCATTTCTAATTTTATTGATTTGAGCACTTTCCTTTTTTTCTTAATGAGTCTCGCTAAAGGTTTATCAATTTTGTTTATCTTTTCAAAGAACCAACTTTTCGTTTCATTGATCTTTTCTACTGTTTTCTTCATCTCTATTTCATTTATTTCTTTTGTGATCTTTATGATTTCTTTCCTTCTACTAACTTTGGGGTTTGTTCTTCTTTCTCTAGTTTCTTTAGTTATAAGGTTAGGTTGTTTATTTGAGATTTTTCCTGTTTCGCAAGGTAAGATTGTATTGCTGTAAACTTCCCTCTTAGAACTGCTTAAGGTAATTATCGATATGTATTTCTGCTTGTCATTTTGTTCATTGTTTAGGATTTGTTTTTGTAGGTGTTTTTTCTTCCCTTCCTCTTTTGTTCTTTTCTCTTTTGATTTGATGACTGTCTTTAGTGTTGTTTGGATTGTATTTTCTTTTTTTCTGTGTATCTATTGTAGATTTTTGGTTTGCAGTTACCATGATGTTTTGATATAGCAGCCCATATATATATATAGATATAGATATAGATATAGATATATATGGTTGTTTTAACACATTTTTTACCAGCGACGTATTACAGCCTCAGGTGTTAGTTTCTGCAAAAACCCCCGGTCAATAATGTGTTAAGTTGCTGTTCTCTTAATTTCAGATGTATTTCCAATATCCTACATTTGTACTCTCCTCTTCTCACGATTGCTGGTTTTGATATATTTGTGTATGGATGATATCCTAGCTTTACTGTATGTTTCTCTTTACCTGTTAGATTCTCTTGTTTCTAGTTACAGGCTTCTCTTTTCCACCTAGAGGAGTTTCTTTAGCATTTGTTGTAAAACTGCTTTGGTGGTGCTGAATTCTCTTAACTTTTTCATCTATAAAGTTTTTGATTTCTCTGTTGTAGCTGAATGAGAACCTTGCTGGGTAGGCTATTCTTAGTTGTACGTTTTTCCCTTTCATCACTTTAAATATATTGTTCCACTCCTTTCTGGTCCACAGAGTTTCTGCTGAAAAATCAGCTGATAGACTTATGGGAATCCCCTTGTATGTTATTTGTTGATTTTCTCTTGTTGCTTTTACTATCTTCTCTTTGTCTTTAATTTTTGTCAATTTGAATAATATGTGTCTCAGCATGTTCCTCCTTGGGTTTGTCCTGTATGTGACTTTATGCACTTCCTGAATTTGAGTGAGTGTTTCCTTTCTCATGTTAGGGAAGTTTTCAGCTATTGTCTCTTCAAATATTTTCTCAGGCCCTTTCTCTCTCTCTCTTCTCCTTCTGGGACCCCTATAATGCAAATGTTCGTCAGTTTCATGTTGTTCCAGAGACATCTTAAACTGTCCTCATTTCTTTTCATTCTTTTTTCTTTATTCTATTCTGCAGCAGTGATTTCCACCATTCTGTCTTCCAGCTCACTTATTTGTTCTTCTGCCTCATTTATTCTGCTATTGATTCTTTCTAGTGTATTTTTCATTTCAGTTATTGTATTTTTCATCTGTTTGTTCCTTAAATCTTCTAGCTCCGAAAAGCCATTTTTGTCACATGCAGAATTTCTTTCTGGACTTAAGTCTATCTCACAACATAAGATGTACAGTGGCCAATACATGTATGAAAAGTGGATCAGATTCACTAATGCTTTCAAAGTTCAAATTTTAAGATTAAAAGATATTTTTTTCTAAAATTTAATAGTTTTATTCTTGCAATGTCTGACACTGTGCAGGGGTTACAAGAGTATGCCTAGAAATGAATAAGCTAAAAGTTTAACATAATTTCAAGGAAAAATGGATAAATTCACTTAATAGTGGGAGATTTTTAGTATATCCCCTCTCAGTAATTGATAGATTCAGGCAAACCCCAGATTAATAAGATTTGCAAAACACCATTAAGAAACTTGAACTAAGTAGACATACATAGCACTTCCACTGTTTGAGATATATAGGTTTTTCAAGTCCGTGTGAAATTAAAAAACAAAACAAAAGAAAACTGACCATGTGCTACATAGCAAAGCATCTCAACAAAAAAAGACATTTTGGGACTTCCCTGGTGGCACAGTGGTTGAGAATCTGCCTGCCAATGCAAGGGACACAGGTTTGATCCCTGGTCTGGGAAGATCCCACATGCCGCGGAGCAAGTAAGCCCGTGCATCACAGCTACTGAGACTGCACTCTAAAGCCCTTGAGCCACAACTACTCAGCCCGTGCACCACAACTACTGAAGTCCAACTACCTAGAGCCCATGCTCCACAACAAGAGAAACCACCACAATGAGAAGCCCACACACCGCAAGAAAGAGTAGACCCTGCTCGCCACAACTAGAGAAAGCCTGCACACAGCAACAAAGACCCAACGCAGCCAAAAAAAGATATTTTTCTTTTTTAATTGAAGTATAGTTGATTTACAATATTATTTTAGTTTCAGGTGTACAGCATAGTGATTCAATATTTTTATAGATTATAACCCACTTAAAGTTATTATAAAATAATGGCTATATTTCCCTGTGCTGTACAATATATCCTTTTTAAATTTTATTTTATACATATTAGTTTGTATCTTTTAATCCCATACCCCTATCTTACCCCCACTCTCTCCATGGGTAACCACTAGTTTGTTCTCTGTATATGTGAGTCTGTTTCTGTTTTGTTATACACATGTTTTGTTTTATCTTTTAGATTTTATATTACACATATAAGGGATAAGATACAGTATTTGTCTTACTCTCTCTGACTTATTTCACTAAGCATAATACCCTCTAGGTCCATCCATGTTGTTGCAAATGGCAAAATTTTGTTCTTTTTATGGCTGAGTAATATTTCATTGTGTATATATATATGTGTGTGTGTGTGTATAAATACCACATCTTCTTTATTCATTTATCTGTTGATGGACACTTAGGTTGCTTCCATATCTTGGCTATTGTAAATAATGCTGCTGTGAACATTGGGGTGCATGCATCTTTTCAAGTTAGTGTTTTTGTTCTCTTTGGGTATATACCCTGGAATGGGATTGCTGGATCATATGGTAATTCTATTTTTAGTTTTTTTAAGGAAGCTTGGCTGCACCAATCCACATTCCCACAAACAGTGTACTATGGTTCCCTTTTCTCCACATCCTTGCCAACATTTGTTATTTGTAGACTTTTTGATGATAGCCATTTTGACAGGTGTGAGGTGATATCTCATTGTGGTTTTGATTTGCATTTCTCTGATGATTAACGATGTTAAACATTTTTTCATGTACCAGTTGGCCATCTGTATATCTTCTTTGGCAAGGGTCTATTCCAGTCTTCTGCCCATTTTTAACCAGATTGTTTAGGTATTTTTGGATATTGAGTTTTATGAGCTGTTTATATAGTTTGAATATTAACCCCTTATTAGTCATATCGTTTGCAAATATTTTCTCCCAATCAGGAGGTTGTCTTTTCACTTTGTTGTTAGTTTCCTTTGCTGTGCAAAACTTTTAAGTTTAATTAGGTTCCATTTATTTTTGCTTTTGCTTCTTTCTTCTTAGGAGACAGATCAAAAAATATTACTACAATTTATGTCAAAGAGTGTTCTGCCTATGATCTCCTCTTGGAGTTTTGTGGTTTCAGGTCTTACATTTCTGTCTTTAATCCATTTCGGGTTTATTTTTGTATGTGGTATTAGGAAATGTTCTAATCTCATTCATTTACATGTAGCTGTCCAGTTTTCCCAGCCCCACTTATCGAAGAGTCTATCTTTTCTCTATTATGTATTCTTGCCTCCTTTGTCATAATTGACCATAAGTGCATGGGTTTATTTCTGTCTCTTTATTCTTTTCTACTGATCTATGTGCCTGTTTTTGTGCCAGTATCATGGTGTTTTGTTTTTATAAATTTATTTTATTTATTTATTTTTGGCTGTGCTGGGTCTCTGCCACTGCACGCAGGCTCTCTCTGGCTGCATCGAGTGGGGGCCACTCTTCGCTGTGGTGCATGGGCTTCTCATTGCGGTGGCTTCTCTTTGTTGCGGAGCGTGGGCTCCAGGCCTGCGGGCTTCAGTAGCTGTGGCGTGTGGGCTCTAGAGCGCAGGCTCAGCAGTTGTGGCACACACGGGCCCAGTTGCTCCACGGCATGTGGGATCCTCCCAGTCCAGGGCTCAAACCCACATCCCCTGCACTGGCAGGCAGACTTCCAACAACTGCACCACCAGGGAAGCCCTATCATGGTGTTTTGATTACTGTAGCTTTGTAGCATAATCTGAAGTCAGGGAATGTGAAACCTCAAGCTTTGTTCTCTTTTCTCAAGACTACTTTGGCAATTTCGGGTCTTTGTGGTTCCATGTGAATTTGAGGGTTATTTGTTCTAGTTCTGTGAAAAATGTCATGAGTATTTTGATAGGGAAAGAGATATTTTTTCATTTATCTGCTTGGTAGTAGCTAAAATAATTGTCAACATCCAGTACTGGTGAGGATATAAAGGGAAACAAATGTGTGCATACATTTTTGAAGAAACATAAATTGACATATATTTTTTTGTAGAGGAATTTTTCCTGCAAAACACTTAGAACAGGGTCTAGCACAAAGAAACTACTATATAAGGTTCTGCTCTCATTATCATCCTTATTTGCTAATAACTGTTAAATTAAAAGTGTGCCTATTCCTTACCTAGAAAGTCTAGAAATTTCTCTTATTGTGAAACTTGTACAGATAGATACATAATTACATAGGTATACCTATATCAGTCACATAAGAGTGCTCAAAAAAACCCAAAAGCTAGCAGAAGGAAAGAAATCATAAAAATCAGATCAGAAATAAATGAAAAAGAAATGAAGGAAACAATAGCAAAGATCAATAAAATTAAAAGCTGGTTCTTTGAGAAGATAAACACAATAGATAAACCACTAGCCAGACTCATCAAGAAAAAAAGGGAGAAGACTCAAATCAGTAAAATTAGAAACGAAAAAGGAGAAGTAACAACAGACACTGCAGAAATAAAAAAGATCATGAGAGATTACTACAAGCAACTATATGCCAATAAAATGGACAACCTGGAAGAAATGGACAAATTCTTAGAAACGCACAACCTGCCAAGACTGAATCAGGAAGAAATAGAAAATATGAACAGACCAATCACAAGCACTGAAATTGAAACTGTGATTAAAAATCTTCCAACAAACAAAAGCCCAGGACCAGATGGCTTCACAGGCGAATTCTATCAAACATTTAGAGAAGAGCTAACACCTATCCTTCTCAAACTCTTCCAAAGTATAGCAGAGGGAGGAACACTCCCAAATTCCTTCTACGAGGCCACCATCACCTTGATACCAAAACCAGGCAAGGATGTCATAAAGAAAGAAAAGAAAACTACAGGCCAATATCACTGATGAACATAGATGCAAAATACTAGCAAACAGAATCCAACAGCGCATGAAAAGGATCATACACCATGATCAAGTGAGGTTTATTCCAGGAATACAAGGATTCTTCAATATACGCAAATCTATCAATGTGATAAACCATATTAACAAATTGAAGGAGAAAAACCATATGATCATCTCAATAGATGCAGAGAAAGCTTTTGACAAAATTCAACACCGATTTATGATAAAAACCCTGCAGAAAGTAGGCATAATAAAGGCCATATATGACAAGCCCACAGCCAACATCGTCCTCAATGGTGAAAAACTGAAAGCATTTCCACTAAGATCAGGAACAAGACAAGGTTGCCCACTCTCACCACTCTTATTCAACATAGTTTTGGAAGTTTTAGCCACAGCAATCAGAGAAGAAGAGGAAATAAAAGGAATCCAAATCGGAAAAGAAGAAGTAAAGCTGTCACTGTTTGCAGATGACATGATACTATACATAGAGAATCCTAAAGATGCTACCAGAAAACTACTAGAGCTAATCAATGAATTTGGTAAAGTAGCAAGATACAAAATTAATGCACAGAAATCTCTGGCATTCCTATATACTAATGATGAAAAATCTGAAATGGAAATCAAGAAAACACTCCCATTTACCATTGCAACAAAAAGAATAAAATATCTAGGAATAAACCTACCTAAGGAGACAAAAGACCTGTATGCAGAAAATTATAAGACACTGATGAAAGAAATTAAAGATGATAGAAATAGATGGAGAGATATACCATGTTCTTGGATTGGAAGAATCAACATTGTGAAAATGACTCTACTACCCAAAGCAATCTATAGATTCAATGCAATCCCTATCAAACTACCACTGGCATTTTTCACAAAACTAGAACAAAAAATTTCGCAATTTGTATGGAAACACAAAAGACCCCGAATAGCCAAAGCAATCTTGAGAACGAAAAAAGGAGCTGGAGGAATCAGGCTTCCTGACTTCAGACTATACTACAAAGCTACAGTAATCAGGACAGTATGGTACTGGCACAAAAACAGAAAGAAAGATCAATGGAACAGGATAGAAAGCCCAGAGATAAACCCATGTACATATGGTCACCTTATCTTTGATAAAGGTGGCAGAAATGTACAGTGGAGAAAGGACAGCTTCTTTGATAAGTGGTGCTGGGAAAACTGGACAGATACATGTAAAAGTATGAGATTAGATCACTCCCTAACACCATACACAAAAATAAGCTCAAAATGGATTAAAGACCTAAATGTAAGGCCAGAAACTATCAAACTCTTAGAGGAAAACATAGGCAGAACACTCTATGACATAAATCACAGCAAGATCCTTTCTGACCCACCTCCTAGAGTAATGGAAATAAAAACAAAAATAAACAAATGGGACCTAATGAAACTTCAAAGCTTTTGCACAGCAAAGGAAACCATAAACAAGACCAAAAGACAACCCTCAGAATGGGAGAAAATATTTGCAAATGAAGCAACTGACAAAGGGTGAATCTCCAGAATTTACAAGCAGCTCATGCAGCTCAATAACAAAAAAACAAACAACCCAATCCAAAAATGGGCAGAAGACCTAAATAGACATTTCTCCAAAGAAGATATACAGACTGCCAACAAACACATGAAAGAATGCTCAACATCATTAATCATTAGAGAAATGCAAATCAAAACTACAATGAGATATCATCTCACACCAGTCAGAATGGCCATCATCAAAAAATCTAGAAACAACAAATTCTGGAGAGGGTGTGGAGAAAAGGGAACCCTCTTACACTGTTGGTGGGAATGTAAATTGATACAGCCACTGTGGAGAACAGTATGGAGGTTCCTTAAAAAGCTACAAATAGAACTACCATATGACCCAGCAATCCCACTACTGGGCATATACCCTGAGAAAACCATAATTCAAAAAGAGTCATGTACCAAAATGTTCATTGCAGCTCTATTTACAATAGCCCAGAGATGGAAACAACCTAAGTGTCCATCATCGGATGAATGGATAAAGAAGATGTGGCACATATATACAATGGAATATTACTCAGCCATAAAAAGAGACGAAATTGAGCTATTTGTAATGAGGTGGATAGACCTAGAGTCTGTCATACAGAGTGAAGTAAGTCAGAAAGAGAGAGACAAATACCGTATGCTAACACATATATATGGAATTTAAGGAAAAAAAAATGTCATGAAAAACCTAGGGGTGAAACAGGAATAAAGACACAGACTTACTAGAGAATGGACTTGAGGCTATGGGGAGGGGGAAGGGTAAATGGTGACAAAGCAATAAAGAGGCATGGACATGTATACACTACCAAACGTAAGGTAGATAGCTAGTGGGAAGCAGCCGCATAGCACAGGGAGATCAGCTCGGTGCTGTGTGACCGCCTGGAGGGGTGGGATAGGGAGGGTGGGAGGGAGGGTGACGCAAGCGGGAAGAGATATGGGAACATATGTATATATATAACTGATTCATTTTGTTGTGAAGCTGAAACTAACATACCATGGTAAAGCAATTATGCTCCAATAAAGATGTTTAACAACAACAAAAAAATCTTCCAACAAACAAAAGCCCAGGACCAGATGGCTTCACAGGCGAATTCTATCAAACATTTAGAGAAGAGCTAACACCTATCCTTCTCAAACTCTTCCAAAGTATAGCAGAGGGAGGAACACTCCCAAATTCCTTCTACGAGGCCACCATCACCTTGATACCAAAACCAGGCAAGGATGTCATAAAGAAAGAAAAGAAAACTACAGGCCAATATCACTGATGAACATAGATGCAAAATACTAGCAAACAGAATCCAACAGCGCATGAAAAGGATCATACACCATGATCAAGTGAGGTTTATTCCAGGAATACAAGGATTCTTCAATATACGCAAATCTATCAATGTGATAAACCATATTAACAAATTGAAGGAGAAAAACCATATGATCATCTCAATAGATGCAGAGAAAGCTTTTGACAAAATTCAACACCGATTTATGATAAAAACCCTGCAGAAAGTAGGCATAATAAAGGCCATATATGACAAGCCCACAGCCAACATCGTCCTCAATGGTGAAAAACTGAAAGCATTTCCACTAAGATCAGGAACAAGACAAGGTTGCCCACTCTCACCACTCTTATTCAACATAGTTTTGGAAGTTTTAGCCACAGCAATCAGAGAAGAAGAGGAAATAAAAGGAATCCAAATCGGAAAAGAAGAAGTAAAGCTGTCACTGTTTGCAGATGACATGATACTATACATAGAGAATCCTAAAGATGCTACCAGAAAACTACTAGAGCTAATCAATGAATTTGGTAAAGTAGCAAGATACAAAATTAATGCACAGAAATCTCTGGCATTCCTATATACTAATGATGAAAAATCTGAAATGGAAATCAAGAAAACACTCCCATTTACCATTGCAACAAAAAGAATAAAATATCTAGGAATAAACCTACCTAAGGAGACAAAAGACCTGTATGCAGAAAATTATAAGACACTGATGAAAGAAATTAAAGATGATAGAAATAGATGGAGAGATATACCATGTTCTTGGATTGGAAGAATCAACATTGTGAAAATGACTCTACTACCCAAAGCAATCTATAGATTCAATGCAATCCCTATCAAACTACCACTGGCATTTTTCACAAAACTAGAACAAAAAATTTCGCAATTTGTATGGAAACACAAAAGACCCCGAATAGCCAAAGCAATCTTGAGAACGAAAAAAGGAGCTGGAGGAATCAGGCTTCCTGACTTCAGACTATACTACAAAGCTACAGTAATCAAGACAGTATGGTACTGGCACAAAAACAGAAAGAAAGATCAATGGAACAGGATAGAAAGCCCAGAGATAAACCCATGTACATATGGTCACCTTATCTTTGATAAAGGTGGCAGAAATGTACAGTGGAGAAAGGACAGCTTCTTTGATAAGTGGTGCTGGGAAAACTGGACAGATACATGTAAAAGTATGAGACTAGATCACTCCCTAACACCATACACAAAAATAAGCTCAAAATGGATTAAAGACCTAAATGTAAGGCCAGAAACTATCAAACTCTTAGAGGAAAACATAGGCAGAACACTCTATGACATAAATCACAGCAAGATCCTTTCTGACCCACCTCCTAGAGTAATGGAAATAAAAACAAAAATAAACAAATGGGACCTAATGAAACTTCAAAGCTTTTGCACAGCAAAGGAAACCATAAACAAGACCAAAAGACAACCCTCAGAATGGGAGAAAATATTTGCAAATGAAGCAACTGACAAAGGGTGAATCTCCAGAATTTACAAGCAGCTCATGCAGCTCAATAACAAAAAAACAAACAACCCAATCCAAAAATGGGCAGAAGACCTAAATAGACATTTCTCCAAAGAAGATATACAGACTGCCAACAAACACATGAAAGAATGCTCAACATCATTAATCATTAGAGAAATGCAAATCAAAACTACAATGAGATATCATCTCACACCAGTCAGAATGGCCATCATCAAAAAATCTAGAAACAACAAATTCTGGAGAGGGTGTGGAGAAAAGGGAACCCTCTTACACTGTTGGTGGGAATGTAAATTGATACAGCCACTGTGGAGAACAGTATGGAGGTTCCTTAAAAAGCTACAAATAGAACTACCATATGACCCAGCAATCCCACTACTGGGCATATACCCTGAGAAAACCATAATTCAAAAAGAGTCATGTACCAAAATGTTCATTGCAGCTCTATTTACAATAGCCCAGAGATGGAAACAACCTAAGTGTCCATCATCGGATGAATGGATAAAGAAGATGTGGCACATATATACAATGGAATATTACTCAGCCATAAAAAGAGACGAAATTGAGCTATTTGTAATGAGGTGGATAGACCTAGAGTCTGTCATACAGAGTGAAGTAAGTCAGAAAGAGAGAGACAAATACCGTATGCTAACACATATATATGGAATTTAAGGAAAAAAAAATGTCATGAAAAACCTAGGGGTGAAACAGGAATAAAGACACAGACTTACTAGAGAATGGACTTGAGGCTATGGGGAGGGGGAAGGGTAAATGGTGACAAAGCAATAAAGAGGCATGGACATGTATACACTACCAAACGTAAGGTAGATAGCTAGTGGGAAGCAGCCGCATAGCACAGGGAGATCAGCTCGGTGCTGTGTGACCGCCTGGAGGGGTGGGATAGGGAGGGTGGGAGGGAGGGTGACGCAAGCGGGAAGAGATATGGGAACATATGTATATATATAACTGATTCATTTTGTTGTGAAGCTGAAACTAACATACCATGGTAAAGCAATTATGCTCCAATAAAGATGTTTAACAACAACAAAAAAATCTTCCAACAAACAAAAGCCCAGGACCAGATGGCTTCACAGGCGAATTCTATCAAACATTTAGAGAAGAGCTAACACCTATCCTTCTCAAACTCTTCCAAAGTATAGCAGAGGGAGGAACACTCCCAAATTCCTTCTACGAGGCCACCATCACCTTGATACCAAAACCAGGCAAGGATGTCATAAAGAAAGAAAAGAAAACTACAGGCCAATATCACTGATGAACATAGATGCAAAATACTAGCAAACAGAATCCAACAGCGCATGAAAAGGATCATACACCATGATCAAGTGAGGTTTATTCCAGGAATACAAGGATTCTTCAATATACGCAAATCTATCAATGTGATAAACCATATTAACAAATTGAAGGAGAAAAACCATATGATCATCTCAATAGATGCAGAGAAAGCTTTTGACAAAATTCAACACCGATTTATGATAAAAACCCTGCAGAAAGTAGGCATAATAAAGGCCATATATGACAAGCCCACAGCCAACATCGTCCTCAATGGTGAAAAACTGAAAGCATTTCCACTAAGATCAGGAACAAGACAAGGTTGCCCACTCTCACCACTCTTATTCAACATAGTTTTGGAAGTTTTAGCCACAGCAATCAGAGAAGAAGAGGAAATAAAAGGAATCCAAATCGGAAAAGAAGAAGTAAAGCTGTCACTGTTTGCAGATGACATGATACTATACATAGAGAATCCTAAAGATGCTACCAGAAAACTACTAGAGCTAATCAATGAATTTGGTAAAGTAGCAAGATACAAAATTAATGCACAGAAATCTCTGGCATTCCTATATACTAATGATGAAAAATCTGAAATGGAAATCAAGAAAACACTCCCATTTACCATTGCAACAAAAAGAATAAAATATCTAGGAATAAACCTACCTAAGGAGACAAAAGACCTGTATGCAGAAAATTATAAGACACTGATGAAAGAAATTAAAGATGATAGAAATAGATGGAGAGATATACCATGTTCTTGGATTGGAAGAATCAACATTGTGAAAATGACTCTACTACCCAAAGCAATCTATAGATTCAATGCAATCCCTATCAAACTACCACTGGCATTTTTCACAAAACTAGAACAAAAAATTTCGCAATTTGTATGGAAACACAAAAGACCCCGAATAGCCAAAGCAATCTTGAGAACGAAAAAAGGAGCTGGAGGAATCAGGCTTCCTGACTTCAGACTATACTACAAAGCTACAGTAATCAAGACAGTATGGTACTGGCACAAAAACAGAAAGAAAGATCAATGGAACAGGATAGAAAGCCCAGAGATAAACCCATGTACATATGGTCACCTTATCTTTGATAAAGGTGGCAGAAATGTACAGTGGAGAAAGGACAGCTTCTTTGATAAGTGGTGCTGGGAAAACTGGACAGATACATGTAAAAGTATGAGATTAGATCACTCCCTAACACCATACACAAAAATAAGCTCAAAATGGATTAAAGACCTAAATGTAAGGCCAGAAACTATCAAACTCTTAGAGGAAAACATAGGCAGAACACTCTATGACATAAATCACAGCAAGATCCTTTCTGACCCACCTCCTAGAGTAATGGAAATAAAAACAAAAATAAACAAATGGGACCTAATGAAACTTCAAAGCTTTTGCACAGCAAAGGAAACCATAAACAAGACCAAAAGACAACCCTCAGAATGGGAGAAAATATTTGCAAATGAAGCAACTGACAAAGGGTGAATCTCCAGAATTTACAAGCAGCTCATGCAGCTCAATAACAAAAAAACAAACAACCCAATCCAAAAATGGGCAGAAGACCTAAATAGACATTTCTCCAAAGAAGATATACAGACTGCCAACAAACAAATGAAAGAATGCTCAACATCATTAATCATTAGAGAAATGCAAATCAAAACTACAATGAGATATCATCTCACACCAGTCAGAATGGCCATCATCAAAAAATCTAGAAACAACAAATTCTGGAGAGGGTGTGGAGAAATGGGAACACTCTTGCACTGCTGGTGCGAATGTGAATTGGTTCAGCCACTATGGAGAACAGTATGGAGGTTCCTTAAAAAACTACAAATAGAACTACCATATGACCCAGCAATCCCACTACTGGGCATATACCCTGAGAAAACCAAAATCCAAAAAGAGTCATGTACCAAAATGTTCATTGCAGCTCTATTTACAATAGCCCGGAGATGGAAACAACCTAAGTGCCCATCATCGGATGAATGGGTAAAGAAGATGTGGCACATATATACAATGGAATATTACTCAGCCATAAAAAGAAACAAAATTGAGCTATTTGTAATGAGGTGGATAGACCTAGAGTCTGTCATACAGAGTGAAGTAAGTCAGAAAGAAAAAAGACAAATACCATATGCTAACACATATATATGGAATTTAAGAAGAAAAAAAAATGTCATGAAGAACCCAGGGGTTAGACAGGAATAAAGACACAGACCTACTGGAGAACGGACTTGAGGATATGGGGAGGGGTAAGGGTGAGCTGTGACAGGGCGAGAGAGAGTCATGGACATATACACACTACCAAATGTAAGGTAGGTAGCTAGTGGGAAGCAGCCGCATGGCACAGGGATATTGGCGCGGTGCTTTGTGACCGCCTGGAGGGGTGGGATAGGGAGGGTGGGAGGCAGGGAGACGCAAGAGATATGGGAACATATGTATATGTATAACTGATTCACTTTGTTATAAAGCAGAAACTAACACACCATTGTAAAGCAATTATACCCCAATAAAGATGTTAAAAATATATATATATAAAAAAACAAAAAACAAAAAACGGAAGACTTGTCTTTAGCTTATTTTCGCTGCTTGCTTGCACTTTAATAAGTTGATAAATGACATTTAAACTCAATAATTATGATTAACTCTGTCCCACAATTTTAAAAGCACTGGTGATTGTGTGCGCCTGCATGTGCGCACCTTTACAACCAGTAAAATAAAGTTCTTGATCAAAAAAAAAAAGAATATTTTGTGGTTTCCAAATATATGGAATTTAAGGAAAATCTTGGGCAGGCTTAAAACAATGACAACATATTTCTGCTCATAAATCTCCAATTTGTGTAGGGTCAGTAGGGATAGTTCATAGCTGTTCTAGGAACAGCTGGTGTCAGCTGGACTGACTTGGGGTCTAGCAGCTGGAATCATTTGAAGACTCACTTATTCACACCTGCCAGTTGTTGCTGGCTTTTGGCTGAGACTTTGGGGGTTGTCAGCTGGAAAATCTACACATTTCCTTTCCAGGTGGCCTGGGCTTCCTCACAACATAGTGGCTGGGTTCCAAGAATAAGGGTCGAGAAAGAGAGAGTGGAAGGGAGAAAGGATACAGAGGAGTGAGGTCAAAACTTTGTCTTTTTAATTACACAGGCTCAGAAATCATGTAGGATCACTTGTGCGGGTGTGTTTCTATGTATATCTGACACAAAATTTTCATGTATTTAAAGTACAGTTTGCTAGGTTTTGACATATGTGTACATCCTAAAATTACAACCACAATCAGGGTAATGAACATATTTATCACTCTAAAAAGTTTCCTCCTCCTCCTTTGTAATCCCTCTCTCCCACTCCTTCCCACCCCATCCATTCCCAGGTAACTACTGATCTGCTTTATGTCATTATCATTAGTTTGCTTTTTGTAGAAATTTGTATCGGTGGAATCATATAGTATGTCCTCTTTTTTGCATAGATTTTTGCACTAAACATAATTATTTTGAGAATCATCCATTATTGAAGGTTGTATCAATAGCTCATTCCTTTTTATTGCTGAGCAGTAATCTACTTTATGGATATACAGGAATTTGTTTATCTGCTCAACCTGAAGATGGACATTTGGGTTGTTTCCAGTTTTTGGCTTTTACAAATAAAGCTGCTATGAACATAACATACAAGTCTTTGAAAAGACAAATGTTTTCTTTTCTCCATAGTAAATATGTAGGAGTGAAATAGCTGGATTGTATGATAGGTGTGTATTTAACTTTTTAAGCAACTGCCAAAATGTTTTCCAAAGTGGTTGTACTATTTTACATTCCTACCAGCAGTGTACATCTATATCAATGCTTGTATCAGTTTTAATGGGGTGTATAGTGGTATCTTATTGTGGCTTAATTTTTTTTAAAAAATAAATTTTTTAAAATTTATTTTATTGAAGTATAGTTGATTTACAATGTTGTTTTAGTTTATGGTATACAGCAAAGCCATTCAGCAGAAAAACCTGAGTGAACTTTTTGGCCAACCCAATGTGTATACTAGTTTGCATCTGGTAATCCCAAACTCCCAACCCATCCCTCTCCACCACCTCTCCCCCTTGGCAACCACAAGTCTGTTCTCTGTGTATATGAGTCTGTTTTTGTTTCATAGATAAGTTCATTTGTGTCATGTTTTAGATTCCACATATAAGTAATATCATATGGTATTTGTCTTTCTCTTTCTGACTTACTTCACTTACTATGATAATCTCTAGGTCCATCCATGTTGCTGCAAATGGCATTATTTCATTCTTTTTCATAGCTGAGTAGTATTCCATTGTGTGTATGTGTGTGTGTGTGTTTGTGTGTGTGTGTATACACACCACATCTTTTTTATCCATTCATCTATCAATAGACATTTAGGTGTTTCCATGCCTTGGCTATTGTAAATAGTGCTGCTGTGAACATAGGGGTGCTCGTATCTTTTTGAATTATGGTTTTGTCCAGATACATGCCCAGGAGTGGGATTGTTGGATCATATTCATTGTCACTTTAGTTTGCATTTCCTTAATGACTAATGATGTTGAGTATCTTTTCATGTCCTTATTTGCCATCATTATATTTTCTTCAGGCACAATGTCTATTCAAATCTTTTTACCCATTTAAAAAATTGGATTATTTATTTTCTTATTAGACTTTTAGGAATTCTTTATATATTTTGAATACAAGTTCTTCATCATATACATGCCTTGCAAATATTTTCTCCCAGTCTGTGGATTGTATTTTTTCATTCTCTTAACAATGTAATTTGATGAGCCAAAGATTTTAATTTTGAATACATGCATTTTATCCATTTTTTTCTGGATTCTCCTTTTGGTGTCATATTGAAATTTTTTGCCTAAACCAAGATCATAGTAACAAAGGTTTTCTTTCATGTTTTCTTTTACAAGTTTTATAGTTTTACATTTAGGCCCATGCTTCATTTGAGTCAATTTTTGTATATGGTACATGGTATGTATCAAAGGTTTTTTTTTTTTGCATGTGGATATTGAATTATTCCAGCACCATTTGTTGAAAAGACTGTCTTTCCTCATATATTTGCACCTTTGTAAAAAAAAAATCAGTTGTCCATATTGTGTGTGTCTATTTCTGGACTCTTTATTCTGATATGTTGATCTATTTGTTTATCTTTATGGCAACACCATATTGTCTTGATAATTGTAGCTTTATAATAAGTCTTGAAACCAGGAAATTTTAGTCCTACAAATTTGTTCTTCTCTTACAAAGTTGTTTTGCGTATTCTAGGACTCTTCCATTTTCACGTGAATTTTAGAATTAGCTTCTCAATTTCTGTTGAAATTATTATTGGGATTGCACTGAATCCATAGATCAATTTGGGTAAAATTGGCATCTTAACAATATTGAGTCTTCTGACCCATGAACACAGTATTTCTCTCCATTTATTTAGATCTTTAATTTCTCTCAGAAATGCTTTATGGTTTTCAACATACAGGTCCTTCAAATATTTTGTCAGCATTATCTATAATTATTTAATTTTTAATAATTATTTAATTTTCGGAAGCTATTATAAATGCTCTTGTTTATATGATTTTAACTTCTAATTGCTCATTGCTAGTAGATAGAAATAAAACCGATTTTTGTATATTGTCCCTGTGTATTTAACCTTGCTAAACTCACTATTCTAGAGCTTTTTTGTAGATACCATCAGCTTTTCTACATAGACAATCACGTTATCTGTAAATAATGACAATTTCACCTCTTCCTTTCCAATCTGGATGGCTTTTATTTCTTTTTCATGACTTACTGCACCAATTAGAACCTTCAATACAACATTGACTAGAGGTGGTCAAAGTGGAAAACCTCTTGTTTCTGATGCTGGAGGGAAAATATTCAGTCCCTTACAATTATGTATGATTTCAGCTGTAAGCTTTTCCTAGATGTCCTTCATAAGGTTAACTTATATTTCTATTTTGCTGAGTTTTTATCAAGAATCACTGCTGAAATTTCTGCTGTTTTGAGATGGCTTTTATTTTTCAGTTTTTAATATAGTGAATTATATGGATTGATTTTTGAAAGTTTGTATTCCTTGGAAAACCCCACTTAATCATGATGTATTGTCCTTTTAATATAGGACATTTCTTAACCTCAGCAATAGTGGCACTTGGAGTTGGATGGTTCTTTGTCAGGGGCTGTCTTATGCATTGTAGGATGTTTAGCAGCATCTCTAGCTTCTACCCACTAGATGCTAGTATCACCATTCCCCAACAGTTGTGACAACCAAAAATGTCTCCAGATTGCCAGATGTCTCCCTGGGTGACAAAATCATAGCTGGTTGAAAACCACTGTTATATATTATTAAATTTGATTTGGTAAAATTTTCTTTAAAAATTTTGTGTCTGTTCATAAGGGATATTTTTTTTTCTGGTAATGTCTTTGTTGGATTTTATATCAGTAATTCTGGCCCTAAGGAATGAATTGGAAAGTATTTCTTCCTTTTTAATTATACAGAAGCATTTGTATCAAACTGACATTATTTCTTCCTTAAATAACTGGTAGAATTCACTAGTAAAGTCATCTGTCACTAGAGATCTGTGTGTAGGGTGTGGGGAGGGTTTTAACTACAACTCAGTTTTTTTTAGAAGATTTATGGATATTCTGGTTATCTGTTTCTTCTTGAGTGAAATTTAGTAGTTTGTGCCTTTCAAGGAATTGATCCATTTCATCTAATTTATTGAGTTTGTGGACATAAAGTAGTTCACAGTGTTCCTTTCTATTCATTTAATGCTGTAAGGTCTGTAGTGCTGTCACCTCTTTCACTCTGGATATTAGTAATTTATATCTAGTATCTTTTTTTCTTGATAAACCTGGTGGAGTTTGATCAACATTATTTATCTCAAGCAGTCAATTTATGTTTCATTTATTTTCACTTTTTTTTCTGTTGTCTTTCTTGTTTTGTGCTTTTGCTATTTTTTTCCTTCTGCTTACTTTAGTTTTAATTTGCTCTTCTTTCTCTAACTTCTTAAGGTACAGCTTAGTTCATTTAATTGAGACCTCCTTTTTCCCCCCAGTATAATCATTTAATGTTTCAAATTTCTCTCCAAGCTGTGCTTTAGTTGTATTCCACAGATTTTGATAAGTTGTGTTTTTATTTTCATTCAATTAGACGTATTTTCTGAAATCTTTTTGATTTCGTATTTGACCCATGGGTTTCTTAGAAGTGTGTTTAGTTCTCAACTACTTGAATATTATCTAGGTTCCATTTATAAATTTTAAATTATTTTGTTTTGATAGAGAACATATTCTGTGTAAGATCAGTCTCTTAAAATGTATTGTGGAACAAGATGACATAGACTTATCTATTTCTGCTTCTCCCCACTAAGTAAAACTATAAACCCTGGAAATAATGCAAAAGACAATCAAAGGAGAAATCTGAAAGAGGAAGGTAATCTGGTTAGGGACCCAAGGAAGCACTAGAAGAACAGCATATTCAGGGCATCTTGTAACCTCCTCCTTCAGAAGATGACAATTCAGGCCCAGCATGTCCTGACTCCAGCTTAGTTACAGAAGGCGTCTACTCAGATAGCTTATTCTTCTCCCAGATTGAAAGGGCTATCCAACAACAGCAGGCTAGTCAAGACAAGTGTTTCTACCACAGTACACAAACACACACACACAAAATGGCAACTATGTGAGATTATGTGTTAATTAACTTGATTATGGTAATCATTTCACAATGTATATGTATATCAAAGCATCATGTTGTACACTTTTTATATGTGCAAGTTTTTTGCCAATTATACCTCAGTAAAGCTGAAAAAATTCATCTCTATGTATTGTGTTGCATTACATGTACTGGGGGAATAAGAAGAGAATTGGAGGACGGTTTCTAACAAAACAGATTTCAATTTTTACAATTTAAAACGTTCACATTCTTTTTTGTATTTTATTTGAGTTACATGGGTAATTAAGTATAATGGCATAAGTAAATATAGTATTTAAGTTTAGATATTGCCTATGTCTTTTACCTTTTACTTTTCATAATCCCAACATTGAATATAGCTCAGCTTGATAGCAGAGCAGCTTTTTATTTTACTTTTTGGGGTGTCTGAGAACTATGTGTATATGTTGTCCAGACATAGGACAGGGAGAAAGAAAGACTACCAGAGAAGAGCTGGGAAAGAAAGGTTTGGGTTCAGGGATGCAATTTTTGCTAGAAAAGTTGACTTTTAAAAAAGATTAATTAATTAATTTATTTATTTTGGCTGCATTGGGTCTTAGCTGCTCCACGCAGTTTTTCTCTAGTTGGGGCGGGCGGGGGCTACTCTTCATTGCAGTGCACAAGCTGCTCATTGCGGTGGCTTCTCTTGTTGTGGTGCGCAGACTTCAGTAGTTGTGGCACGCGGGCTCAGTAGTTGTGACTTGCAGCATCTAGAGAGCAGGCTTAGTAGTTGGGGCGCACGGGCTTAGTTGCTCCATGGCATGTGGGATCTTCCCGGACCAGGGCTTGAACCCGTGTCCCCTGCATTGGCAGGCGGATTCTTAACCATTGCACCACCAGGGAAGTCCTGACATTTTTTTTTAAACTCTTGGTTGGTTAGTAACAAAGACCACACTCAAGCTCTAACAGTAAGTGAGTTGGTGTCAAAATCTAAAATGCCAGTTTCCAAGCAGAATTTTAAAACATATATGGTCACAAGAAAGTGTTAGGAGTGATTGTTCCTGGAGAGTAGGATTAAAGGAACTTGAAGAAGGGGTAAGAAGAGGGATTTTACTTTTCATTTTCTACTAGTAGAGGAGCTTTTTAAATAAAATGCTTTAAATCTGTAAATGTACGTTTAGTCTTATTTATTCCCCATCAAGTTTGTTAGAAACTGATACATTCAAATTTTATTATATTTATTTAATATTTATAGTTAATATTTATTTACGCTATTAACTTCTGTTTTATTTTCAGAACTGAAGGCAGAAGCTAGTCTAATGGACCAGATGAGTAGTTGTGATAGTTCATCAGATTCCAAAAGTTCATCATCTTCAAGCAGTAAGGATAGTTCTAGTGATTCAGAAGATGAAGAGTGCAGATCCTCTCCCTCTGATCCAGGGAATTATGTCTCGGAACATCCTACCATGTCTACCATGCCACAGTGCAGGATTCCTGAGGTAGTGACTGGTCATAATAAACATCATGACAGCAATGGCCTCCTGATGAATACTTTAAGTAAGTATACATAAGCATGCGTAATTGGAAAAGTAAGAATTTACAGTGGAGCCATACCGATTATGGTCTAAAATTTGCATACAGAGAAAGACTTCTTTTTTATTTATTTGACAGTATTACCCATTACCTTCTTTTTTTTAATTTAATTTTTATACAGTAGGTTCTTATTAGTTATCTGTTTTTTACATATCTGTATATATGTCAATCCCAATCTCCCAATTCATCCCACCAGCACCACCCCACCCCACTTCCTCCCCTTGGTGTCCATATGTTTGTTCTCTAAATCTGTGTCTATTTCTGCCTTGCAAACCGGTTCATCTGTACCATTTTTCTAGATTCTACATATATGCATTAATGTACGATATTTGTTTTTCTCTTTCTGACTTACTGCACTTTGTATGACAATCTCTAGTTCCATCCACATCTCTACAAATGACCCAATTTCATTCCTTTTTATGGCTGAGTAATATTCTATTGTATATATGTACCACATCTTCTTTATCCATTCATCTGTCAGTGGACATTTAGGTTGCTTCCATGACCTGGCTATTGTAAATAGTGCTGCAATGAACACTGGGGTACATATGTCTTTTTGAATTATGGTTTTCTCTGGGTGTATGCCCAGTAGTGGGATTGCTGGATCATATGGTTATTCTATTTTTAGTTTTTTAAGGAACCTCCATACTGTTCTCCATAGTGGCTGTATCAATTTACATTCCCACCAACAGTGCAAGAGAGTTCCCTTTTCTCCACACCCTCTCCAGCATTTGCTGTTTGTAGATTTTCTGATGATGCCCATTCTAACCGGTGTGAGGTGATATCTCATTGTAGTTTTGATTTGCATTTCTCTGATAGTTAGTGATGTTGAGCAGCTTTTCATGTGCCTCTTGGCCATCTGTATTTCTTCTTTGGAGAAATGTCTATTTAGGTCTTCTGCACATTTTTTTGATTGGGTTGTTTGTTTTTTTAATATTGAGCTGCATGAGCTGTTTATGTATTTTGGAGATTAATCCTTTGTTGATTCGTTTGCAAATATTTTCTCCAATTCTGAGGGTTGTCTTTTTGTTTTGTTTATAGTTTCCTTTGCTGTGCAAAAGCTTTTAAGTTTCATTAGGTCCCATGTGTTTATTTTTCTTTTTATTTCCATTACTCTAGGAGGTGGGTCAAAAAAGGTCTTGCTGTGATTTATATCAAAGAGTGTTCTGCCTGTGTTTTCCTCTAAGTTTTATAGTGTCCAGTGTTACATTTAGGTCTTTAATCCATTTTGAGTTTATTTTTGTGTATAGTATTAGGAAGTGTTCTAATTTCATTCTTTTACATGTAGCTTTCCAGTTTTCCCAGCACCACTTATTGAAGAGACTGTCTTTTCTCTATTGTATATCCTTGCCTCCTTTGTCATAGATTAGTTGCCCATAGGTGCATGGGTTTATCTCTGGGCTTTCTATCCTGTTCCATTGATCTGTATTCCTGTTTTTGTGCCAGTACCATATTGTTTTGATTACTGTAGCTTTGTAGTATAGTCTGAAGGCAGGGAGTCTGATTCCTCCAGCTCTGTTTTTTTCCCTCAAGACTGCTTTGGCTATTCGGGGTCTTTTGTGTCTCCATACAGATTTTAAGATTTTTTGTTCTAGTTCTGTAAAGAATGCCAGTGGTAATTTGATAGGGATTGCACTGAATCTGTAGATTGCTTTGGGTAGTATAGTCATTTTCATAATATTGATTCTTCTAATCCAAGAATATGGTATATCTCTCCATCTGCTTGTGTCATCTTTGATTGCTTTCATCAGTGTCTTATAGTTTTCTGCGTACAGGTCTTTTACCCCCTTAGGTAGGTTTATTCCTAGGTATTTTATTCTTTTTGATGCAGTGGTAAATGGGAGTGTTTCCTTAATTTCTCTTTCAGATTTTTCATCATTAGTGTATAGGAATGCCAGAGATTTCTGTGCATTAATTTTGTATCCTGCAACTTTACCAAATTCATTGATTAGTTCTAGTAGTTTTCTGGTGGCATCTTTAAGATTCTCTATGTATAGTATCATGTCATCTGCAAACAGTGACAGTTTTACTTCTTCTTTTCCAATTTGTGTTCCTTTTATTTCTTTTTCTTCTCTGATTGCAGTGGGTAGGACTTCCAAAACTATGTTGAATAATAGTGGTGAGAGTGAACATCCTTGTCTTGTTCCTGATCTGAGAGGAAATGCTTTCAGTTTTTTCACCATTGAGAATGATGTTTGCTGTGGGTTTGTTGTCTGTGGCCTTTATTATGTTGAGGTACCTTCCCTCTATGCCCACTTTCTGGAGAGTTTTTATCATAAATGGGTGTTGAATTTTGTGGAAAGCTTTTTCTGCATCTACTGAGATGATCATATGGTTTTTATTATTCAATTTGTTAATATGGTGTATCACATTGATTGATTTGCATATATTGAAGAATCCTTGCATCCCTGGGATAAACCACACTTGATCATGGTGTATGATCCTTTTAATGTGTTGTTGGATTCTGTTTGCTAGTATTTTGTTGAGGATTATTGCGTCTATATTCATCAGTGATATTGGTCTGTAATTTTCTTTTTTTGTAGTATCTTTGCCTGTTTTTGGTGTCAGGGTGATGGTGGCCTCGTAGAATGAATTTGGGAGTGTTCCTTCCTCTGCAATTTTTTTGGAAGTTTGAGAAGGATGGGTGTTAGCTCTTCTCTAAATGTTTGATCGAATTCACCTGTGAAGCCATCTGGTCCTGGACTTTCGTCTGTTGGAAGATTTTTAATCACAGTTTCAATTTCATTACTTGTGATTGGTCTGTTCATAGTTTCCGTTTCTTCCTAGTTCAGTCTAGGAAGGTTATACCTTTCTAGGAATTTGTCCATTTCTTCCAAGTTGTCCAGTTTATTGGCATAGAGTTGCTTGTAGTAGTCTCTTATGATGCTTTGTATTTCTGTGGTGTCCATTGTAACTTCTCCTTTTTCATTTCTAATTATATTGATTTGAGTCCTCTCCCTCTTTTTCTTGATGAGTCTGGCTAAAGGTTTATCAGTTTTGTTTATCTTTTCAAAAACCAGCTTTTAGTTTCATTGATCTTTGCTATTGTTTTCTTTGTTTCTATTTCATTTATTTCTGCTCTGATCTTTATGATTTCTTTCCTTCTACTAACTTTGGGTTTTGTTTGTTCTTCTTTCTCTAGTTCCTTTAAGTGTAAAGTTAGCTTGTTTATTTGAGGTTTTTCTTGTTTCTTGAGGTAGGATTGTATTGCTATAAACTTCCCTCTTAGAACTGCTTTTGCTGCATCCCATAGGTTTTGGATCATCGTGTTTTCGTTGTTATTTGTCTCTAGATATGTTTTGATTTCCTCTTTGATTTTTTTTTTTTTTTTTTGCGGGATGCAGGCCTTTCACTGCTGTGGCCTCCTCCGCCACGGAGCACAGGCTCTGGAGGCGCAGGCCCAGTGGCCATGGCCCACGGACCCAG